>NC_052160.1:48229413-48537678 GCF_902713615.1 Scyliorhinus canicula | reverse complement strand
GGGAGTGCTGTGCTGCTGGAGGTGCTTTGGGATGGGACACTAAACTGAGGCTCTTGTGCCCTCTCAGGTGGATGTGAAAGATCCAATGTCACTCTTTTCCAGAAGAACAGGGGAGTTCTTTCCGAAGTCCAGGCCAATAATGATCCCTCATCAAATATCACAAGACCGTATGAGCTGGTTTCTCCCCTTCGCGGTGCCGAAAGAGAAAATCACGATCAGGCGGAGAATCGCACAAAATGAATTTTTAAAATCTCAGCGGCGGCAATATCAAAGCTTGTGCCCCGCGCCTGTGGATCCATGCAAAACCATGATTAGCATGGATTTTAATATCATTAGGGGCTTGGACACTTCATGTTCCACCCCTCTGTGAAGGTTTCCCCCCCCCCCCCCACCCCCTTAGGCGGAAGTCTCACAGACGTGAATTAGTGCAAGTATTTACAAATGGGGGATGGGTGCCATGGCGGCGGAGCGAGGCTAAAAATGCTCAACAATTGTTGGGTTTGGTGCCAAGTCTGTGGACTTGAGGTGTCCCCCTCAGGATCAGGGTGGCCTGACTCAGACCGCCATTGCTGCACACACCCCTCCGGTGTTACTTACAGGCCCCTGGCTGTTCACACAGCTGAGTGCTGCCTGTGTCCTTTGAATGCTCAGAGAGCCTCTGGTCATCAGGGAACTCAACCAGGCTGCCCCATTGGACACTCTCATACCCCAGCTGTTTCACCAAGGGGATGGGCGTGGCCAAGCTCAATCAGTGGTCCACCAGGTGTCAGCACTCCTCAGAAGTGCTGCCCCACTGCAGAGGAAGCAGGGGATCAGCAGAGCTCACCCCAGCCGGAGGACATCTGCATCATGGCTTTTGGAGCCCTCCCTAGTTCTCTATCCCTCTCAGGGAAGAGGTCTCACCATTGACTCCCACCCCCTGGATCACCAACTGTCTCCTCCTGGGAATGCTGTCAGCACTGACTACCTCTGCCACCACTTCCCACGCGCTGTCCAGGGCATGTTTGAGTCTGTGGCCCACGTTGCGAAAGAGGGTGTCCCTCCTCTCCTAACTCGAATGTAGCTGTGGGTCCACTGTTGATTCCTGAATCCAGGGGCAGGTCTGTGAATCATCTCTGTGGCTGCAGTGAGTGTGTGTTAAGTGGAGTGCTTAAAAACAGCTGCAGCTGCCAGGCTCTTTGGCGCTAACTCCGTCTCCAGCAGTTACAACACTCGCAGACCTGGAAATTGCTCTGAATTGTCACCAGCAAAGTGCCAGTCTATCAGCATGTGCTGACTCACTTACTGAAAAGAACCCTCGATGGAAGTGTAACTTGCACGCTATTCAGCCTCGGCAGCAACAGTCTCCCAAACGGAGAAGCCTGGCCTATATCTGATCATCATCTAATTACGATTTGTGTGACTTTGCTCTGCACCTATTGGCTGATGTGTTTCCCGATATTACAACATGGCGACACTCCCGCAAGTAACAGTACCACTCTCGCAAATAGACCCGCCTATTTTCCCCCCCTACTCTACACTATTCTACCCCCCCCCCCCCCCCCCCCCCCCCGATGATTAGTTCCCCGCGAATAAGTCGATGAATGATTGCCATCTCCGGGCGAACCCCGATAGTGATCCTCATAAGGCGAACTTGATTTTTTTCCAAGCCGAGAAAGCTTGCCATGTCCGACAGCCATACTTCGGTCGTTGGGCGCTTGGAGTCCCTCCAGGCCAACAGTATTCGTCGCCGGGCTATCAGGGAAGCAAAGGCCACAACGTCGGCCTCTATTCCCTCCTGGACTCCCGGGTCTTCCGACACCCCAAAACTCGCCACCTCTGGACTCATCGCCACCCTTGTTTTCAGTACCCGGGATATGACATCCGCAAATCCCTGCCAGTATCCCCTGAGTTATGGACACGCCCAGAACATGTGGACATGGTTCGCTGGTCCTTCCCCACATCTAGCACACTTGTCCTCCAGCCCAAAGAATTTGCTCATCCGGGCCACCGTCATGTGGGCCCGGTGAACCACCTTGAACTGAATCAGGCCGAGCCTGGCACATGTTGCGGTTGCATTTACCCTCCTCAGAGCGTCTGCCCATACACCTCCCTCCAACTCATCACCAAGCTCCTCCTCCCACTTGAGTTTCAGTTCTCGGTCCCTGTGTCCTCCGCTCCCATCAGCTCCTTATAAATATCCGAGACTCTCCCCTCTCCTACCTCCCCCCCTGGAAACTACCCTGTCCTGGATCCCCCTTGGTGGAAGGCGTGGAAAGGACGGGACCTGTCTACGTACAAAATCCTGCACCTGCAAGTACCGAAAGCCAGGGAGAGTGTTGGCCCACTCAAGGACAGGAGAGGGAATCTATGCGTGGAGCCAGAGGAAATAGGTGAGGTATTAAATAAATGCTTTGCGTCAGTATTCGCCAAAGAGAAGGACTTTGTGGATGATGAGTCTGGAGATGGGTGTGTAGTTGTTTGGGTCATGTTGAGATAAAAAAGGAGGTATTGGGGATCTTGAAAAACATTAAGGTAGACAAATTCAACAGGGCCTGACAGAATACTGAGAGAGGTAAGGGAGGAAATTGCTGGGGCCTTGAGAGAAATCTTTGTATCATCACTGGCTACAGGGAGGCCCCAGAGGATTGGAGAATAGCCAATGTTGTTCTTTGTTTAAGAAGGGTAGCAAGGATAATCCAGGTAATTACAGGCCGGTGAGCCTTTAAGTTAGTGGTAAGGAAATTATAGGAGAGGAATCTTCGCGACAGGATTTACTTCCACTTCAAAATAAGTGGACGTATTAGCGAGGGGAAACATGGTTTTGTGAAAGGAGGTCGTGTCTCAATAACTTGGTCGACTTTTTCAAGGAGGTAACAAAGATTATTGATGAGGGTAGGGCGGTGGGTGTTGTCTACACGGAATTCAGTAAGGTCTTTGACAAGGTCCCTCATGGCAGACTAGTACAGAAGGTGAAGTTGCGCGGGCTCAGATGTGAACTGGCAAGATGGATACTGAACTGGCTCGATAATGGAAGACAGAGGGTAGCAGTGGAAGGGTGCGTTCTGAATGGAGGGTTGTGACTAGTGGCGTTCCTCAGGGATCAGTGCTGGGGCCTTCGCTGTTTGTAATATATAGAAATTATTTGGAAGAAAATGTAACTGATTTGATTAGTAAATTTGCGGACGACACTAAAGTTGGTGGAATGGAGGATAGCGATGATAACCGTCAGAGAATACAACAGGATATAGATCAGTTGGAGACTTCAGTGGAGTGATGGCAGATGGAGTTTAATCCAGACAAATGTGAGATAATGCATTTTGGAAGGTCTAATACAGATGGGAAATATACAGTAAATAGCAGAAGCCTTAAGAGAGGGATCTGGGTGTAGAGGTGCACAGGTCACTGAAAGTGGCAACGCAGGTGGAGAAGGTAGTCAAGAAAGCATACGGCATGCTTGCCTTCATTGGTCGAGGCATTGGGTTTTAAAATTGGCAAGCCATGTTGCAGCTTTATAGAACCTTAGTTGCACCACACTTGGAATATAGTGTTCAATCGTTTGATAAGGTTCCCCACGGTCGGCTATTGCAGAAAATACGGAGGCTGGGGATTGAGGGTGATTTAGAGATGTGGATCAGAAATTGGCTAGTTGAAAGAAGACAGAGAGTGGTGGTTGATGGGAAATGTTCAGAATGGAGTTCAGTTACGAGTGGCGTACCACAAGGATCTGTTCTGGGGCCGTTGCTGTTTGTCATTTTTATAAATGACCTAGAGGAGGGCGCAGAAGGATGGGTGAGTAAATTTGCAGACGACACTAAAGTCGGTGGAGTTGTAGACAGTGCGGAAGGATGTTGCAGGTTACAGAGGGACATAGATAAGCTGCAGAGCTGGGCTGAGAGGTGGCAAATGGAGTTTAATGTGGAGAAGTGTGAGGTGATTCACTTTGGAAAGAATAACAGGAATGCGGAATATTTGGCTAATGGTAAAATTCTTGGTAGTGTGGATGAGCAGAGGGATCTCAGTGTCCATGTACATAGATCCCTGAAAGTTGCCACCCAGGTTGATAGGGTTGTGAAGAAGGCCTATGGTGTGTTGGCCTTTATTGGTAGAGGGATTGAGTTCCGGAGCCATGAGGTCATGTTGCAGTTGTACAAAACTCTAGTACGGCCGCATTTGGAGTATTGCGTACAGTTCTGGTCGCCTCATTATAGGAAGGACGTGGATGCTTTGGAACGGGTACAGAGGAGATTTACCAGGATGTTGCCTGGTATGGAGGGAAAATCTTATGAGGAAAGGCTGATGGACTTGAGGTTGTTTTCGTTAGAGAGAAGAAGGTTAAGAGGTGACCTAATAGAGGCATACAAAATGATCAGAGGGTTAGATAGGGTGGACAGCGAGAGCCTTCTCCCGCGGATGGAGGTGGCTAGCACGAGGGGACATAGCCTTAAACTGAGGGGTAATAGATATAGGACAGAGGTCAGAGGTGGGTTTTTTACGCAAAGAGTGGTGAGGCCGTGGAATGCCCTACCTGCAACGGTAGTGAACTCGCCAACATTGAGGGCATTTAAAAGTTTATTGGATAAGCATATGGATGATAAGGGCATAGTGTAGGTTAGATGGCCTTTCGTTTTTTTTCCATGTCGGTGCAACATTGAGGGCCGAAGGGCCTGTACTGCGCTGTATCGTTCTATGTTCTATGTTCTAATCCTGGTCACTAGATGGGCAGCATGGTGGCACAGTGGGTTAGCCCTGCTGCCTCACAGGTCCCAGGTTTGATGCCAGCTCTGGGTCACTGTCCGTGTGGAGTTTGCACATTTTCCCCGTGTTTGCGTGGGTTTCACCCCCACAACCCAAAGATGTGTTGTCTAGGTGGATTGACCATGCTAACTTGCCCCTTGATTGGAAAAAAAAAAAGTTGGGTACACTAAATTTATAAAAAAAAATAAAAAATAAAAAATTCTGGTCGCCACTACCAGAAGGCTATGGAGGCTTTGGAGAGGGTACAGAAAAGAGTTACCAGGTATGGAGGGGCATTATGAGCTATGAGAAGAGGTTGGAGAAACTTGGTCTGTTCTCACTGGAATGACAGAGGTTGAGGCGCGATTATGAGGGGCATAGACAGAGTGGATATTCAGAAGCTTTTTTCCAGGGTTGAAGAGGCAATTACTAGGTGGCATAGGTTTAAGTTGCGAGGGGCAGGGTTTAAAGGAGATGTACGAGGCAAGGTTTTTACACAGAGGGTGGTGGGAGCCAGGAACTCGCTGCCGGGGGGAGGTAGTGGAAGCAGATACGATAGTGACTTTTAAGGGGCATATTGACAAATAAATGAATAGGATGGGAAGAGAGGGATATGGTTTCCGGAAGGGTAGGGAGTTTAATTCAGACTGCAGCGTGGTCGGTGCAGGCTTGGAGGCCCGAAGAGCCTAATCCTGTGCTGTAATTGCCTTTGTTCTCTTTGAAATATGCTAGATAAATGCAAGTCTTTTCTAAAAGTGACCTTGTAACCTAAATCATGAACATCCTTCTCACGAGCTGGTAACTAGAGAGCATCAATTTCACATCATCGCCAGAGGGAGATATCTTTAAGCAGCAGATTATGAGGATGTGGAATGTCAGCTGAAACAATGGGAATAGCAGCATCCAAAATAGTGGTTAAAAGGGATGAGAATACATCTTTGACAAGGGGCTATTTCAAAAACAAGATGAACGAATGAGCTCAGGTGGAGAGCTCTTTCAGAGAACCAACATAGACGTGACAGGCCAAATGGCTTCTTTCCATGCTCTGAAGTTTTCTGAAAGGTCCAAGATATCCAAGTTCCCTAGGGAAGACTGACTCGTGACTGATGGTGTGAAGATTTAGCCTTGCACTGAACAGATTTTAAGCTGGAATTAGAATGAGAAATTGCTGGAATGATACCATAAAGCAACTGAAATAATAACCTAATTTTTTTCCTTCAAATGCCATTTGATCCATTTTGTATTTTCAACTATTTACATTTTTGCTTTCCAGGATGTCCAATTTTCCTTTTTAGCTCCATAGAAGTATTGTTCTGTAACTACAGAAATCCCAATCACATCTGTATAGTAGTGTATAGGAGACATATGTATAAGTAGTGGTTAAAATAAACTGTGTTTATTTTGACCACTACTGCAGGGATGTACTCCTGAAGCTGAATAAGCACTGGCCAGACCCCTTTTGGAGTGTTGAGAGCAATTTTAGGCCCCGTATCAAAGTAAGAATGTACTGGCCTTGGAAAGGGTCCAGAGGAGGTTCACAAGAATGATCCCTGGAATGACGAGCTTGTCATATGAGGAGCGGTTGAGGACTCTGGGTCTGTACTCATTGGAGTTTAGAAGAATGAGGGGGTGATCTTATTGAAACTTACAAGATACTGCGATGCCTGGATAGAATGGACGTGGAGAGGATGTTTCCACTAGTTGGAGAAACTAGAACCCAAGGGCACAACTTCGGACTGAAGAGACGATCCTTTAAAACAGAGATGAGGAGGAATTTCTTCAGCCAGAGGGTGATGAATCTATGGAACTCTTTGCCGCAGAAGGCTGTGGAGACCAAATCACCGAGTGACTTTAAGACAGAGGTAGATAGGTTTTCGATTAATAAGGTGATCAGGGATTATGGGGAGAAGGCAGGAGAATCGGGATGAGAAAAATATCAGCCATCATTGAATGGTGGAGCAGACTTGATGGGTCAAGTGGCCTAATTCTGCTCCGATGTCTTATGGTCTCATGGTGTTTATATTATTCTCAGGTGCTCGCGAATGTGGGGGAAAATGTAGATCTGTTAAAGTACTTTGCCTTTCACAGTTTTCCTTGGAACAAAGCCCGAGGAGTTGTCAAACTGAAAATGTGTGTTGTATTGTCTGGGGATGTGCTGAACACAAACCATTTTCTTGTCCAGTAGTTTCTTCCTGAGCATTGCTTTTTATAGCATCATCTGTGTTCTTTTCTGACTCTCAGTGAGCCGAACTATTCAAGCAGAGTTCCCTGGTGCTGCTAAACATTCCAACATTGGGCAGCACGGTATCACAATTGAATAGCACTGTGGCTTCACAGCGCCAGGGTCCCAGGTTCGATTCCCTGCTGGGTCACTGTCTGTGCGGAGTCTGCACGTTCTCCCCGTGTGGGTTTCCTCCGGGTGCTCCTGTTTCCTCCCACAGTCCAAAGACGTGCATGTTAGGTGGATTGGCCATGATAAATTGCCCTTCGTGACCAAAAAGGATAAGAGCGATTATTGGGTTACGAGGATAGGGTGGAAGTGAGGGCTTAAGTGGGTCGGTGCAGACTCGATGGGCCGAATGGCCTCCTTCTGCACTATATGTTCTATGCTCTATAAATTGCTGTTAGATGCATAGCATGGTTATTTAACTTGCTTTGGTGTTCTTTCCTCGCTAACGAAGGGGGTCTCGAGTAACCTTCACAGTGCATGCACCACACACACAAACACACGGATACACAGAATAATCTGATCAAATCTCAGCACTCGGACACATTTGCAACAAGTTGAGATTAAAGGTTTGTGGTGTTGACCATTACAGAAAGTTGTGCTGCAGGTGAAAAAAGAAAACGAGTTGCATTCATATAGTGACTTTCACAACCTCAGGACATCTCGAGGTGCTTTTGTAGTGTAGTATCTTTTGTAATCAAAGGAAATACAGCAGCCAATTTTTACACAGCAAAGTTCCACAAATGGCAGTGATAATGACTAGATAATCTGTTCTAGTGATATTAGTTCAAGGGATAATTATTGGCCTGACATTGGTGAGAGCCTCCTGCCATTTTTGAATTGTGCTGTGGTATCTGTTATGTCTATTTGAGAGAGAAGATGGCATTAATCAAACTGTATACAGGTGGTAGGCATTAACTGGGGATTCACATGTGCTCTAATTGACTGAAACTGGCTATTCGTTTAGGAGGTGCATGCTTGTAATGTGTATCGCTGTAAATAAGTGCTTATAAGAGTGTGAGTGTAAAAATTGGCTCCAGTTCTATCCATTTCCTCTGTCTTTTTGAATTATACCAGACAGGGCCAGAATTCTCCGGCTGTTGTGATTTCTCTTTTCCCGCCCGGATCACAACTCTGCCCGCGAGTGTAACAACCGTGTGGGGTGGTTTCAGTGGGAAATCCCATTGACAAGGGAAAGGAAGATAAGATTCAGGACATGCTAATGGGTCAGCACCCTGCTCACATGAATCTAGAGCAATTCTCATTCCCGCCGGTGCCTGATTTGCTGGGGCTGGAGAGCTTGACAAGCTGGAGCTGCTTGGAAGCACTGCACTCCCCACAAACTCTCATTCTAGCCAAGAAGATGGCAGCAAGGATACCGACCGACCCCCCCCCCCCCCCCCCCCCCCCCCTCCCCCGGTTCCTGGACCCAGACCTCCAGGGTGGGCAGGAGGCTCCAGCCTGCTATTGTTAACCAGGCGAGCCTCACCATGTGGACCGGCACACAATACAGGAGGAAGATGAATGACCTCTTTAGGGCAGCTCGGGTGAATCACCATCTCTGTTGAGTCACCATCTCTGTTTCACTGGCATCACTCCTGACTCTCACTCCTCATGTTACACCCCACAACCCATCCCGCACCAAATCCAAAACCTGTATTGTCCTCTTTGGCCATGTGCCTTGAACACACATGCCACCAGCTACAGCCCCATCATGTAACTCGCCTCCATGCATCTCACCATGTCCTTTATGTGTGCCGTAGGAAAAGGCAGCATATAATGGCAGCAGGGTAGCATGGTGGTTAGCATCAATGCTTCACAGCTCCAGGGTCCCAGGTTCGATTCCCGGCTGGGTCACTGTCTGTGTGGAGTCTGCACGTCCTCCCCCTGTGTGCGTGGGTTTCCTCCGGGTGCTCCGGTTTCCTCCCACAGTCCAAAGATGTGTGGGTTAGGTGGATTGGCCATGCTAAATTGCCCGTAGTGTCCTAAAAAGTAAGGTTAAGGGGGGGTTGTTGGGTTACGGGTATAGGGTGGATACGTGGGTTTGAGTAGGGTGATCATGGCTCGGCACAACATCGAGGGCCGAAGGGCCTGTTCTGTGCTGTACTGTTCTATGTTCTATGTTCTATAATAGGCGAGGTCGGGTGAAGACTGGAGGGGATTTCCAGACCTCAGGGCTCTCACCCCGGTGGAGCAGAAGGCACTGGAATTAGCCGGAGAAGTGCAGTAGAGGGCTAGATCAGATGCGGAGATTGGCATGTGACAATCAAGTGAGCTGCCAATGCAAAATGATGTCCCTATAGCAAGTGAGTCATCCCTCTTCCCGAGACCACTCCTTCCCAAGATCTCACTGTCTCTTGTCTTTTGTCTTGCAGGATCACCATCAGGCCATGCTGGCCCATCTGAAGTGCCTCGTCCCCAACCAGATCCTCAACACATCCTGCAGCACCAGTCCAGTGAAGGCACCGACTTTTCATCACTGCTGTCACCTGCACCCTCCACCATCATAGAGACTATCACCTCAGTGGAAGGCTCCTGGGTCACCTTCTAACACATACATGACACATACTGCAGTACATCAGTTGGAGATAGTGACACCCAAGAGGCCTGACAGCCGGAGGGCTGCCCGATCCCAGGAAGCAGCTGCAGTCCCGACAGGTATCGCGCTTCTGGAAAGTATGATCCCATTGTTGGTGAAGATGCAGACGCAGAGCCAGGATTCACAGGAGGGGGCGTCAGCAACTTTCCTGCAGGTGCAGCTGTAGAAGTTCAACCGCCTTCAGGTGCACGAGATTGTCCGAACAATGTGTGGTATGCAGGCCAACACTAAACGGCGGTTGTCCGTGGTGGAAGCCTTGGGTCAAGAAATCAGAGCCATGGGGCAAGACGTCCAGAGCTTGAGACAATCTGTGTGGTTGAAGCCTGAAGCTAAGGACAGGGGAGCCCAGTCACAGACAGACATGTGCTGGATACACATGGTTATTGCTGCAGCGGTCCAGAGCTTGGCCCATTCACAAATAGTTATGGCGGCATCGAGAGCATTGGCTGGGCACTGACTGACCAGTCGCCCTGTAGCCATCGAGCACCCTGAGGGAGGAGGGAGTGAAGGGGCACATGCTGATGCTTCCCGCAGGGGAGGTGCTGGAAGATATCGGTGCTTCTGAATCCACTCCTCCCCCCTCCACTCCCTCCAACCTGACACTGGCAGGTCTCATGGGCAGCAGGCAAACAGGGTGGTACCTTGTCAACAGAAATACCCAAAGATCTGCCAGATCCATCCGGGTCCAGGCCCTCCAGAGGACAGCTGCCAAAGACATTTCAGGTCAGAGGGTGAGATATGCAGCAGGTCACCTCCACATCTGATCTTCTGCCTGGGGTTACATTTATAAGGAGTGGTAGGCCATGTAAGATAAGAAAGTTAGACACGAGTTAAGTTGGCACGGGTGCAGCACATAGGTTGGAGGTAGGAGTCAGGGCACAGCAATGTATGCGGTCACGATTAAGCACCTTTTCACCAACATTCTGACCTGCCTCAATCATCAGTCTGAAGGGTGGAAGGATGGGCTAGGCTGGGTGTACACAATGTGCTGGGATGGGGGGTGTGTGGTAGGTTGGTGGTGTGGGTGTTGGAGGATGGCACGGGGCAGGGCCTCCAGTACACTTCAACCTTCCACCTCGAGTCACTCTCAGAGGTGGCAGAGAATGGGCTAGAAATGTGAGGCCTGCTTTTAGGACAGCTTACCCAGTGTGTGACCAGTCACGCTCACCATCTCCATAACCACGTGTCCCCCCTCTTCTCACATCCCAGAAAGTATATATGGGCCCGTGAGATGGAAGGGCTAGCACACATGCAGTGGTGGATAGTGGAATGTGATTCTGAGGACAGGAGACAGACTTTGTCAAATGATGAGGAGCACCAGAGCTCATCTCACAGCCAATCGCTATCATCCTCGTCCCGTGAACAAGACCCATTGATACTGCCTGTCCAGGGTCAATACCAAATGGTGATGCTGGTAGGACACTCAGAGGGGTGAGGGAGAGCTGGAATGGTGGGAGTGAAGAGTAATGCGACAGGGAAGGTACAGTGAAGGGCGGTGGGACAGGGAAGGTGGAGTGAAGGGAGGAGAAGTCGGGAAGGTGTAGTGAAGAGAGGAGGGACAGGGAAGGTGGAGTGAAGAGAGGAGGGACAGGGAAGGTGTAGTGAAGGGAGGAAGGATAGGGAAGGTGCAGTGAGGGGAGGAGAGATAGGGAAGGTAGAGTGAAGGGAGGAAGGATAGGGAAGGTGCAGTGAAGGGAGGAAGGATAGGGAAGGTGCAGTGAAGGGAGGAAGGATAGGGAAGGTGCAGTGAAGGGAGGAAGGATAGGGAAGGTGCAGTGAAGGGAGGAAGGATAGGGAAGGTAGAGTGAAGGGAGGAAGGATAGGGAAGGTGCAGTGAAGGGAGGAAGGATAGGGAAGGTAGAGTGAAGGGAGGAAGGATAGGGAAGGTGCAGTGAAGGGAGGAAGGATAGGGAAGGTGCAGTGAAGGGAGGAGGGATAGGGAAGGTGCAGTGAAGGGAGGAAGGATAGGGAAGGTGCAGTGAAGGGAGGAAGGATAGGGAAGGTGCAGTGAAGGGAGGAGGGATAGGGAAGGTGCAGTGAAGGGAGGAAGGATAGGGAAGGTGCAGTGAAGGGAGGAAGGATAGGGAAGGTGCAGTGAAGGGAGGAAGGATAGGGAAGGTGCAGTGAAGGGAGGAGAGATAGGGAAGGTGCAGTGAAGAGAGGAAGGATAGGGAAGGTGCAGTGAAGGGAGGAAGGATAGGGAAGGTGCAGTGAAGGGAGGAAGGATAGGGAAGGTGCAGTGAAGGGAGAAAGGATAGAGAAGGTGCAGTGAAGGGAGGAAGGATAGGGAAGGTGCAGTGAAGGGAGGAGAGATAGGGAACGTGCAGTGAAGGGAGGAGAGATAGGGAAAGTGCAGTGAAGGGAGGAAGGATAGGGAAGGTGCAGTGAAGGGGGGAAGGATAGGGAAGGAGCAATGAAGGGAGGAAGGATAGGGAAGGTGCAGTGAAGGGAGGAAGGATAGGGAAGGTGCAGTGAAGGGAGGAAGGATAGGGAAGGTGCAGTGAAGGGAGGAAGGATAGGGAAGGTGCAGTGAAGGGAGGAAGGATAGGGAAGGTGCAGTGAAGGGAGAAAGGATAGGGAAGGTGCAGTGAAGGGAGGAAGAATAGGGAAGGTGCAGTGAAGGGAGGAGAGATAGGGAAGATGCAGTGAAGGGAGGAAGGATAGGGAAGGTGCAATGAAGGGAGGAAGGATAGGGAAGGTGCAGTGAAGGGAGGAAGGATAGGGAAGGTGCAGTGAAGGGAGGAAGGATAGGGAAGGTGCAGTGAAGGGAGGAAGGATAGGGAAGGTGCAGTGAAGGGAGGAGAGATAGGGAACGTGCAGTGAAGGGAGGAGAGATAGGGAAAGTGCAGTGAAGGGAGGAAGGATAGGGAAGGTGCAGTGAAGGGAGGAAGGATAGGGAAGGAGCAATGAAGGGAGGAAGGATAGGGAAGGTGCAGTGAAGGGAGGAAGGATAGGGAAGGTGCAGTGAAGGGAGAAAGGATAGGGAAAGTGCAGTGAAGGGAGGAAGAATAGGGGAGGTGCAGTGAAGGGAGGAGAGATAGGGAAGATGCAGTGAAGGGAGGAAGGATAGGGAAGGTGCAATGAAGGGAGGAAGGATAGGGAAGGTGCAGTGAAGGGAGGAAGGATAGGGAAGGTGCAGTGAAGGGAGGAAGGATAGGGAAGGTGCAGTGAAGGGAGGAAGGATAGGGAAGGTGCAGTGAAGGGAGAAAGGATAGGGAAGGTGCAGTGAAGGGAGGAAGAATAGGGGAGGTGCAGTGAAGGGAGGAGAGATAGGGAAGGTGCAGTGAAGGGAGGAAGGATAGGGAAGGTGCAATGAAGGGAGGAAGGATAGGGAAGGTGCAGTGAAGGGAGGAAGGATAGGGAAGGTGCAGTGAAGGGAGGAAGGATAGGGAAGGTGCAGTGAAGGGTGCAAGGATAGGGAAGGTGTTTTCTTGGTCTTCTACCTTCCCTTTGAGCGCTCCCTGGGCCGCCACCATGCTTGCCTCTTCTGTCCCGAGTGAGGTGATCTGCTTTTTCATGTTTCCGGACCATTGCCTCTTGTGCCTCCAATTGTCGCTCCATCCTCTTTGAAGGAGGCAATACGATCTCTATGGCTGCCTTCACGGTTATCATCAGTTGCTCCTTAATGGTGTCCCTATGTTTCAGGAGCTCTTGCGTTCGGAGCTCATTTCACTGCCCTATCGGTGGGTGGGCCGGCATTTGTTTTGGCGTTCTCTTGATCTACCATGTCCTGCTCCACTTTACTCCTTGTGTCTGTGGTTTGAGCGTTCTTCTCCTGGCTCTTTCTACTTTTGCTGTTATTTTGGCTTCTCTGCTGGTTTGAGGGCATTTCGTTGGGTAGTAGTTCGTTTTGGGGCAGGTGTGTTTTTTTCTGCTGGCATAGTGACTGATTTTTGAGGTAAAAGGTCTGGTTTCTAGGGGAGAGCCTTCTTTTGTGCAACTGTTCAGCAGACCGCCACCACTGGAGTTCTCATATTTGGTGAGTTAATCATTGGAAGGTATACGAATATAACCAAATGAACAAAGGGAGAGGTTAGATTTGGAAGGTGAATATTATCCAGGCCATACTGCATACAGGCACAGACTGTTTCAATATCTGAGGAGTCATGAATGGCGACTCATTGTGCAATCATCAGCGAATATCCCCACTTCTGACCTTATGATGGAGAGAAGGACATTTATGAAGTATCTGAGGATGGTTTGACCAGGACACTGTCCTGAGGAACTCCTGCAACAATATCCTGGAGCTGAGATAATTGACCTCCAACAACCAGAACCATCTTTTTTTGTGCTTGGTGTGACTCCAACCATTGGAGAGTTTTCCCCTGCCTCCCTTGACTTCAGCTTGGCTGGGGCTCCACTTGGTCAAATGTGATCTTGATGTCAAGGGCAGTCACTCTCACCTCACCTAACCTCTTGAGTTCAACTAGTTTGCCCTTATTTGGAACAAGGTTGTAATAGGTCATGAGCTGAGTGGCCCTGACGGAACCCAATCTGAGTCATTGAGCAGGATTTTGTGTGTATGTGCCACTTGATAACATTGATACCTTCCATCATTTTGCTGATGATCGAGACTGATGGAGCAGCAATTGGCCAAGTTGGATTTGTCCTGCACTTTGTGAACCAGACACACCTGAGCAATTTCCCACATTGCCTGGTAGATACCAGTATTGTAGCTGTACTGAAACAGTTTGGCTAGGGGCGTGAATAGTTCTGGTGCACAAATCTTCAGTACTATTGCCAAAATATTGTCAAGGCCTTTGCAGTATCCAGTATGTTCAACTGTTTCTTGATATCATGTGGAGTGAATGAAATTGGCTGAAGACTGATATCTGTGATGCTGGTGACCTTAGAAGGAGGTGGAGATGGATCAGAAAGCTTTGATGCAGAGAGATGTTAGTGGCACTCAAGAGGGAGATTTTACCAACACCAGGTCAGACCTGTGATCTACATCCTGAGATCTCGAGGCACTAAGAAAGAGTTTCAATGTTTGGGAGTGAAATCTAGCGTAATGTTTGGAGCAGGATCTAACACCCGTATGGGGAAGGAGGACGCAGAAATATGGGACCCAAAAATGTCATTGTCCCCTTTTGAACCATTGGTATGAAACCCTCCCCCATAATACTCCTGCACAGCAGACTCACCATCACACCCTCCTTCCTCTTTTGTTACTTCTTTGGGGTTTTTTTTTGCAAACATTCACACAAATCTTATACTTATTAAAATTAATGAATGGGTTAGGTTGATACACTCTGTAAATAGGCATGAATTAATGGAAGGTACTGACAACAGAAAATGAAATTTGTGGGCAAGAGGCTGTGAACTGAAAGACCTTTAATACATAGTTGACTTGATCTTAAAAAAATTACACCATCTAATTGTTTTTTTTATCTGCAGAGGGAAAATAGCCATGTTTTAAATTTAGTCTTAATGAGTAATGATGACAATGAACTTTGGCGCAATGCATGTGACCATGAGGTCCCTCTGTAAACAAGCAGAAATAAGGTTAGTCAAAAAATGTTCATGAATGTAGTGTCCCTTTAAGACAGAAGATTAATCATTTTGCAGAGTGATGGGGGAGCAGGGTGTTGGTGTTTTGATAAAAATCCATTTTCTTTGGCTAAGGGGGTTGGTTCACTTGCATGATTCTGTAACAATATATAATTAATTAAAATAACGTCCTGATAAATCTTTGCAATTCCATGTGTGATCAAGTTCTCTCCACATGACCTGCTGGTACAGATGGTTATCTTATTCTGCCTACAGCATTTTGAAATTGACAAGATATTGCTTTCCCATTCTCTTTAATTATTCTTGGTTCTCCTTCCCTCCCACCCCTCCCCCAGTCTGCCACCACTACCGCTGCTCCACAGAAGATGTCTGAATGCATTACTGGGAAAGGATCTCAGAAATACATAGTGCGGGTGACTTTAACAATATGAAGGGCATCATAAAAGCTTTAAGGGGAACATTCTGCAATATTTGTTGTAGTGCCAGGGAATAGAATAGTCTTCTTCTTTTTCTCAGCCTCAAAAAGCGCTCTATATGACTTTGGCATTTTTCTTTCTTTCCACCCCAGCCCACTATCTTTTAGTTTTTGTCTCAGAACACTGTGTAGTTCTGCTCTCCAGATTATAAAAGGGATATGGAGGCATCAGGGAATGAAAAGATTATTTACAAGGATGATACCTGAAGTGAGAAGATATAACTTCTCAGGAAAGATTGAACAGGCTCTTTAGTCAGAAATTACATCCTCTGCAACCGTGCACTAATCCTCCTTATCCTCATTCAGAAGGAGGCCATTCAGCCCATTGAGCTGCTTTGCCATTCAAGCAGATCGTGATTGATCTGCACTGCAATTCCATTTCTCCATGGTTTCTCCATATCCCTTGGTCCTCTTACCCATGAAAAATATAACAATCTCTCTAGTCTTGAAAGTTTTAATATGGTCTTCTGGTGGCAGCCATGGAGTGAGTGGTCGCACATTTGGCAGCTCCCCGCTTGAGGCAGTTTGTTTTGGACCTTTTCTCCATTTGGAGGGTGGGTGTTTTGTTGAAAAAAGCTGCAGGGGTGACTGGTGAAAGTTTAACTCCACTGCTTGGGCTGGTGGATGGAGGCACAGGTTGAGAAAAAGGGAGCAGACACAGCTCAAAATGGCAAGGGTAAATTGTCTGCATTGCCTGCCCAATGGTTGACGGACCTGGGAGACTTCTTAAATGAGAAGTTTAGCCGATAGAGGAGGGATGCCCAGGTGGAACCGTTAAAAGTGGGAATTGACCATGTGGAGCAGAGGCCAGGCTATTTGGAAAGTGGAAGAGGTGGTGGGGAGCACGAGGAGCAGCTCACCTCGTTGGTGGCTGAGGTGGATATGATGCGATTGACCCAGAAGCGGTTAAAGGAGAAGGTGGAGGACCTGGAGAATCGCTCCCGGAGACAGAATCTAAGAATCGTGGAGATGCCTGAAGGCACCGAGGGGAATGGATGCTGGCTCGTATGTAGCCAAGATGCTGGAGAAGTTGATTGGGGAAGGGGCCTTTGACCGGCCCTGGAGGTCGACCAATGTGAGATGAGGAAGCCACAGGCAGCACTTCCATTGGTGGCCATGGTGTAAGTGGGCAAACATTTGGTGGCTCCCGCCCGTGGTGGACCTCTTGGACCTTTCCCCTGTCTAACGGCGGAGCTGAGTGATTGTAAAAGGTGCTGGAGGGGTGGAAGAAGAGAGTATCCCACCGGTGAACAAATTCATGGACCAAAAGTGGTTGAAAAGGAGGGAACAATTGTTGAAAACTGGCGTGGAACCTACGACACGGGAAAATGGTCAGGGTCCGAGCTTGCCAGCCCAGTGATCGATGGAACAGCTAGTGAGCTTCCTCTAAGAGAAGTTTGCCCAGCAGAGGAAGGAGAACTTGGAGGACCTGGCCACGGTGTGGATCCGCTAAAGGTGGGGATTGACCGCATGGAGATAAGGTTAGAGGCCCAGGGCCAGGCGATCCCGAAGGTGGAGGAGGTAGTGGGGAGCACGAGGAGCAGCTTGCCTCGATGGCTGCGGAGATGAGGTTGATGAGAGATCAACAGAGGAGGCGATAGGACAAGATGGAGGACCTTGAGAATTGATCATGCATTCAGAAATTGAGGATTGTGGACTTGCTGGAGGGCAGCGAGGGTGTGGATGCTGGTGCATATGTGGTGCGGAAGTTCGAGAAACTGCTGGGTGAAGGAGCTTGGCCCTTGGAGGTGGACCGGGTGCACAGAGTGCTTATGAAGAATCTGCAAGGAAATGAGCCGCCAAGGGCGGTGGTGGCGCGGCTGCACCGGTTCCTGGATAAGGAACGGATTTTGAGGTTGGCCAGGCAGACGAAGCGCTGGAAGGCAGCGAGCTGTGTATCTATCAGGAGCTGGGTGCAGAGTTGGCCAAAAGGAGGGCGAGATTCAACAAGGTGACGATGGCCCTCTTTAAGAAGGGGATGAATTTCGGCATGTCATACCCAGCGTATTTGTGGGTAACTTATGAAGGCCAGGAACTCTACTTTGGGTCACCAGAGGAGGCGATGGAATTTGTTAGATACAATGGACTGGCAGGAGAAGGAGGACACTGGACTCTGGAGGGGATGTTCCTATCTTGTATTTTGGTCTTCTGGTTTGTACTCACCTTTGCACTGTACTTGGGTACAGTGTTTTGGGTCCTCTGTTTTGGGTTTGTTTTGTTCTTGATGGGGGATGGTGGGTTGCTCTTTTCTTTGTGTTTGGTGGGGATTGTAAAGTTTGCACTGGGAGGATGGTTGAGGGGTGTGGGCGAAATCAGTGGGGGGTAGGATGCTAGGCGCCATGGGAAGGGGCTACCAGGTTAGCTGGGCGGGCTAACTCACGGAAGCGCAGTGGGGGGTGGGCAGCTGGTAAGTGTGTTGATGGGGGTTGGGATTGTTACTTTGTTATGGGGTGGGGGGTTGGGGGGTAGAAATCTGCTGACAGGGGAGGGGCTGTTGAAGGGTGACATGTGAGGGTCAATGATTGGTCCGTGTGTTCGCACATCTGAAAAGCTTAAAGGCAGATGTGGCAACGATACAAGAGACACACCTGAGGGTGGTGGATCAGACTAGGCTGAGGAAGGGGTGGGTAGGGCAGGTATTCCATTTGGGGCGAGATTCCAAAACAAGGGATGGTGATTCTGATTAATAAGCTTGTGGCGTTCGAAGTGGGAAGTAAAATGGCGGACTCGGGGAAGACACCTTACAGTGAGCGGGAAGTTGGAGGGGATACCGGTTGTGCTGGTGAGTTCAAGAGGCGGGTATTGGGGAAGATCCCTGATATGGACTTGCATTGGCTGATTATGGGGGGAGACTTAATACGGTTATGGATCCAAGGATCGGTCGGGTTCGAGAACAGGGAGGGTGTCAGTGGCTGCAAAGGAGTTTATGGAACAGATTGGGGGGTGTGGGTGGATCCGTGAAGGTTTGGCGGCTGAGAGCGAAAGAGTACTCATTTTCTCCCCATGTACACAAAGTGTACTCCCGGATTGACTTTTTCGTTATGGATAGGACGTTGCTGGTGCAGGTGGTGGAAGTTGAGTACTCGGCGATAGTAGTGTCGGATCATGCCCCGCACTGGGTGGACATACGGGTGAATAAGGAGGCGGCCAGCGCCCGCACTGGAGGTTAGATGTATGACTATTAGCAGAGGAGGAGGTGTGTGTGCAGGTGAGGGAGGCCATTCGGAGATATGTGGAGATAAACGTTACGGGGCAGGTCTCGGCAGATATGGTATGGGAGGCGTTGAAGGCAGTGGTGAGAGGGGAGTTTATCTCAATACGGGCACACAGACAGAAGGCGGAGATGGATAGATTAGTGAGGGAGATCCTCCAGGTCGACAGGAGGTACTCGGAGGCCCCAGAGGCAGGGTTGTTGAAGGAGCAGCAGAAGCTGCAGATGGAGTTTGGGTTGCTATCCACAGGGAAGGCGGTAGGACAGTTGAGAAAGGCAAGGAGGGGCAGTGTATGAATATGGGGAGAAGGCCAGTAGGATACTAGCGCACCAGCTAAGGAAATGGGAGGTGGCGAAGGAGGTTGGAAAAGTGAAGGACAGACAGGGCAATATGATCTTGGACCGGGTGGGGGTGAACGGGATATTTAGGGATTTTTACAGCAGGTTATACGATTCGGAACCCCCAGCCGGGGTGGAGGGGATGAGGCGGTTTTTGGAGGGACTGGAGTTTCCGAAGGTGGAGGAAGTGCTGGTGGAGGGCCTTGGAGCCCCAATTGGGCTGTTTGAAGTGGTGGAAGGGCTGGAGGTGATGCAGCTGGGCGGGTGATCTTCTCAAGCCTGAAAAATCCGGCCATGTCACTAACCCATACACCCAACATCGGGGGTTCTAAGTCCCTCCACGCCAATAAGATCTGTCTCCAGGCTACCAGGAGATGCATCTGGGAGAGGAGCGAGCTTCGGCTGCACTAGGACCTGGGTGCGGACGTAACGAAGAGGAGAGCTGGGTTTAATCAGGTGAAGGCTGCCCTCTTTAAAAAGTGGTGTAGTTTGGGATGTTGTACGCAGCCCACCTCTGAGTGTCTTTTAATAGAACATTATTTTGGAACACCAGAGTTTTTGATAGACAATGGACTGGCAGGAGAAGTAGGACATTGAACTGTGGAAGAGGCATGAAGAGATGGGTGCTTTCTCTGTCCAGTTTTTTTTGAATTTTTTTTTTTGTTTGTTGGTTGTTGGAGAACTTTTCTCCTTCGAGATGTTTTGTTGCGTTGAGGTTGAGTGCACCTTTTATTTTCTTTCATTGTTATTTGTGAGGTGTGCGAGTAGGGGCAGGGGAGGGATGGATTTTGGCAGGGGTTCGCTGACGTGATGTCTGAGGCGCTGAGGGTGAAGGCGGTCCTGAGTCCAGAAGTGGCGATTTTTGGAGTCTTAGAAGACCCGAGAGTTCCGGGGGTGAGAAAGGCTGCCGTTTTGGCCTTTGCCTCTCTGGTAGCTCGGAGATGGATCCTATTGGAATGGAGGGACCCGGGGCCACCAAAACCGGGAGTGTGGGTGAGCGACCGCGCATGAGGAGATAGAGTGGGTGGATGGTAACGGCACAGAGGGTGGGGCGCGGGGGTGTTGGTTATTTATTTGTTATGTGATTTGCTGTTTGTTCTCTTTTGGTTTTGGTTGTGTTTGATGTATATATAAATACCTCAATAAAAACATTTAAACAAAAAGAAAGTTTTAATATTTCTGGTCTCCATATTGTAAAAGCGATATAGGAAGTACCAATTCACTTTATTGCAGAAGAAATTTACTGTTCCAACTTGGTCTAAGCTTTCTTGTAAGTATCAGTTCTGTCACAGATAGAGCAGGGTCATTATCATTCTGCTCAGAATGTTGAATGCTTTCAATGCAGGACAGGTTCTTGTTCTGACAAAAGTAAGATGTAGAGGACCTTCAGCTGCCTGGGCCCAAACCTCTGGAGCTTGCTTAGCCTCTCTACCTCACTCTCCTCCTTTAACTCCCGCCTTAAACCTACCTCGCTGACAAAGATTTTGGTCATCTGTTCTATTATCTCCTTATGTGGCTCAGCATCATATTTTGTTTGGTAATTGCTTCTGTGGCGTGCTTTAGGACATTTTTCTATGTTCAAATTGCTACATAAATGCAAGTTGTTGTGGTAGTTTATTAGAGCCTAGGGATAAAGAAATCCTATAGGTACTCAAAAAAACAAGCTGCCCCCTTTTTCCCTGTAAACAAGAATATCGACAAAGAAAAAAATATCTGAAACTCTGTAACACTCTAGCCAAACCCAGTACCCCTTTATAGGTGTTGAGGCTGGTTACAGCACACTACTATTATCCAACCTTGAATCAGCTAATTCAGCATAGAAACATAGAACATACAGTGCAGAAGGAGGCCATTCGGCCCATCAGGTCTGCACCGACCCACTTAAGCCCTCACTTCCACCGTATCCCCGTAACCCAATAACCCCTCCTAACCTTTTTGGTCACGAAGGGCAATTTATCATGGCCAATCCACCTAACATGCACGTCTTTGGACAGTGGGAGGAAACCGGAGCACCCGGAGGAAACCCACGCAAACATGGGGAGAACGTGCAGACTCCGCACAGACAGTGACCCAGCAGGGAATCGAACCTGGGACCCTGGCGCTGTGAAGCCACAGTGCTAATCACTTGTGCTACCGTGCTGCCCATAGACTGGGGGACTGAGTAAGGAATCCGTCTTGGTCTGAAAATCTCAGTACCAGCCTGGCTGATGTAATTGTCCACTGATTGGGAGTGCTCTACCCAGCTCTTTTTTATTGCTGCTCTTGAAATTGTTACTCCACCCTGAGCAAGTGCACGGTCAATTCCTGGTCACGTGACCCGGAGGCACAACACAAGTGAATTAACCAATAGTTCTTATAAAAATTCCCAAAATCTTTGGCCCTTGGCTGCCCAATAATTAGTCACCAGGTTTGTAAGTTGAAACACAATTACTGTTTATTTAGAACTAGAACAAATATGAAATATACAGTAAACACAGCTACTTAATGCCGAGCTAATACCTGACTCCCCTTTAACTGCCCCATCCTCTACCCACACACACAAGGCAGACAAATCCAGAAGGGGGAAAGGTGGAAAAATAATAAGGAGCAAGGTGAAAAGAGAGGAGTCCTTGCTTCAGATGATGAGTCCTTTAATGTACTTTGTTCATGGTATGAGTATTAACGTTTCTGGGATATAGCATGTAAAGATCTTCTTTGCAGCTCAGCAATCTATCTTACTCATAGCTTTTCCAGGATAAGGCTCTGCCTTCATATCAGCCTGTTCTTAGAGAGTGTTGTCAGATTCTGGTCTCTGTTTCCACATCAACCTCTTTTTTGCAGAGTTTTCAGATTCTGGATTCTGCTTCACGTCAGCCTTTTTTTAGATAGAGAGAGAGAGAGAGAGAGAGCTTGTAAATTGGATTTCCAGAGAGAATTCATCAGACCTTCAGAACCAAAATCAGAACTAAGATCTCCAGCCTTGTGACACTCAGATGCATGTCGGTGGGACCAAAACCAATCACCACTGACCACTGGGCAGGGCACAGACATTAGAGTCAAGTCATTGGTCACCAACCAAGTTAATCAATCCGAGTCACCACTAATGCCAGTCTAAAACAACACAGCCTTCTGGAATAGAAACATAGGGCGCGATTCTCCACCCCCCACGACGGGTCGGAGAATAGCGGGAGGGCCTTCCCGACATTTTTCCCGCCCTCCCGCTATTCCCCCCCCCCCCCCACGGCCGCCCCACGACACGAATCGCTGCTCGCCGTTTTTTACGGCGAGCAGCGATGCTCCCCTAGCCGATGGGCCGATTTCCCAGGCCTTTACGGCCGTTTTCACGAATTCCAACACACCTGCTCTCACAGTTCGTGAAAACGGCCGCAAAGTGCCATTCTGGAGAACCATGCCACCGATTGGCACGGCTGCACCACGGCCGTGCCAAGGGTGCCATGGGCCCGTGATCGGTGCCCACCGATTTGCGGAGAATCGCGCCCATAGAAAATAGAAGCAGTAGGAGGCCACTCAGCTCTTTGTGCCTACTCCGTCATTCATTATGATCATGGCTGATCATCAAGTTCAATACCCTGATTCCACCTTCCCCCATATCCCTTGATCCATTTAGCCCCAAGAGCTATATCTAATCCCTTCTTGAAATTACACAACTTTTTGGCCTCAACTACTTTCTACGGTAGCAAATTCCACAGGTTCATCACTCTGTGGCTGAAGACATTTCTCCTCACCACAATCCTATCTGCTTGTTTGAATTAAAGGCTATGTACAGACTGCTTCTTTGCTTTAAAGATACAGGGCGGGATTCTCCGACCCCCCGCCGGGTCGCAGAATCGCTGGGGGTCAGCATGAATCCCGCCCCCGCCGTCCTCCGAATTCTCCAGCCCCCCAAAATCGCCCCAGCGTGAATTGCGCCGCCCGCCTCGCAGAATGGCAGGGACCGGCTCGACTCAAGATCCCCTGGGGCTGCCTGAATTCTCTGGCCCGCGATGGGCCGAAGTCCCACCCGTTTTTTGCCAGTCCCGCCGGCTTAAATTCGACTAGGTGCTTAACCTGGCGGTGCGGGCGGCCTCCGGGGTTCTTGGGGGGGGCGGGGCGCTGAGGGATCTGGCTCCAGGAGGTGCCCCCACGGTGGCCTGGCCCATGATTGGGGCCCACCGATCCGCGGGCGGGCCTGTGCCGTGGGGGTACTCTATTCTTCCACACCAGCGGCTGTAGCGGTCCGCCATTGCCAGTGCGGAAACGAAGCCCTCTGCGCATGCGCGGGGATGACGCTGGCACTCCCGCGCATGTGTCAACTCGCGCAGAGGATTCCCGACCTTTGGGGTGGTCCAACACCGGAGCGGTTCACGCCACCCCTCGGCGCAGGGACCCCCCCCGCCCCGCCGGGTAGGGGAGAATCCCGCCCACAGACTGCATTAAAGTCACAGGTCCATTACTCATCCATGGATAGAAATGGTAATGCCGAAAATAAAAGAGAGCGGAAATAAGGGAATAAACAGGAACAAACAGGAAGGACCCTTACATAATGCGAACGAGAAGAAGGATGGATTTTACTGCTGTCCTTAACAGTTCTATCTAAAATAGTGTCAGACATGGCTCAGTAGGTAGTTTGCTCTGAATTTGAAGGTTGTGGGTTCAAGTCCTACTCCAGAGACATGGGCCGGAATTCTCCAGCTGTTCGCTGGTGGTGGGATTCTCTGCCCCCCCCCAGCAGTGCACCCCTGCTCATGGGTTTCACGGCGGTGTGGGGTGGATTCAATGGGAATTCCCATTGACAGTGGCGGGAGCAGGGAACCCTACCACCAGTGAATGGTTCTCTGTCTCCCACTGCCGAGAAACATGTGGTGGGGATATCGGAGCACATAATCCAGGCTGACAGTCTGTGCAGTAATCAGTGAGTACTGCGCTGTTGGAAGTGTTATATTTCAGTTGAGACTTTAAAACTGTTCTCTCAAATGTATATAAAAGATCACACAGCCTCTATTCTAAGCAGAGCAGTGGAGTCCTCTCTGGTATCCTGGCCTACAGTTATCCCTTAGTACTAAAGTATTATCACATTATTGTTTCTGGGAGCTTGCTTTTTGCAAATTGGCTGCCATGATTGTGACAGAAGAACAGTGAATGCACTACAATAGTACTTCAATCGGCTCTAAAATGCTTTATAACGTCCTGAGGCTATGAAAGACGCTGTGAAAATGGAAGTGTTTCTGAGATAAATAATCCCAATTCTAACAATGAAAATAAAAATGTAAAAACAGACATAGCAAAGGAAATTGTAAACTCAGTGAGTGCAGACTGTCACAGTATAGGTTTTTCACCATAACACTTAGTCATTGTTCATGGCTCTGTAATTTTGCTGACGGTTAAAGTGACCATGGAGCTGTTAAATTATCGTAATTACCCAACTGGTTTACTTATCTCCCTTTAGGAAAGGAAACCTGTTATCCTCACCAGGTGTGGGTTTATATGCTACTTCAGTCCCACACCAATGTGGTTTACTCTTAACTGCCCTTCTGAAATGGCCTAGCCAGACATTTCGATTCGGTTTTATCAAAACCACTGGAAAGAATGCAGCTGTTCAAGAAGAAGGGCCAAAATAATCTCTTTGACATCTGAGGATGGAAGGTAATTGTCGTTCTTGCTAGTGTGTGCTGCTAAAAATCAGTGAAGATTCAAACATACCACCCTGTGCTGAGTATGTCAGGTTGCATTGGTGGATCCTGTTTTTATATTGAATTACAGATAATTTACATCACAGAGACAAGCAATTTGAACCAACTGACCTGTGCCGGTATTCGTGCTCCACATGAGCTTTCTGTCACCCTACTTTATCTAACATAACCTTCCATTCCTTTATTACTCATTGTATTTATTTAGCGCCACAGAAGAGATTGTACTGTGCATCTTGTCACAGCACTATATCTATCCTGGTAGTGCTAGGTACTGACACTGGATGTTAGAAGTGAAATTTTTTTAGTGACATTGTAATACTTAATGAGAACAAACAGCCCACGTGGGAGTGAGGATCTCAGTCTGCTAAAATATCCAATCAAAACCCTATCTCAGGCTGGATCATTGGAGAGATTGTTTGGCCTATGAGACGTATTGTTTTAATAGATGATTATTAAAGTAACTTTCCATTTGGTTCATGATTAATGGGATGTGGAGAATAATTTACCGATGTGGTTGCCAAAGATTAGCACTAATACCACAGACTAATGAGGAATAGTATTCCAGCAGCCTGAGACAATGCAGAAACTTGGTATAATGTTAACTCCAGTCATCACACATTATATCTGGAGATAATTGAAAAAGAAGAATTAGCAGGGTTATGGGGAAAGAATGGAGGAGTGGAAGTAACTGGATGAACCATTTGGAGAGCTGTTGGGCCAAAGAATCTCATTCCGGGACAGCAATGTGGCACAGTGGTTAGTACTGCTGCCTCACAGCGCCAAGGTCCCAGGTTCGATCCGGCTCTGGGTCACTCTCTATGTGGAGTTTGCACATTCTTCCCGTGTCTACGTGGGTTTCGCCCCCACAACCCCAAAGATGTGCAGGGTAGGTGGATTGGCCACGCTAAATTGCCCCTTAATTGGATAAAATGAATTGGGTACTCTAAATTAAAAAACAAGATCTCATTCCCAGGTTGCTGTAAGGGTAGAAACTGCAGAGATGCTGCCCACAATTTTCTCATCCTCTTTAGATAGAAGGATGGCGCCAAAGGACTAGAGCATTACAATTATTACAGCCTTGATCAAAAAAGGGAAGTAGGATAACCCTGGTACCTGGAGGCCAGTCAGTTTAATGCCCATGGTGGGAAAGCTTTTGAGAAACAATGACAGCGGGATCCTCCATGCCGGCAGCTGGCCAATAGGGTTTCCCATTGTGGGCACCCCCATGTCGTTGGGAAATCTATGGGCGTGAGTGCGCTGCCGGCGAAGCAGAGGATGCCACCTATGGAGAATCCCACCAATAAGTGTGGAAATGTGGGGGGCATTTGGTGTGAGCACGGGCCACAGCTGCATTTTCGCAAGCTCTGGCTTCACTCATCTTTTAATCCTTTATTTCATTCTAATGCAGAATCCATAATTATCTTTTTTTGGGGACATATGTCTTGTGCAATGTCCCTGGATGATCCTGGTTGGAATATAGTGGTGACGAGCCGAGTTGAATCAGAGAGAACCCTTGTTTGATTGGGGCTGTCGGAGATGGCTGAGGTGGGGCCCTGCTTGCAGTGGGTGGTTTTGCTAGTGACTGGGCCTATGCCTCAGTGGTGCCGTGTGCATTGGGATGAGACCCCCATCTCACCATGGCCAGAGCAGTGAGATGAACTGTGGGCACTCCAGCTCCAGTGCATCACTTTCATGCTTTGTTATGTTACCGACGCCTGGTCAGCTCACAACAGTGGCTAAGAGACTGGACCAAATTCTATGACTGGTGTGAAACGATCAATTCGTTCCAGGAGTGATAATATAAGAAATAGGGATTGCTTACTTTATAAACAAACTTAATTAACGCGAAAGAAAACAATATTTAAACCTTGACTTCAGCTCTAACATAAACAGATTACATGCAGTTTCTTAACCTTAACACACTTGTTCCCATTAGACAATACTGTAACAGACCATGCACCTATTGTTCCACTATTACAGATAGGCAAAGGCAATACTTGCATTTACAAAGCGCTTTTCCTCTGTTCAAAATCATTTTTCAAAATCTGCCTCAGTGGCAACTTCCATGACCTCCCTGGTCAATTTCTACAGCCTTCTGCCTGTAACTGTTCAAAACAGCATTTCCTGTCTCTTGTTTTCTCTAAGCTTCACCAATCCCTCAAACAAAGGTCCTGCCCTGAAGTGGCCAGATTTGAATCCATTTTTGTTATCATGGCTGATTGCCCACTCCCGTTTATAGAAAAGAACAGCGCCATGTCATTTGTATGCAACGAACCTGGTTTAGCTCAGTGGGCTAGTCAGCTGGTTTGTAATGCAGAACAAAGCCAGCAGTGCAGGTTCAAATCCCCTGCCAGCTGAGAATTCTGAATTCTCCCTCTGTGTACTCGGACAGGTGCCTTTATGTAGCGACTAGGGGCTTTTCACAGTAACTTCATTGCAGTGTTAATGTGTTAAGCCTACTTGTGACAATAAAAGATTATTATTATTATTATTGCTGGCAAATAGGTCATCAGAGTCTGTGATGGGCTGAATGGCTGGTCAAACAAAGTTGTCCCAAATGACAATGGATCTTACAAGGATCATCCTGGCTGAACAGGGAGATCCTGTGTAGTCCCACTAACGAGGTTAAGTCTGAATAGGACAAGGTAACTCATGCTGTGGGTGTATCCCTCTGACTCTATTGCTAGCGGTCTTTTCCTTCAGTTTGTTTAACCCCTAAATTGCTTGCTACCTCTTGAATCACATTTCTGGACCCAAGTTTCTAATATCTCCCTATCATGACACCTCCCTTCCCAGAAAAAAAATAACCATCAATATACACAGGTGGCTTCATTTTCAATGATAAATATTTCTTATGATTACATACAGTTTACATTCTATATGGTACTTTTTTTGAAACAAGCAAACACCACATGAGTATAATCTGTTGTAGTGTTTTCCCATATCACAGTCATGATAGGGCATCGGCAATCACATTTCTTTTGGATACTTTTGCATTTGTTCTGTCCGAGAAGTCCTGGTATTGCCAGGCCTAAAAGAGGTCTCGGTGACAGTCTCCATACTTTCACACAACAAAAATCAATCAATAATTCAGATATATGCAGTTGTCTGACTTTACCAGCAGAGTTTTTCCACTTGATTGTTCGACAGATTGTTGATTGTTGTTGCAGCATTCATCATCAGTTCACCATCATCAGTTCATCACACTTATCAATGGTTTTATCTTGCTTCTTTTGCTGTCTGTTGAGGATAACCAAAATAATTGGTAACAGCTAGTGCATTTAGCCAGTGTCAAACACCAGTCATTTCCTATTGAAAAGCTTGCTGACTATCCTGGCTTCATTTTGACCAGCTCTTAAGCGTCCAGATTCCGTATTCCGCCACAGACGATGCTTTTTGTGAGAGCTTTAATCCTTCATCTGTTCCTCCTGACCAGATCCGATTGTCGTCACTTCCTGTATCACCAATATAATAGGAATTTGACTGCTCTTGGGAGCTCCAGAGTTCCTGCATTTTCTTTCATTACAGCCTTGTTAGTAGCTCTCCCATTTGGTGTTGGTGTTTCGCTCCTCTCTGATCTTATGCAGATGATTGCCGGTAGGTTGGAGTTCCTGTGCAATCTGGGTTGGATTGGATTGGATTGGATTTGTTTACTGTCACTTGTGCCGAGGTACAGTGAAAAGTATTTTTCTGCGAACAGCTCAACAGATCATTAAGTACATGGGAAGAAAAGGGAATAAAAGAAAATACATAATAGGGCAACACAAGATATACAATGTAACTACATAAGCACTGGCATCGGATGAAGCATACAGGGTATAGTGTTAATGAGATCAGTCCATAAGAGGGTCATTTAGGAGTCTGGTGACAGTGGGGAAGAAGCTGTTTTTGAGTCTGTTCATGCGTGTTCTCAGACTTCTGTATCTCCTGCCCGATGGAATAAGTTGGAAGAATGAGTAAGCTGGGTGGGAGGGATCTTTGATTATGCTGCCCGCTTTAACCAGGCAGCGGGAGGTGTAGATGGAGTCAATGGATGGAAGGCAGGTTCATGTGATGGACTGGGCGGTATTCACGACTCTCTGAAGTTTCTTGTGTTGCCACCACCAGCAGAGATTTTCGGTGGATGCCAAATTCTCCGCCTGATCGCGATTCACGTTTCTGCTGTTGCGGGGCGGAGAATCCAGGCCTTTGTAATTTAGCGTGGCCAATCCACTTACCCTGCATATCTTTGTGTTGTGGGTTGAGTCCCACACAGACAAGGGGAGAATGTGCAAACTCCACATGGACAGTGACTTTGGGCTGGGATCGAACCTGGGTTTGGGCACTGTGAAGAAGCAGTGCTAACCACTCTGTCACCCTGCCATTGTCTTCTTAGCTGAGGTTATTAACTTTTCAAATGTCTCAGTCATTGACTTGAATGATTTCCATTTCCCAGGGGTGAGCTGATGGGAAGAGCTATTCACATCTCCAGGGAAAGTCATTGCCTGTTTGAGGATCAGTTAAATTTCAAAAGTGTTTTCATGTCTGTGTATGTCTGCTTGTAATCCATTCAGTCTTCCAGAAGCTTGATAATATTGCAGTCGGAAAATAGTTGGTGACTTTTTGCAGTCATCTCAATGGCTTCCTTTGTCGATTTGGATAGGAAGATTGCTTTTTCGGTGCTATTGTGTTCATGTCAATACTATTCAATGTCCTAAAGTAGAAGTTGACAAAGTGGTCCAGTGATTTCACTACAGCAAAGAATTAATTTTGAGAGGTAGCTTGTCATACCCAGGAAACACTGTAATGTATGCTTATTGATTGGAATGGCCATGTGGCTGCAGTCATCTCTGGATCAGGTTTTACACCATTATCTGTCAGAAGATGGCCCACATACTGCACCTGATTGATCCTGAATTGGCACTTTGCAGGGTTTAACTTCAAATTGAGATCACTGACTTGACATGATGAAGACACTCATCATGTTTAGCTACACAACCACCCCAGATCAGGGTGTCATAAACTATGATTTCACGTGTTTGATCTGCAAAGAGCTGTTCCATACAGCACTGAAAAACCTAATTGCCGGTAAAGATACCACATGGAATTTGGAGAAAATGGTATCTGCCTTCCGGGGACATAAATGTAATCAATTTTGAGAATGCCAGATCCAGTGGAATGTGCCAAAATTTGCACTTTGCATCTAACACACTAAATACTATTGCTTTCGGCATATCTGAGATGATGTGTTCCGCTGTCTTCATTGGGTGAAGTGGCCCGAGTAGCGCTTTGTTTAAATGCACAAGATCGATAAATATCTTGATCATACCACCCTTTTTAACCGCGGCTACCATTGCCAAATCCCATTCTGTGGCCTCTTCCACTGGGGTAATTACGTCCATTTCTGTCATTCGATGCATATTGTTGATGACTTTTTGCTTCATCAAAATCAGTATTCTTCTTGGTGCACATAATATTGGTGTGACTCAGTTACCTTATCTCATATAGTATTGTGGTGAATGTACAGTACGAGTAATTCACCAGTGTATTAGTATCATGTTCTGCCATTGTGTTACAGCTATGTTATGTTGTTGACCTTGTGGGCTCCACCTATGGGCCATTGGGTCTTCACCCACAGGCGTATATGTTGGGGCATGTATGGGCTCTGCCCATGGCTCCTCCCCTTGAAAGGAAATATAAAGAGCAGTTGACCTGTAGGTGGTCCACAGTATTGTACTAGTCGCAGGCAGGCTCTGTTTTAAGCCGATTAAAACCTTGGTTTGTTTCTACTCGTGTCTTTGAGTGAATTGATGGTCGCATCAATTTAATCAGCTTAAACACAACAATGGAATCAGCCCTCAAACCTGATCAACTGGAACTCGATCCGCAGGCTGTGGAGGCTAAATAAATTTTTTTGCACTGGCTTCGATGCTTCAAGGCCTATCTCGCTGCCGCTTCCATGCCTTCCGATGAACAGAAGTTGAGCCTCCTCCACACACGGGTGAGCCATCGCATTTCTGTTCAGCTCGACGAAGCCTCCTCATACGCAGACGCCCTCGCGACGCTCGAACGCCTCTGCGTAAGGACCGTGAACGAGGTCTACGTGAGACACACCTTCACCACTCGCCGCCAGCGCCCCGTGGAGTCGCTAGATGATTATCTACGCGACCTCAAAGCCCTCGCACGCAACTGTAATTACCAGGCCATAACGTCCACTCAGCACATGGAACTCACCGTCCGATACGTCTACGTGGCGGGAGTCCGGTCGAATTATGTGAGACAGCGCCTGCTCGAAAAGGGGGCCCAGGACCTGGACGAGATGGTAACGTTAGCCACCTCTCTGGAGGTTGCGTTTCAGAGCCTTACTGCGTTCCCGGCTGACCACGCGACACCCTCGTGGGCCCCCGAGGACTACGGGGACTACCCTGCTATTTTTGCGGCCAGTCTCAACACCCCCGATAGCACTGCCCGGCCCGCAACGCGAACTGCAGCAACTTCGGAAAAAAAGGAAATTTTGCCAAAGTTTGCCTAGCCAGGTCTAAGAACCCGAACTCACAGGCCTGATCCTCAGACTCACAGGCCCGCAGATCCCGCAGTGTGGCAGCGTGTCTGCCGACTCCACCCCATGCAGACGCGTCATCAGCCTCGTGCTATCAGTGGGGGCGGCCATCTTCCAGCCCTTGCAGCACGTGCGACACACGGGGGCCTCCATCTTGGCCATCCTTCCCCACGCGGCCCTCCATCTTGGCCATCCTTCCCCACGCGGCCGGCCATGTGCGATCCATGGGGGCCACCATCTTGGACGTCATCTTCCTCACCGCCCGCCACACTCGACCAACGGGGGCCGCCATCTTGGATGGCAACTTCCTCACCGCCCGCCACGCTCGACCAACGGGGGCCGCCATCTTGGCCGCCATCTGCTACGCTGCTCAACGCGTATGATCAATCTGGACAGTCATCGCGGGGCCGGCTCAGCACCTCCGACTACGCCGCCGGCTACCCGCAGCTCAGCATGGTCACCCTGGACCAGTCGCGACCCAAGCACTTCCGGAGCTCCATGATGGCCTTCCGGGTTAACAGGCACGAGAGCCTTGCCTCTTCGACTCCAGGAACACAGAGAGCTTCATTCACCCGGATATGGTAAGACGCTGCTCGCTCCCAATTTTCCTGGCGCAACAAACCATCTCCCTCACCTCTGGGTCGCACTCGGTGCAAATCCAAGGGTGCACTCCTGCAACCCTAGCAACACAGGGCGCTGAGTGTGCTAACTTTAAATTATATGTGCTCCCAGACCTCTGCGCTCCTCTCCTATTGGGACTCGACTTCCAATGTAACCTCAGGAGCCTAACCCTGAAGTTCTGGGGTCCCCTGCCCCCACTCACCATATGCAGCTTTGCGACCCTAAAAGTCGACCCTCCCCCTCTCTTTGCAAACCTCACCGCCGACTGCAAGCCAGTCGCCACCAGAAGCAGGCGGTATAGCCTGCAGGACAGGACGTTCATTAGATCCGAGGTCCAGCGTCTCTTGCGGGAGAGTGTCAATGAGGCCAGCAATAGCCCCTGGAGAGCTTAGGTGGTGGTCGTCAAGACCGGGGAAAAGTTCCGGATGGTGATTGATTACAGCCAGACCATTAACCGGTACACGCAACTTGATGTGTACTCCCTGCCCCGGATTGCAGACATGGTAAACCACATCGCACACTACCAGGTGTTCTCCACAGTGGATCTGAAGTCTGCATACCACCAGCTCCCAATCCGCCCGGAGGACCGCCACTACACGGCTTTTGAGGCAGATGGCCGCCTTTTCCATTTCCTCTGGGTCCCCTTTGGCGTCACGAATGGGGTTTCGGTGTTCCAAAGAGCAATGGACCGAATGGTGGACCAGTACGGACTGCGGGCCACATTTCCGTACTTGAACAATGTTACCATCTGTGGCCATGATCAGCAGGACCACGACGCCAACCTCCACCGATTTCTCCAAACCGCCCAAACCCTCAATCTCACCTACAATAAGGAGAAATGCGTTTTCCGCACAACCAGACTAGCCATCCTCGGCTACGTCGTGGAGAACGGGGTCCTAGGGCCCGACCCTGACCGTATGCGCCCCTCCTGCAACTCCCTCTCCCTCACTGTCCCAAGGCCCTGAAGAGGTGCCTTGGGTTCTTTTCATATTACGCCCAGTGGGTCCCCAATTATGCGGACAAAGCCCGCCCACTAATCAAGGCCACCATCTTTCCACTGGCAACTGAGGCCCGCCAGGCCTTCAGCTGCATCAAGGCGGACATCGCTAAAGCCGCGATGCGCGCGGTGGACGATTCCGTCCCCTTCCAGGTGGAGAGCGACGCATCAAAGGTCGCTCTCGCCGCCACCCTCAACCAAGCAGGCAGACTGGTAGAATTATTTTCACACACCCTCACCACCTCTGCAATTCGGCACTCCTCGGTCGAAAAAGAAACCCAAGCCATCGTGGAAGCCGTGCAGCACTGGAGACAGTACCTCGCAGGTAGGAGGTTTACTCTCGTAACCGACCAACGATCGATAGTCTTCATGTTCGACCATATGCAGCGGGGCAAAACCAAGAATGATAAGATCTTGAGGTGGAGGATCGAACTACGATATAGTATATCGTCCTGGGAAGCTCAATGAGCCCCCAGATGCCCTGTCCCGCGGCACATGCGCCAGCGCGCAAGATGAGCGACTACACACTATCCACGATGACCTCTGCCACCAGGGGGTCACCTGGCTCGTCCATTATATCAAGGCCCGCAACCTGCCCTACTCCACCGAGGAGGTCAGAGCTATGACCAGGGACTGCCAAATCTGTGCGGAGTGTAAACCACACTTCTATCGACCGGATAAGGCCCACCTGGTAAAGGCATCCCGTTCTTTGAACGCCTCAGTATCGATTTCAAAGGGCCCCTCCCCTCCAATAACCGCAATACATATTTCCTCAACATCATAGATGGGTTCTCCCGCTTCCCATTTGCAGTCCCCTGCCTCGATATGACCACGTCCACTGTCATTAGAGCCCTGCATAGTGTCTTCACCATGTTTGGTTTCCCCAGTTATGTCCACAGTGACCGGGGCTCGTCGTTCATGAGCAACGAACTGCGTCTGTACCTGTGCAGTAAGGACATTGCCTCGAGCAGGACTACCAGTTACAACCCCAGGGGAAATGGGCAGGTGAAGAGGGAGAACGTGACGGTCTGGAAGACCGTCCTACTGACCCTGCAGTCCAGGAATCTCCCAGTTTCTCACTGGCAGGAGTTCCTCCCCAATGCGCTCCACTCTATCAGGTCCCTCCTTTGCACGGCCACGAACGAGACTCCTCATGACTGCTTGTTTGCTTTCCCTAGGGGAGCTACCTCAGGGGCCTCGCTTCCGTCCTGGCTGAAGACACTGGGACCAGTCCTCCTCAGAAAACATATCAGGAGCCATAAGGCCGACCCTCTGTTAGAGCTGGTCCAGCTCCTGCACTCCAATCCCCAGTATGCTTATGTCGAAAACCCCGATGCCCGACAAGATACTGTCTCCCTCTGGGACCTGACGCCCGCAGGCTCCACCACCACCACCACCACCTCAGCCCCCCCACCCTACCATGTCCAGTGCCCACGCTTCTATATGGCTCCCGCGCTCCCTCCCGCCCGCCACACCGGTACAGGAATGAAACACCAGAAGAGACGCTCCCGGAGTCCACGCCTGTTCCCGCACCGGCCCCACTTCCGATGCCAGCACGGATGAGCCCAACACCCAGACCAGCAACAATGCCAGAGCTTCGGTGATCGCAGCGCACAATCCGTGTGCTGGACCGGCTGAACTTAAGAGCCTGTCACCCCCGCCGGACTTCATTTTTTTAACAGGGGGTGAATGTGGTGAATGTATAGTACTAGTAATTCACCAGTGTATTAGTATAATGTTCTGCCATTGTGTTACAGCTATGTTATGTTGTTGACCTTGTGGGCTACACCTATGGGCCATTGTGTGTCTTCACCCACAGGAGGATATGTTGGGGCATGTACGGGCTCCACCCATGGCTCCTCCCATAGCTCCTCCCCTTGAAAGGAAGTATAAAGGGGCTGTTTAGCACACAGCTAAATCGCTGGCTTTGAAAGCAGACCAAGCAAGCCAGGCACCTGAATGTGGCGACTAGGGGCTTTTCACAGTAACTTCATTTGAAGCCTACTCGTGACAATAAGCGATTTTAATTTCATTTCATAAAGAGCAGTTGACCTGTAGGCGGTCCACAGTATTGTACTAGTCGCAGGCAGGCTCTGTTCTAAGCTGATTAAAACCTCGGTTTGCTTCTACTCGTGTCTTTGAGTGAATTGATGGTCACATCAAGTATATAGTAGGAAGCTTACTGATTTTCTGACAGTCAAAAATGTCACTATACCTTGTCATCTTGAGGACTTGAAGTTGCACAACGTGGACTTCTTGGCCAAGTTGAATGACCCCAACCGAGATGCTGTCCTGGAGTCCTAGTAGTGGCTTGAGATTTTGGGCCATATTGTGGAAGTCAAAGTTTCCCTATATGCAACGAAGTGTGGTCACATCCTCGGTGGTGATTGTGCACCGTAAGCCGCATGATCAGACTGCCAGTTGGGATCCAGTGTTGCCCCTATGTCTATTTCTCACTGTTTATTTCTGAACAGAACATTGCACTTTGCCCCTCTGTTGATTTCAAATTTGGCATTGGTTGAGATTATCTCTAGTGTCGTGAATATTTCTTCTTTTTGAGTGGCCTATTCCACACTTTTGCAATATGGCATGGGTGATTATGTTGATGCTGGCTTGGTCGTTTCATTCAGATGACACTGTAATGCACTGATCCTAGTTGCACATGTGTCCTCGGGAAGCGACTGGCATAGGAGAAAGACTGCTGTCGCTTGGATCTGTTGCATTTTGACGAAGTGATTCCACTTACCACAGTGATTGTACTTTTTTCCAAAGGCGAAACGTGCCCTGTCTGAAGGGTGCTGGCCACAGAAGTTGAACTAAACTGAAAATTATTTTGTGTCCTGCCGAAATGGTGCCGTATACGGCTGAAAATCTTTATTCAATTTTTCAGATTGTTCATCAGTTGTGCACACAGGTTGTTGGCTGCTACAATTGATGCAGAGTGCCCCCTGTGCTGCACATACTTCTGTTTCCTCCTAAACCGTGCTGTTTCCCACCTAAATTCCTGTTCCATCCCTCGGACTGCTCATTTAAAATGAACATGGGCGGCATGGTGGCACAGTGGTTAGCACTGCTGCCTCACGGTGGCACAGTGGTTAGCACTGCTGCCTCACGGGTTCGGTCTCGGCCCCGGCTCACTGTCCGTGTGGAGTTTGCACATTCTCCCCGTGTTTCCATGGGTCTGACCTCGACAACCCAAAAAGATATACAGGGTAGGTGGATTGGCCACCCTAAATTGCCCCTTAATTGGAAAAATAGAATTGGATACTGTAAATTTATTTTTTTTATTTAAAAAAAATTTAAATGCACATTTTCAAACAGACTGCAGACTGTTTCAGAAGTTGTTATCGGAGTACATTGTTTTCTATGCTCCCTACCATCCGCTCTCTGATGAATTTGCCAGTAAACGCTCCAAATGCCCATTGCTCTGGTAAGACCTTTAGTGTGTCCACATAGTTCTGGATTGATTTGAAAGGTTTCTGATTAGTAGAATGGAATATGTGGCAGTCGAAAATTAAGTTTTTAAATTAAGCATATTTCTTTGAATTTATGTCTGGTAATATCGGGACACTCTTTATGTTCTTCTGAATCAAATTTAAACAATCTAAACTTCGCAATCCCTGTGAGACCTGCTAACTTCAGCAGAGTACAAGCTTGTACTTTTTGTTTTTTTTAAGCAGTTCTGCACCACAGAAGATGATCCATTCCTACTTGAATCAGTCCGAAGCATCCGCCATATTCTCACCCAAAACAAGTGAGACAATGTATTGAAGTCCCTGTGTCGTACCAACACCATGTAGTTCTTTCCTTATATTTTAGAGACCCAATTCCTTTTTTTCCAATTTAGCGTGCCCAATCCTGCACATCTTTGGGTAGTGGGGGTGAGACCCATGCAGACATGGGTAGAATGTTCAAACTCCACATGGACAGCGACCCAGGGCCGGGATCGAACCCAGGCCCTCGATGCTATGGCAGCAGTGCTAACCACTGCGCCACCATGTAGTTCTGCGTGGTTGGTTAAATCAACGACTGCACAATGGACTTTCAATAAACGGAGAATTATTAACTAAACATACAAACTCACATTAACATACTTATTCTGCCCAAGGTCCTGCGTAATGCTCCCAAGCTTCTTCCCCATGATGCACCAAGTGACTGCATCATCACTTAGTCACCTGGCGACCACACCTTCAAGAATGGCAGGGCTGGAGCCTGAGGAGCCAAAGCACGGCAGGGCTGGAGCCTGGGGAGCCAAAACACAGTGGGTTGGAGTTCAGGGAGGACAATGTTTTGATGGGCCCAGGGAGGGTGAATGTTGCAGCAGATCCAGGGAGGAGACAGTGCCATGGTGAGCATGTGGTAGTGAGCATTGGGGGTGAATGAGCGTAGTGGGGTAAGTGAGCATGGGGTGTAAGACAGAGTGGGTGAGAGGATGAGTGTGGAAGTGGCTGCTTGTGCGAGAGGGTGAGTGCGGCAGTGGGTGAATTTCTGCCTTATGCCCATTCTCAGGTTTCTCATTCTCACCCCCTCCACACTAACACATGTGGATGAGGGTGGTGAAGAGAGCACTTTAAGGCGGGGAGTTTGCCGGACACACACACTGACCCTCTCAAGCCGTGGTCATTTCTTTTAATTACTCTTTTTTTGACGTAACCGTTTATTGTTATGTCATTGCTTTACTTTTGCTTAGGAATAATTTCTTTTCTTAATGCCTCAACCTTTCTTTGATATTCAGTTTATCTTTATGCCAAACTTTGTTCACCGCCCCCTTGAGTGAGAAAAAATGCAATTATGGCCCCAAACGAAAAGGTTGGACAAGCATGGTTTGCTGCCTCATTTGAGAAATGGAACCTTCAACAGTGCAGCGCATCCTCAATTATGCATTTGGGTGTCAATATGGATTACATATGAACATACGAATTTGGAGCAGAAGTGGGCCATTCCTCTTGCATTACGTGACAACATTCTACTTGTCTTCCTAATTACTTGCTATATCTGCATCCTATATTTTCCTGATTCATGTACCAAGACACCTAGATCCCTTTGTAGCTAAAGAGTTCTGCAATTTCTCTCCATTTCAACAACATGCTGCTTTTCCACACTTCCTGCCGAAGTGGAAAAGTTCACATTTTCCCACATTACACCCCAGATTTTTGCCCACTCACTTAACCGATCTGTAACCCTTTGCAGACTCCTCATGTCTCTTCACAACTTAATTTCCCACCTATCTTTGTGTCGTCAGCACATTTAGCAACCATGCATTCAGTCCTTTTATCCAAGTCATTGAAACAAATTGTAAATACTTGAGACCTCAGCATTGATTCCGGTGACACTCCACTTGTCAGTTACATTTTGCCAACCCAAAAAAGATCAATTTATCCTTACTCACAGCTTCCTGTTAGCTAACCAATCTTCTATCCATGCCCATATATTAATATGTAAATATGTTATCATGAGCTTTTATTTTACATAGTAACTTTTGATGTGGCACCTTGTTAAATGTCTTTTGGAAATCTAAGTACAGCACATCCATATCACATCCCTTTATCCATGTTGCTTGTTACTTCCTCAAAGAATTCCAATAAATTAGTCAAACATGATTTCTCTTTCTTAAAACAATGTTAACTCTGCTTGACTGAGTGCCCTGCTATAACCCCTTAACAATAGATTCCAGCAATTTCCCGATGACAGATTGATGCACGATCAATAACTCTCGAAGCGAGATTGGAGTACAGTTGAAGGCTTTATTGGACTAGATCAGGGGTGGGCAAACTTTTCCGTGCAAGGGCCACATTCAGAAATTCACAAAGGGCCGCATAGTATATTAAGTAAAATAATTACTTCACCCGGTTATGATTCTGGGCGCCTCATATAGAACATAGAACAGTACAGCACAGAACAGGCCCTTCAGCCCTCGACGTTGTGTCGAGCAATGATCACCCTACTCAAGTCAACGTATCCACCCTATACCAGTAAGTAACCCAACAGCCCCCCCCATTAACTTTAAAAAAAAATTTAAAAAAAAAAAAAAAAAAAAATTTTTTTTAAAAATTTTTTAAAAAAAAATTTTTTTTTTTTTTTTTTAATGACTTGGTGGGCCGCAGAAATACCTTTGGCGGGCCGCATGCGGCCCGCGGGCCGTAGTTTGCCCACCCCTGGACTAGATATTTCCCCCAGCAGCGCAGGTACAGAATGCAGCAGCTAGGGAGACACAGACTCTTATCCTCCGCCTTACTGGGCGGAACCAGCAGGCAGGCTTCACCAATGGTCTTACAGCATCGGATACCTCCAACCTAGGTACCGTAATACCCCTAATACCGACTACCACACAGGTGTTAAGCTAACTGGCCTGGCTTTCTGTTTCTTTCCTTTCTTGAATAGAGGAGTCATATTCACCATTTTCCAATCTGATGAGACCTTTCTAGAATCTAGGGAATATTAGAAAATTAAAACAAACGCATCTGCCATCTCAGCAGTCTCTTCTTTTAATATCCTAGGATAAAGTCCATTAGGACCTGGTGACTTGTCAGCTTTTAGTTCCGATAATTTTCTCAGTAAACTTTCCCTGGTGATTGTAATTATTTTATATTCCTCTCTCCTTTTCACCTCCGGGTTCACAATAATTTCTGGGACGTTATTTGTATTCTCTACAGTGAAGACTGATGCAAAATATCTTTGCTCAATGATGTGCTCATTATGTTTTCAAGTCTCTGAAGGAGAATAAAATAAGGGCATAGGCTGTATGGTTTTAATACAACACTTTCCTTCCCACTATGAATACAGGAAACGCTAGTTACATAGAGCTAGGGCAGCACGGTGGCGCAGTGGTTAGCCCTGCTGCCTCACGTCACCGAGGTCCCAGGTTTGATCCCGGATCTGGGTCACTGTCCGTGTGGAGTTTGCACATTCTCCCCATGGTTGTGTGAGTTTCCTCCCACAATCCCAAAGATGTGCAGAGTAGGTTGATTGGCCACGTTAAATTGCCCCTTAATTGGAAAAAATGAATTGGGTACTCTAGATTTATTTTCTAAAAAGACAATAGAGCTTCAAGACTAATCAAAATAACCAATCTCTATTTATTTGTCTATAGCATATTCAGACATGAGGAAACCCCACTGGTGGAAAGGTTTAGAACTATAGGTCCAAATTCACCTATCCCTTCCAAGAAAACTGCACCTATCACATATTAGCTGGATACTATTTTTACCTCTCAATCGGAAAGCTGTGAGTTCAAATTCCACTCTGGAGATTTGAGCACACATGTCTAGGCTGAAATTCCCAGTTCCTATTGTAAAAACAGAAAATGCTGGAGACACTTGGTAGGTCTAAAAGAACCTGTGGAGAAAGAATCAGTTAATGATGTAAGGTGCTACATTGGGGAGAGGGTGGCATTGTCATGGGACCAGGAATCCAGAGATCATGAATAATGCTCTTGGGACATGGGTTTGAATCCTGTCACAGCAGATGGTGATTCCAATATTGGTCATGAAACCATTGTGAATTGTAAAAACATAAGTAAATCTGCACCCCTACCTGGTCTGGTCTACATGTGACTCCATATCCACAGCAATGTCGATGACTCTTAAATGCCCTCTGAAATGGTCCAGCAAGTCACACAGTGATGCATACATGCCCTAAACGTTAAAAAAAATTCATAGAAATCACTAACTGTTGGACAAGCTTTCATTCCTTAAAACTTTTCCAGTAACAAACCAACTGGAGTCAACATAATTCAAACATTAATTAACAGGTGAAGGATAAATAAAAACGTAAATTTCACTTTAAATGTGGGACCACATGTAGTTTCAGTTTTTCCAATTTGGTCTCCATTTTGTCGACGTTCTCACTTTCCATCCAATTGTTTTAGCTCTTAAGTCACATTTACCAGCAACTGTATTCTATCTGAAGACCCTGGACACGGTTAACACTGACATGATATGGTGCCGAATTCCCAGAGACTTCTTCGACCCTATAGGATGGTGGACTCTTCACCACGTCAACTGTAGCAACGGGTATTGTCCAATCTATTATTTGTTGCTCTTCCTGTCTTCAATGTTCTGTCCTTTCCAAATGCATAACATACAGTTATGGGGCAGCACGGTAGCATTGTGGATAGCACAATTGCTTCACAGCTCCAGGGTCCCAGGTTCGATTACGGCTTGGGTCACTGTCTGTGCGGAGTCTGCACATCCTCCCCGTGTCTGCGCGGGTTTCCTCCGGGTACTCCGGTTTCCTCCCACAGTCCAAAGATGTGCAAGTTAGGTGCATTGGCCATGATAAATTGCCCTTAGTGTCCAAAATTGCCCCTAGTGTTAGGTGGGGTTACTGGGTTATGGGGATAGAGTGGAGGTGTTGACCTTGGGTAGGGTGCTCTTTCCAAGAGCCGGTGCAGACTCGATGGGCTGAATGGCCTCCTTCTGCACCGTAAATTCTATCTATACAGTAACATAGTATTCTCAGAGACTGGTTTAACCACCAGGATCTGCTCGAAGACTGATAAACAGAAAACGATTTAATTCAGAGAAGAACCTTGGGCCGGAGGGATTTTCCAATTGCCGATGCTGAAATCGCATTCGGCGATCGGCCGGAGAATCCGTTTTTACACCGAAATCAGGGGTGGCGCTGTTTTTCGGATGCTCCACCCCTACAAAAACAGCGTACTCGAGGAGCATGCCGCATGCTGTTTGGATGGCCTCAGTACGCCACCTGAGGCCCTCCCCCGATGCTCCACCCCCAGTGGGTCGACTTCCCAACGGCATGGGACACGTGTCCTCTCAACTTCCGTGAGCCTGGCGTGGCGGCTGTGGACTGTGTCCAGTGCAACCACAGTCGGGGAGCAAGCCATTCCGCTGGCAGGGGGGGCTTCGGCCGGGGCTGGGGCGACTGGTGAGGGAAGGTCCGGAGATGGCGAGGGGGGAACTATCTGGCAGGCCGGGTCCATTTAGTTATTGCATGGCCACCGATCCGGCCATTCTGCATCCATATCTGCAGGTAAAGCTGGGGGCTTTACGTGGCGCGGCTGCTAGCCCCCCACCGGGCGGAGCATCGATGCAGGGGCACTGCGCCATTTTGGTCGTAAGACTAGAATCTTCCTCTGGACATAGCTGGAAATTTGGAGAACCCAGCATCTTGGGTGCGATTCTCCATACCCGCGGAAAATCGCGCGACTTTTGCGACGGCCCGACACGGCCCCGTTCCCGACGTATTCACGTCCGGGAAATGGGTTAGGAACGGGGCCGCGTAAATCACGTGCGCGATGTCGCCGGAACGCGATGACGACACGAACACGCCCACGTGAGGCCGCCCGACGCCGTAAAAAGGCGCGGGCGAGCACAGAAACTGTAGGCCAGGATGTCGGAGCAAAGGAGAGCAGCCCCGCAATTCTTGGAGGCTGCCGCCGAGACACTGCTGGATTCAATCGAGCAGAGGAGGGGCATCATCTGCCCACGTAGAGGGCATCGCCACCCTGCCAGCGCGGTGCGCCAGGCCTGGCGTGAGGTGGCTGCTGCCATCAGTGCTGTAGGGCAAACCCCTCGCTCTGCAGAGCAATGTAGGAAGAAGATGCACGACCTCACCAGGGCTGCTAGGGTAAGTGCTAAGAGGGTGCCCCCCGGTCACAACCATCCCTCCCCCCTTTACTTAATCACCCCCCCCCCCCCCCCCCCACCCCCCGGCACGGGGGGTGGAGGGGGATTGGGGCAGAGTGAGTTGAGGGTGGTTCACAAAGTAGTCACAGACCCAGCGCTCTGGCCCCCGTGGAGAGATGCAATGGTCTTGTTACAACTTGACCCCCAAACTGTGCCAGTATCTGAACGGCCTGCTGATACCTGCCGTATTGTAATGATCTACCTATGCCCCCTCCCCCAACAGGACAAGACCGCTCACAACACTCATGAGCGGAACAAGACTGGAGGGGGTTCGCCCATCCTGCACCCCCTCACCACATTTGAGCAGAGGGCACTGGACCTTGTTGGGGGATCTGCCACCCGGGAGATCGGGCAATGCGAGGTTGGCGGAGCTGCAACAAGTGAGACAACCCTGCATGACAAACACCCCCCCCCCCTCCCCCATCCTCTGTCCCTTCAAAATTTTCCCCGCTGGAACACCTCCCCCATCCTCTGTCCCTTCACACCCTGCCCACTTGGACACCTCCCCCATCCTCTGTCCCTTCACACCCTGCCCACTCGAACACCTCCCCATCCTCTGTCCCTTCACACCCTGCCCACTGGGACCGTCCAGCGCCCGGCCGAGCGTCTCTAAATAACCCGTTTCATTCTCTTCCCTAGGACGTGATGCCGAACGACCAGGGCCGTCTGCCTCCAGGCGGAGACAGGCATCTGCCCCACCGCACCCAGGGCCGCACGACAGAGGGTGCCCGATCAGCGGGGAGTCCCATCCTCCCCAACCGAATCTGTGGAGCAGGATGCCCAGAGGGCGGCGAGAGAGGAAGAGAGAGAAATGGCCCGCGAACGCCCTGCGGCCTCTCAGCGGGCCGATGGCATAGAGGAGGCATGCACCCAAGACGCCCTCGAGCTTGCGGCACAGCTATCTCCCACACCATCCACCATCCCAGAGACACACACCCCGGCGGGCCTATTTAGTGATGAGGCTCCTGGGTCACAGTCTTGGTCGCACATCACAGCTGAGCAGGTACAGCAGGTGGAGGCCGGAGCAGCCGAGGGCCCGGACTGGCGGAGGGCAGGCCAGGCCCAGCATCCAGCTGGCTCCCAGACGTTTTCCGAGTTCCTGGAGTTTCTCAAACCACCCGCACAGCCGATGCATCAAGAAACCCAGGGACACAATGACGGGATGAGGGCTGTCTTCCAGACTCTACAGACGCTGTTAGAGGAGTCGAACTGCGTCCAGGAGCAGGGAGTGGTGCCGCTCATGGCAGCAACCCAGGCCGACACCGCACGGGTGGCATCCGCGGTGGAGGCAATGGGTCAGGTTATGCAAGGCGTTGGGCTTAATGTGCACGTGTCATCCTCAGCCCTGGGCAGGGTTGCCCTCTCACAGGCAGCAATGCGCCAGAGCCAACACGACATTGCTGGCGCGCTGCGGGCCTTGGCCGAGTCTCAGCAGGTCATGGCCCAGTCGCAGCATGCCATGGCACAGTCACAGCAGTCAATGGCACAGTCCCAGCAGTCAGTCGCGGAGAGCATCAACCGCCTGACACATGTGCTGGATGGCGTCGTGCACTCACAGGTTGAGATCGCACAGTCCCTCGTGGGAATGTATAACTCTCTGGACTCCGTCTCTGCAAAATTTCGGATCCTGGTGGATACCGTTGCAGGCCTCCAGGACTGGCAGCGCCAGGTGTCGGTGGCGCGACGGGGCACCTCCCCGCTCGCACCTCTGTCCCAAAGTGAGGCCCGGGGGCCACCGGGCTCCCCGAGGGAGGAGGAGGTTTCAGGGCCCGTCCCATTAACTCCATCACGGGAATCCCGGAATTATCGGCCTCCCCCCGTCCCATCCCTGGTGCATCGGGTGGGCAGCAGGCAGAGCAGGGTGGTACAACGTCACCCGAGATGCCCGCAGAGCAGCCTGGCCCATCAAGGCCGGGTCGCCCCAGGAAATGCTTGCCGAAGGAGAAACAAGTCGAAGGGGGCGATTCGCAGCAGTCCTCCTCCACTCCTGCTGTATCATCTGGGGAATCACTTAGACGTAGTGGTAGGGCCCGTAAGGCAACAAAGAGAGACACTGAGTAAGTTGGTACGGGTGAAGGGTACAGTTTAGTTGTAGGGGCTAGGGCATCTGTAAATTATTGTTACCATTAAACGCACTGTTCCACCTTACTTGTAATACCGTGTGATTGTTCCACAGCCACAGGAATCGTGATGGTGACCGAGTGTCGCTGGGGTTGACGAGCGATGAAACTTCGGTGCCGGGTGTGCAGTCCCTTCCCCCCCACCCCCTCCCACAGCTAGCCCACGCGGGCACGTGATGGAGTGTCCGTGACGAACTCAGCGGCCACCAAGGTGGATGGTTCAGCTATTGCCATGGGTCAGACTTTCTCTAACGATTCTGAGCTCACAGCTCATCGCTGAGCGGGCTGTCATCATTCCACATGGCACTGATCACACCCGCTGACACAGCCATCAATGTTGTGCCATACCGTCTCGACCCAGTGGTAAGGGTGATGTCGAAGTGGAGCAGTGTACACTGAGAGGGGGTGGGGGGGGGGGGGCTGTGGTGGTGGCAGTTGTGTGTTGACCCTCTGCACGACTAGCGATGCAGGTGGTGGTTTGGTGTTCAGCGGGGACGTCGCATGCGACGCGTGAACCGTGCTGCCACCAAGGCGTCGCGTGCCCGCCGTCCTCGCCGGGTCCGTCGTGCCGCCTCCTGGACATCACCAGCACCTGGGTCCTGTCTGCGTGCAGCGCCCGCCAGTCCACCAGCCTCCTCCTCCTCCTCCTCCCTCTCCTCCTCCTCCTCCTCTGTGCTGGCACCACTGCCACTGGCTTCTCCCTCTGCCTCCTGCAGCAGGTCATCTCCCCTCTGCATCGCGATGTTGAGCAGCGCACAGCAGACCACAACAATGCGAGCGACCCTGTAGGGCTGGTACTGCAGGGCCCCTCTGGAGCGGTCCAGGCACCTGAATCTCATCTTCAGGAGGCCAAGGCAGCGCTCCACCCACCCCTGGTTGCTGCATGGGCCTCGTCGTATTGGGTTTCCGCATTGGTCTGAGGCCTCCGTATAGGCGTCATCAGCCAAGACCTCAGCGGATAACCCCTGTCGCCTAGCAAACAGCCCCTCAGCCGGGGGGGGACGTCCCTCAAACATCGCAGGGATGTACGACTGCGCCAGTATGTAGGAGTCATGCACACTCCCTGGGAACCTTGCACAGACGTTCATGAACGTCATGTGGGGGTCGCATACCACCTGGATATTCATGGAGTATGACCCCCTCCTGTTTGTGAAGACCTCCCTGTTCCCTGCAGGCGGGCGCATGGGGACGTGAACACAATCGATTGCCCCTGCACCATCGGTATCCCGGCCACGCTGGCAAATCCACGAGCTCGTGAATTTTGACTTGCTCGGTCCTCGGGAAAGGTGATGTAGCGGTCCGTGATGGCATAGAGGGCGTTGGTCACATCCCGGATGCACCTGTGGACTGATGACTGGGAGATCCCGGAGAGGTCCCTGGTCGGAGACTGGAAGGAGCCTGTCGCATAGAAGTTAAGAGCGACCGTCACCTTGATGGCAACCGGGATCGCGTGTCCTCCCCCCGTTCCACGTTGGGCGAGGTGCGCCACGAGGTGACAGATATGTATCACCGTCCCCCTACTCAGCCGGAGTCTCCTCCTGCAGGTGATGTCCGTCATTGTCTGGAAAGTGATCCGGACACGGTACACCCTCGGCCTTGGTTGTCGCCTCTGGCGCCGTGGCTGCACCCTCACTCTCTCCTCTTCCTCCTCCTCCTCCTCCCCCCCATGCTGCTCGACGACTGGCAACTCCTCGGCCCTTCCCTCTGCTGCTGCAGCTGGCCCTGCATCCACTGCGGGCTGTGGCTGTGGATGCTGCTCCATCTCCAAATGCAGTGTAGCGGCCCCAACCACTGCGCAGAACATAGCCGTTCTGTTCGCAGACATTGTGCTAACCTACAGAAGGGTGGTGGGGGGCAGAGAAACGGGACATGTCAGACGGAGGTTAGTCGACACCTCGGCAGCCGCCTACCACGGGATACCTGTGTGTCCCGGTGGCATGGTTGCGCTGCTGACACGCGGGCAGCCTAACCCCTGGTCACTTTCTGCATCCAACGGGCAGTTAACTACGTCCTCTTCACGGGTGCGTCAGTGGCCTGTGGCCGTAAGCCACAGGGCAACCAGCGGCCGTGTCCTCGTGACCGGCACGTCATGGCATGGTGGCAGACATTTTGTTACGGGGTTGGACGGCTCACTCACTCACTCTCTACCTAACCCCCCCCCACTCCCACTCCCCCCCTCCGTCTCCCACACTCCCCCCTCAGTCTCCTCCACTCCCCCCTCAGTCTCCCCCACTCCCACCTCCGTCTCCCCCACTCCCCCCTCCGTCTCCCCCCTCCGTCTCCCCCACTCCCCCCTCCGTCTCCCACACTCCCCTCTCCCCCTCCGTCTCCCCCACTCCCACCTCCGTCTCCCCCACTCCCCCCTCCGTCTCCCCCACTCCCCCCTCCCCCTCCGTCTCCCCCACTCCCACCTCCGTCTCCCCCACTCGCCCCCTCCGTCTCCCCCACTCCCCCTCCGTCTCCCCCACTCCGCCCTCCGTCTCCCCCACTCCCCCTCCGTCTCCCCCACTCCCCCCTCCGTCTCCCCCACTCCACCCCTCCGTCTCCCCCACTCCCCGCTCCGTCTCCCCCACTCCACCCCCTCCGTCTCCCCCTCCGTCTACAACACTCCCCCCCTCCGTCTCCCACACTCCCCCCTCTGTCTCCCCCACTCCTCCCCTCCGTCTCCCACTCTCCCCCCTCCGTCTCCCACATCCCCCCCCCCCGCTCTAGACCCCCTCCCGTTCTCGGGGATGACTTCCCCGTTGTGGCCAGACTCCAGGGGCGCGATTCTCCTGAGTTACGAAAATTCGGGATGCTGGCGTCAAAAACGGGTGCGTTTGACGCCAGCCTCCGCCCCCCCCCTGACCGGGATCCGATTCAGCTCCCCGGTCAGGGCTAGTATCGCGCGGCCGTGAACTCCGGCATCACGGGCTTAACGAATTTCGTTAAGCCCTCTAGCCAGAGTTAGCGACGGCTGACGCGTCAGATGACGTCAGCCGCGCATGCGCGGATTGGACGACTCCAACCCGCGTATGCGCGGATGACATCATCGCGCTTGTGCATGAAACCCGCGCATGCGCGGGCCGTTATGCCCCGCGGGTGGATCCATCGGGGTGGCGAAGGGAGAAAGAGTGCGCGGGGTAAGTACCCGCTGCCCGCGATCGGTGCCCACCGATCGCGGGCCCATGGCACCCTTGGCATGTGCCATGGTTCCCGAGAACGGGACTTTACGGCCGTTTTTACGAACGGTCAGAGCAGGTGTGTTTTACGCTTGTAAAAACGGCCGTAAAGGCCTTGGAAATCGGCCCATTGGCCAGGAGAAAATTGCTGCTCGCCGTAAAAAAACGGCAGGCAGCGATTCGTGTCGGGAGGCGGGCGTGGGGGGGGGGGGGGGGGGTGAATAGCGGGAGGGCGTCGGACCAGCGTGTCCATAAAAATTTACGCCGCCCACTATTCTCTGAATTTTCGTGAGAGCGGAGAATTGCGCCCCAGCAGTGCGCTGAGCAGTGCGCTGAGCAGTGCGCTGAGCGGTGCGCTCACCTCCTCGAAGCTCTCGTCAGCCAGCACGACTGGTTGACGAACTTCAAAAGCAGGTGTGTTGGCCGGCGTGAAAACATTGCGTGATGACGTCAGGACTTCGGAGTGGCCGGAGAATAGCGGGGGGCCAAAAAGTTGGGCTTCTGGTCGTGTCGGGGGGTCTGTCGAGGCCTTTGCCGGGAATGCCGACGTGTAGTTTGTGCGGGGTTCGGAGAATAGCGGGAGGACGTCGGACCGGCGTCGCCGTGAAAATCTGCGCGGCCCGCTATTCTCCAAACCGGCGTGAGAGCGGAGAATCGCACCCCTTGCTTCTTTATTCTTTGCACAAATTCCCAGCCTTCTGAACTGCCGGACAGAAAAAACACAGACTGAAACCCAACCCAACTACAATTAACTTTTTATTTAACCTTTGCTCTTATCTTACTTGTAAGCTTACTTGTAACAATAAAGATTATTATTATTATTATTATAATATAGCTGTTCATCTCCATGGCAACACCAGGTCAGATGGGCATTTCTTGTAAACTTATGATGCCATAATCAGGAAACGAATTAGGGACTTGGCACAAAGAAAAATACAGGCTTTGCCCAGCACATGTGCTGTTTAGAGGCTGTTTAGCACACAGCTAAATCGCTGGCTTTGAAAGCAGACCAAGCAGGCCAGCAGCACGGTTCGATTCCCGTAATAGCCTCCCCAAACAGGTGCTGGAATGTGGCGACTAGGGGCTTTTCACAGTAACTTCATTTGAAGCCTACTCGTGACAATAAGTGATTTTCATTTCACATGGATCATCACAAATGTTACAGACTTGCTGAGTGTTTCCAGCACTTTTTGTTTTTAATTTTAGACTTTCAGCATTTGCAGGAGGGAAGGAGAGCTGTGCTGTTGGAAGTGTGTTTTTTCAGGTCAGATATTAAACGGCATTCTTTTGGAGAAGAGCAGGGCGGCATGGTAGCACAGTGGTTAGCACTGTTGCTTCACAGCTCCATGGTCCCAGGTTTGATTCCCAGCTTGGGTCACTGTCTGTGTGGAGTCTGCACATTCTTCCTGTGTCTGCGTGGGTTTCCTCGGGTGCTCCAGTTTCCTCCCACAAGTCCCGAAAGACGTGCTGTTAGGTCATTTGGACATTCTGAATTCACCCTCCGTGGACCCGAACAGTCGCCGGAATGTGGCGACTAGGGGCTTTTCCCAGTGACTTCATTGCAGTATTAATGTAAGCCTACTTGTGACAATAAAGATTATTATTAGTATTATTATTACTGTGGTGTTCAGGCCTATATTCAATCCTCAATCAATGTTCGAAAATAGATAATCTGGTCATTATCACATTGCTGTTTGATGGAACTTGTGTGCAAATTGAATGCCCCATTTCCTAAAATGCAATAGAGAGTACACTTCAAAAGTACATCATTGACTATAAAGTGCTTTGGGATGTCATGCAAGTGGTTCTAGAAATGCAAATCTTGCTTTATGTCATATTTCAAGTTACTTGTACACTGTATCCAGAATGCTATTTCCATTTCTCATACCTGCCTCTCTGGCTTCTCAGTAAGGATGGCATTGTTTTTTGACACTGTCACAAATTGAAAAGATTGCAATTTAAACTGAAGGATTTGGCTGGTTTTGAACTCAATCTCAGAGCTGAATGCTCAGTATATAATCAATGTAACAGCCAGTTCTCTTTTGCATTTAGTTATTAACCAGTAGAGTCACAGTATGAATTATTGACTGCTACCAACTTTGCCTGAGGCAGGCTACTGGTTTAGAAACATTTGTGGGGCAGTGTAGAGGCAGTTTTAATCTGAATCTTAACTTGTGCTGTACATGACCTGGAACAATTTGAGCAGTGCAGAAACATTTTAATGATATTCGCGATGAGTACAAAAAAATTCCAAACATTCTAACTAAATGTTTAATAGCTGCCATTAGAGCTCACCCTGTGTATTTGAGACAAAGACTTGCTTCGCATAAAGAGCAGTGCAATTTACCAGAGTTAGTAGTAATTAGGAAACTGACTGGAGGCATAACTAGAAGAGCATAAGGAAATATGCAACATGAAAAAGCTCTTTGCTTCATTCAACTGCTTTGGTATCAAAACTAAGTTAACACCAATTGTCTTGGATTTGTTCACTGATTTCTCCTCTCCCCAGAAAGCTCTAAATGCGGGATATGGGTCCACAGATTCTGGCTGTCCTCTAATGCCTCTCCCAAATGACCATTCTTCATGTGCACACCTCGATAGTGAGTGTCAGCAGCCTGTTTGATCATGGGGATGAGTATCACACCGATCCTGCATTCATCCCAATGTCCAGTCTGCTGGGGCATTATTTAATGGAGCTGACAGGGTGTCACCCGCCGGCTGGACAGCCAGCGGAAAGCCTCATGTCACTTCCTTTTATGAAGGCCCACCGGGCATGGTAGCACGGTAGTTAGCACTGTTGCTTTACAGTACCAGTGTCCCAGGTTCGATTCCTGCTTGGGTCACTGTGCGGAGTCTGCACGTTTGCCCCGTGTCTACGTGGTTTCCTCCGAGTGCTCTAGTTTCATCCCACAAGTCCCGAAAGATGTGCAGTTAGGTGAATTGGACATTCAGAATTCTCCCTCTGAGTACCCAAACATGCGCCGGAGTGTGGCGACTGGAGGCTTTTCATAGTAACTTCATTTCAGTGTTAATGTAAGCCTACTTGTGACACTAATAAAGATTATTATTAAAGTATTAATCAGACCTTTACTTGACTGCAGAGGCAGTCCCCGAGGCCCCCCACCCCTCCACCTCTCATCAGTGGGTCCCAGTAGGAAGTGGGTCTGAGAATCTTAACTTTTAGTAATATCGTTGATATACCTTCAATTCACCGAGAGGCAGCGAGAGGCAGCGAGTAAACATTCGGCTTTATTAATCATGAACTTGCCTAGCCAGAGTCGGTTGTACAGATGAATGCCGCCCATAGGCAGCCGGTCTATATATGGCCCCGGTGAGGGCGGAGCCAGAGGTGGAACCCACCGGTGTTACAGTACAGTACCTGGAAGCAGCTCGTATCACCACTTCTAGGTCATAGGTTACAGTATCATACATGCATTAGGTGAATGCATTCACCACAATCCTTCACAGGATGTATGGGATGGGAATGATTATCTTCCCCGTGGCCCTCGCGGAGTACGAGCTCCCCAGCTGGTGGAGGGGGAATTCTATTAACCATTGTGTAAAAGGTCGGTCAGTAAGGCACTGACCAGTGAAGGAACCCGGTAGGGATCTACCAGGTAGTGTATATATCATTATTGTAAGTAAAACTTCCCGTGTCCTTGTTATACTTTTGCTTCTGCTTTTGAAGATCCCAGTACTGATGGTCATTCCTACCACTTTCAGTGCTGCTTATACCTCGCAGTCCTACGCTCATGGCTGTATTTTTAGGCACAGGCACTCGTGGGTCACAGCACATTGCAGGGTTGAAAAATGGCCAGAGCCTGGTAGTAAATGTGGGTTCAGGATATTGCAGATAGTGCACACTCCTTTTGTATAGGCAAAATGTTTGGCAACACTTGTTTATTTCACTGCAGTTTCAGGAATGACATCTCCATTCCCCATACCAGTCAAAACACCTTGACTTTTTTTTAAACAAGAAGCTCATAAGTGGCAATTTTAGTTACAGGTTGAATGCATTTTGTACTATGAACCACTGGGACCATCAGATCTATCACATTCTGAGTTGATATATTCCAGGAGGTCAGTTGATGAAGGATGGAACTGCAGTCAATCTTTCCAAGTTTTTATAAACATTTATTTATAGAATTACACATTTTAAGGCATACTTCTCCAAACTGAACAACTGAAGTTTCAGTCTCTTATTTATAAGGGCTTAAGTAAATCCTCAATTAATGCCCACTACCTACATACAATTAAACACAATATACAACAAGCATGAATGAAGACTGTCACAGACTTTGTGACCCACCAAAACCAGAATTAGTACTGTTCCAGACTCCAGCCCATTGCAGCCTTAGTTGATACTGTCCCAGCCTCTGACCCACTGCGGTCTGAGCTGACACTGTTCCCAGACTCTGACCCATTGCTGCAGCCTCAGTTAATATTACCCTAAGAGTCCTCATACTCAGGACCTTTTCATTCCTGACTTTATGACTGATTGAATGATACCAAGATCCCAGAGTGGAAGGGTAATGATGTGGACCAGCGCCGTGAATCTGCTTCAAAAGCTCAATGAACTGTTGTACTCTCCACATATATCAGTAGAGGACAGCATGGTACAATGGATGGATTGCTGAACTGTAACAGCAATAGCATTGTTCACGTATTTAGGGAAAATATTTGGAAATGTTAAGCAGCAGGCGTGGGTTGCTAACATGGAAACCCTCAAATGCAAAAAAAACACTAATGACCGGGGATTTTTAAATTAAAAAAGTCTTTTGAAACTGCACTTGAAAACAGAATATTAGAAGTGGTGTTATTCAGGTACCACAGATAGAGACTGCATAACAAAAAAATTGTCACATCACCAAAATAAATTTCCCTGATGCTCAGTTACATAGATACATAGAAGATAGGAGCAGGAGCCTGCTCCACCATTCATTACGATCATGGCTGATCATCCAACTCAATAGCCTAATCCTGCTTTCTCCCCCAGTTGTTAAATACGTTTTCAATTGGGTCTCATGGACCCCTGGTTCAATCGCCAATCTCTACTGAATTTATTGGTCTCAGCCAAGACACGAGTTTTGCAAAAGATTTGTGAGTGTTTCCCACCCTACCTCCTCCTCTAACCAACCCCCCCACCCCACGGTGGTTGGGAAGCGGGAGCAGGGGCCTGTCGTGAAGGTGAGTGAGTGCCTTTAAATTTGCTTAACTTTCAGCGGGAGCAGGGTTTGAGGTAATATCAGGTAAGCTCTTCTTTTCTTTTTCTTGTTTTTTTTAAATCTAGAGGTGATGTCAGGGAAGGCAGGACAATGCTCCTCCTGCAGAATGTTTGAGGTGAGGGACGCCGTCAGTGTCCCTGCTGATTTCATCTGTGGGAAGTGCACCCAACTCCAGCTCCTCAAAAACCGAGTTAGGGACCTGGAGCTTGAGCTGGATGAACTTCGGATCATTCGGGAGGCAGAGGGGGTCATAGATAGGAGCTTCAGGGAAGTAGTTACACCAAAGACTGGAGATAGATGGGTAACTGTAAGAGGGACTGGGAAGAAGCAGTCAGTGCAGGGACCCCCTGCGGTCGTTCCCCTGAGTAACAAGTATACCGTTTTGGATACTTGTGGGGGGGACGACTTACCAGGGGTAAGCCATGGGGTACGGGCCTCTGGCACGGAGTCTGTCCCTGTTGCTCAGAAGGGAAGGGGGCAAAGGAGTAGAACATTAGTAATTGGGGACTCAATAGTCAGGGGCACAGATAGGAGATTTTGTGGGAGCGAGAGAGACTCACGTTTGGTATGTTGCCTCCCAGGTGCAAGGGTAAGTGATGTCTCGGATCGTGTTTTCCGGGTCCTTAAGGGGGAGGGGGAGCAGCCCCAAGTCGTAGTCCACATTGGCACTAACGACATAGGTAGGAAAGGGGACAAGGATGTCAGGCAGGCCTTTAGGGAGCTAGGATGGAAGCTCAGAGCGAGAACAAACAGAGTTGTTATCTCTGGGTTGTTGCCCGTGCCACGTGATAGTGAGATGAGGAATAGGGAGAGAGAGCAATTAAACACGTGGCTACAGGGATGGTGCAGGCGGGAGGGATTCAGATTTCTGGATAACTGGGGCTCTTTCTGGGGAAAGTGGGACCTCTATAGACAGGATGGTCTACATCTAAACCTGAGGGGCACCAATATCCTGGGGGGGGGAGATTTGTTAGTGCTCTTTGGGGGGGGTTTAAACTAATTCAGCAGGGGCATGAGAACCTGGATTGTAGTTTTGGGGTACGGGAGATTGAGAGTATAGAGGTCAGGAACACAGATTTGACTTCGCAGGAGGGTGCCAGTGTTCAGGTAGGTGGTTTGAAGTGTGTCTACTTCAATGCCAGGAGTATACGAAATAAGGTAGGGGAACTGGCAGCATGGGTGAGTACCTGGGACTTCGACGTTGTGGCCATTTCAGAGACATGGATAGAGCAGGGACAGGAATGGTTGTTGCAGGTTCCGGGGTTTAGGTGTTTTAGTAAGCTCAGAGAAGGGGGCAAAAGAGGGGGAGGTGTGGCGCTGCTAATCAAGGACAGTATTACGGTGGCGGAAAGGATGCTAGATGGGGACTCTTCTTCTGAGGTAGTATGGGCTGAGGTTAGAAACAGGAAAGGAGAGGTCACCCTGTTGGGAGTTTTCTATAGGCCACCTAATAGTTCTAGGGATGTAGAGGAAAGGATGACGAAGGTGATTCTGGAAAAGAGCGAAAGAAACAGGGTAGTTGTTATGGGAGACTTTAACTTTCCAAATATTGACTGGAAAAGATATAGTTCGAGTACATTAGATGGGTCGTTCTTTGTACAATGTGTGCAGGAGGGTTTCCTGACACAATATGTTGACAGGCCAACAAGAGGCGAGGCCACATTGGATTTGGTTTTGGGTAATGAACCAGGCCAGGTGTTAGATCTGGAGGTAGGTGAGCACTTTGGAAACAGTGACCACAATTCGGTGACCTTTACGTTAGTGATGGAAAGGGATAAATATACCCCGCAGGGCAAGAGTTATAGCTGGGGGAAGGGCAATTATGATGCCATTAGACATGACTTAGGATGTGTTGGTTGGAGAAGTAGGCTGCAAGGGTTGGGCACACTGGATATGTGGAGCTTGTTCAAGGAACAGCTATTGCATGTTCTTGATAAGTACGTACCAGTCAGGCAGGGAGGAAGGGGTCGAGCGAGGGAACCGTGGTTTACCAAAGAAGTGGAATCTCTTGTTAAGAGGAAGAAGGAGGCCTATGTGAAGATGAGGCATGAAGTTTCAGTTGGGGCGCTTGATAGTTACAAGGAAGCGAGGAAGGATCTAAAGAGAGAGCTGAGACGAGCAAGGAGGGGACATGAGAAGTCTTTGGCAGGTAGGATCAAGGAAAACCCAAAAGCTTTCTATAGGTATGTCAGGAATAAAAGAATGACTAGGGTAAGAGTAGGGCCAGTCAAGGACAGTGGTGGGAAGTTGTGTGTGGAGGCTGAGGAGATAAGCGAGATACTAAATGAATACTTTTCGTCAGTATTCACTCAAGAAAAAGATAATATTGTGGAGGAGAATGCTGAGACCCAGGCTATTAGAATAGATGGCATTGAGGTGCGTAGGGAAGAAGTGTTGGCAATTCTGGACAAGGTGAAAATAGATAAGTCCCCGGGGCCGGATGGGATTTATCCTAGGATTCTCTGGGAAGCCAGGGAAGAGATTGCTGAGCCTTTGGCTTTGATTTTTAGGTCATCATTGGCTACAGGAATAGTGCCAGAGGACTGGAGGATAGCAAATGTGGTCCCTTTGTTCAAGAAGGGGAGTAGAGATAACCCCGGTAACTATAGGCCGGTGAGCCTAACGTCTGTGGTGGGTAAGGTCTTGGAGAGGATTATAAAAGATACGATTTATAATCATCTAGATAGGAATAATATGATTAGGGATAGTCAGCATGGTTTTGTGAAGGGTAGGTCATGCCTCACAAACCTTATCGAGTTCTTTGAGAAGGTGACTGAACAGGTAGACGAGGGTAGAGCAGTTGATGTGGTGTATATGGATTTCAGTAAAGCGTTTGATAAGGTTCCCCACGGTCGGCTATTGCAGAAAATACAGAGGCTGGGGATTGAGGGTGATTTAGAGATGTGGATCAGAAATTGGCTAGTTGAAAGAAGACAGAGAGTGGTAGTTGATGGGAAATGTTCAGAATGGAGTTCAGTTACGAGTGGCGTACCACAAGGATCTGTTCTGGGGCCGTTGCTGTTTATCATTTTTATAAATGACCTAGAGGAGGGCGCAGAAGGATGGGTGAGTAAATTTGCAGACGACACTAAAGTCGGTGGAGTTGTAGACAGTGCGGAAGGATGTTGCAGGTTACAGAGGGACATAGATAAGCTGCAGAGCTGGGCTGAGAGGTGGCAAATGGAGTTTAATGTGGAGAAGTGTGAGGTGATTCACTTTGGAAAGAATAACAGGAATGCGGAATATTTGGCTAATGGTAAAATTCTTGGTAGTGTGGATGAGCAGAGGGATCTCGGTGTCCATGTACATAGATCCCTGAAAGTTGCCACCCAGGTTGATAGGGTTGTGAAGAAGGCCTATGGTGTGTTGGCCTTTATTGGTAGAGGGATTGAGTTCCGGAGCCATGAGGTCATGTTGCAGTTGTACAAAACTCTAGTACGGCCGCATTTGGAGTATTGCGTACAGTTCTGGTCGCCTCATTATAGGAAGGACGTGGAAGCTTTGGAACGGGTGCAGAGGAGATTTACCAGGATGTTGCCTGGTATGGAGGGAAAATCTTATGAGGAAAGGCTGATGGACTTGAGGTTGTTTTCGTTAGAGAGAAGAAGGTTAAGAGGTGACTTAATAGAGGCATACAAAATGATCAGAGGGTTAGATAGGGTGGACAGCGAGAGCCTTCTCCCGCGGATGGGGGTGGCTAGCACGAGGGGACATAGCCTTAAATTGAGGGGTAATAGATATAGGACAGAGGTCAGAGGTGGGTTTTTTACGCAAAGAGTGGTGAGGCCGTGGAATGCCCTACCTGCAACAGTAGTGAACTCGCCAACATTGAGGGCATTTAATAGTTTATTGGATAAACATATGGATGATAAGGGCATAGTGTAGGTTAGATGGCCTTTAGTTTTTTTTTCCATGTCGGTGCAACATCGAGGGCCGAAGGGCCTGTACTGCGCTGTATCGTTCTATGTTCTATGTTCTATGTTCTATTTTCCCTTGATGTCAATGGAGTAGAGGAGCTGGGGATGGTTTGATGTGGTAGGAGTGGGGGGGATGGGGTAGGAATACCTGTTCGCTATCCAGTGTCTCTGCCCGGCAATGCATGTGTGAATAATGTTGCTGATCCTCTCCCATGTTCACTGCACACCTCAGATGACGTACTGGGTAGTATTAGGATGACTATTGAAATATCCCCACCAACAGTCAAGGTAAGAGGAGTGAAAATGTGCTGCACCTACTTGGAGCTTTCCTCACTTGAGCAGCGTGCTCCTACCTCATGAAATGTGACCTGTGGCTCAGTAGTCAACAGTCTTACCTCTGAGTAAGAAGGTCATGAATTCAAGTTCTACCTCTGAGACTAAATTCCATAACTCAGGGTGACATATTAGCCAGTACTATATTGAGGGAGTAATACACTATTTCAGACGAGATTTAAACTGAAGCTCCATTTGTTCTATCAGGCGGATGTAAAGCATCCCACAGCACAATTCAAAGAGGAGCACGAAAGTTTAATTTAATTCAATGTTCTGCCCAACATTAGTTCTTCAACTAATCCTACTAAAATAGTCAGTCATTATCACCCCGATGTTTCTGGGTGCTTGCTGTGTTCAAATTGCTCTGTTGCCAACACTACAACATTGACTAAACTTCAAAGTACTTCATTTAGCTGTCAAGACTTTGGGACATCCCAGGAGTGTGCAAGGTACTGTATAAATGCAAGGTTTTTTTTTTGCCTCTTTCTCCACACACAAACAATTTGATTTATAACCTACCTGATGCACTATCAATTACGACGAGACGAGAGTAGAATGTAATCGAGGCTTTATTACACAGAGATGTGTGGCCTCCTACAGCAGCTGACGAAATAGAACATAGAACAGTACAGCACAGAACAGGCCCTTCGGCCCTCGATGTTGTGCCGAGCAATGATCACCCTACTCAAGCCCACGTATCCACCCTATACCCGTAACCCAACAACCCCCCCCTTAACCTTACTTTTTTTTTTTAAGGACACTACGGGCAATTTAGCATGGCCAATCCACCTAACCCGCACATCTTTGGACTGTGGGAGGAAACCGGAGCACCCGGAGGAAACCCACGCACACACGGGGAGGACGTGCAGACTCCACACAGACAGTGACCCAGCCGGGAATCGAACCTGGGACCCTGGAGCTCTGAAGCATTTATGCTAACCACCATGCTACCGTGCTGCCCTATGACTGCTGTATGGAGAGCACACATATTTATACTCCGCCTACTGGGTGGAGCCAGCAGGTAGGGATCTACCCCCGTACCTGTAGTACAGGGGCCTTACCGTAAAACTCATATATACACAGTACAATACATCAGTGGTGACTACCACATTCACCCGCTGTTAAAAATGAGTCCAGCGGGTCGTGGAGACAAGTTGCTTTTAAAAATCACAGAATATTACAAATTTAGGTGGTCCGGTGCCTTGATCTGTCATCGAGAGCGCCGCAGTGCTGGTGGCGACTCAGGCGTCGGCTTGGTCTTCAGTGACTCTAGGAGCGTGTCAAAATCCACTTCATCCCCAGGTGGGAGCAAGGGGAGGATGGATTGTCCTGGAGCGGGGGTTGCGGTGGGGTACGCCAGGGGAAGGGAGGGTGGCACCGAGGCAGAGAGGGGCGTGTGTAGGGACCCAGATGGTACCAGATCCCTGAGGGAGACTGTGTCTTGGCAGCCGTCGGGGTAGGCAACGTAAGCGTACTGCGGGTTGGCATGGAGTAGCTGTACCCTCTCAACCAACGGGTCCGCCTTGTGAAGTCGCACCTGTCTACGGAGGAGAACGGGCCCTGGAGCTGCCAGCCACGTTGGGAGCGAAACCCCGGAGGTGGACTTCCTGGGGAAGGCAAAGAGACGTTCATGGGGGGTTTCGTTAGTCGCGGTGCACAGGAGCGACCGAATGGAGTGAGTGAGGTGCGTCGGGGAGGACCTCCTGCCAGCGGGAGGCCGGGAGATTTCTGGACCCTAGGGCCAGCTGGACGGCCCTCCAGACCATCCCATTCTCCCGCTGCACCTGCCCGTTGCCCCTGGGGTTGTAGCTGGTCGTCCTGCTCGAGGCAATACACCTATTGAGTAGGAACTGGTGCAGGTCATCACTCATAAATGATGATCCCGGTCGCTGTGGACGTAGGCGGGGAAACCGAACAGAGGGAAGATGGTGTTGAGGGCTTTGATGACGGTGGCAGACGTCATATCAGGGCATGGGAGGGCAAAGGCAAAATCGGGAATATTCGTTGACCACACTGAGGAAGTACGTGTTTCGGTCGGTGGAGGGGAGGGGCCCTTTGAAGTCCACGCTGAGGCGTTCAAAGGGGCAGAAGACCTTCACTAGGCGCGCACGGTCTGGCTGGTAGAAATGCGGTTTGCACTCCGCGCAGACCTGGCAATCTCTGGTGATAGCCCTGACTTCCTCGATGGAGTAGGGCAGCTTGCGGGCCTTAATGAAGTGGTAAAAACGGGTGACTCCTGGGTGACAGAGATTGTCGTGCAGGGTCCGGAGTCGGTCCACTTGTGCGCTGGCACATGTACCTTGGGATAGGGCATCGGGGGGGCTCGTTGAGCTTACCAGGGCGATACAAAATCTCGTAGTTGTAGGTGGAGAGCTCGATCCTCCACCTCAAGATTTTATTGTTTTTGATCGTGCCCCGCTGTGTGTTATTGAACATGAAGGCAACCGACCGTTGGTCAGTGAGGAGAGTGAATCTCCTGCTGGCCAGGTAATGCCTCCAATGTCACACAGCTTCAACGATGGCTTGGGCCTCCTTTTCGACGGAGGAGTGCCAAATTACGGAGGCATGGAGGGTGCGGTAAAAGAATGCCACGGGTCTGCCTGCTTGGTTGAGGGTGGCGGCCAGAGTGACGTCTGATGCATCGCTCTCTACTTGGAAGGGGAGCATCTCGTCAACCGCGTGCATCGCGGTCTTGGCGATGTCGGCCTTGATACGGTTGAAGGCCTGGTGAGCCTCGGCCATTGGGGAAAAACGGTGGATTGAATGAGTGGGCTGGCCTTGTCTGCATAGTTTGGGACCCACTGGGCGTAATACGAAAAGAACCCCAGGCATCGTCTGAGGGCGTTGGGGTAGTGGGGGAGGGGGAGTTCCATGAGGGGGGCGCATGTGATCAGGGTCGGCCCCAGAACCCCGTTATGGACCACATAGCCGAGGATGGCTAATCGGTTTGTGCTGAATACACACTTCTCCTTGTTGTAAGTGAGGTTGAGGAGAGTGGCGGTGTGGAGAAATTTGGAAAGGTTGGCGTCGCGGTCCTGCTGGTCGTGGCCGCAGATGGTGACGTTGTCCAGGTACGGGAAAGTGGCCCGCAGTGTGTACTGGTCAACCATTCGGTCCATCTCCAATTGGAAGACTGAGACCCCGTTGGTGACGCCGAAGGGAACCCTAAGGAAATGGTAAAGGCGGCCGTCTGCTTCGAACGGAATGTATGGTCCTTACGGATGGGGAGCTGGTGGGAGACAGATTTCAGGTCCACTGTCGAGAAGACCTGGTATTGTGCAATCTGATTGACCATATCAGATATGCGTGGGAGGGGGTACGCGTCGAGCTGCGTGTACCGGTTGATGGTCTGACTGTAGTCAACGACCATCCTGTTTTTCTCCCCTGTTTTCACCACTCCCACTTGGGCTCTCCAGGGGCTGTTGCTGGCCTCGATGATACCTTCCTGCAGCAGCCGCTGGGCCTCAGACCTGATGAAGGTCCTATCCTGGGTGCTGTACCATCTGCTCCTGTTGGCAATGGGTTTTCAATCCGGGGTTAGGTTTGCAAAAGGGGAAGGCAGGTCGACCTTAAAGGTCGCGAGGCCGTAAACGCTAAGGGGTGGTAAGGGCCCGCCAAATTTCAGGGTTAGGCTCTGGAGGTTGCACTGGAAGTCGAGGCCGAGTAGCAAGGCAGCACAGAGGTTGGGGAGGACATAGAGGCAGAAGCCGCTGAACTCTACACGCTGGACAATGAGGGTGGTGATGCAGTACCCCCGGATCACCACGTATTGGGATCCGGAGGCCAGGGAGATTCCCTGGTTCGCGGGGTGTACAGCGAGGGAGCAACGCCTTACCGTAGCGGTTTGGATGAAGCTCTCAGTGCTTTCGGAGTCCAGCAGGCAGGAGATCTCGTGCCCGTCGTCCTTCACCTTTGTCGAAGCGGTTGCAAGGTTGTGCGGTCGAGACTGGTCAATCGTGACCGAGGCGAGACGCGGCTGGTCGTCGGCGGTTGCAGGCGATGAGCGGCCTGCTGAGGTGCCCGATGGGGAGGGGTCCTGAGGCGGGTAAGATGGCGGTGCCCACGGGCCGCTCGTGTCCTGGGGCAGGCAAGATGGCGGCGCCCTCGGGCCACACGTGCCCTGGGGCAGGCAAGATGCCGGCGGCCATTGGTTCTGAGGCAGGCAAGATGGCGGCGCCCACGGGCCGCACGTGTTGTGAGTAGAGAAAGATGGCAGCGCCCATGGGCCACACATGGTCCGAGGAGGGGATGATGGCTGCGCCCACTGGCCGCACGTGGGGGATGCCGGGACAATAGTGGCGATTGAGCAGGCCTGGCACACTGCAGTGAAATGTCCCTTCTTGCCACAGGCCTTGCAGAGCGCGCTCCGCCCCGGGCAGCACTGCCGGGGGTGTTTTGACTGTCCGCAGAAGTAGCATTTGGGTCCCCTGGGGCTGGTTGGCTGCCGCGCGGCGCAGGCGTGGTGTTGGCTGGAGGCGGTAGCTAATGGGGTCCATGATGAGGTGGTCGTCGGCGGGGACCACGATGCACAGGGGGGGTGTGGGCCGTGCGGTCGGGGGCATAGGCCTGAACGTTGTGTGAGGCGACCGTAAGCGAGAGCGCTAGTTTTTTGGTCGCCGCAAGGTCAAGCATGGCCCCTTCTAAGAGGCGCTGGCGAATGTAGTCAGACCCTATGCCAATAATGAACGCGTCTCTCATTCACAGGTTCGAATATTCAGTGGCCGAAACGGCCTGGCAGTCACAGTCTCTCACTAGGGCGAGCAGGGCACGCCAGAAATCTTCCACAGACTCACCGGGAAGTTGGCGCCGCGTGGATAGGAGATGCCTGGCGTAAATTTTGATGGTCCACTGAGCGTAATTCTCCTTCAGTAGCGCCATGGCTTCTGCATAGCTCGGTGCGCCCTGGACGAGGGGAAAAATGTTGGAGCTCAGCTGCGTGTACAGAATCTGGAGCTTCTGTGCTTCTAGGATTGGGTCTGGCGCAGACCCGACGTAAGCTTCAAAACAGGCTAGCCTATATGCAAAGTCTTTTTTGGCGTTGTCTGCTTGTGGATGCAGCTGCAGGCGATCCGGCTTCATGTGGAGGTCCATCTCTGAAAAATCTCTGTGTAATAAATTGATGCACTATCAATTACGACGAGACGAGAGTAGAATGTAATCGAGGCTTTATTACTCAGAGATGTGTGGCCTCCTACAGCAGCTGACGAAATGGCTGCTGTACGGAGAGCACACATATTTATACTCCACCTACTGAGCGGAGCCAGCAGTCAGGGATCTACCCCCTACCTGTAGTACAGGGGCCTTACCGGAAAACCCATATATATATATTTATATATAAGTATAATACATCAGTGGTTACTACCACACTATCAAGAGACAGAAAATATAAGATGCCTATGGGGAAAGAAAATGGGATCCCTCTGTGACTCACTTGGAAGTCTTAGGCTTTCATGCACATGAAGGAGCAACAATACTTTGTGTCAGCAATGAGGGATGCTGCAATATTATATACAAGGCCTGTTATTATCTTGCATCAAACAGTCAAATTTCAGAAGATTGCAAGTCCTGTCACTTCATATGAAATCGCCTCATGTTTTATTCACTATTTTCCTTTCTCCTGACTGCTGTATAGTCGCTGGGATTCTATTTTAAGGAAAGCATGAAATGAGAAAAAGTTAATTCAGACCATCAAGCCCACCTTTTCCCCACATGGTGTGTAACCTATCTTATTGTGTACTGCACCATTAACATTTTTTAAGGCTCTGTTCAAATAAAGAAAGGATAATGAAAACCCAGAAATTACAGGCCAGTTAGTTTAACCGGCGGTGGTGGAGAAGATTTTAGAAATTATAATTCACTTGCATAAAGTATTAGGATATTCAGTCTGGATTTGTTGAGGGCATATCGTGTTTATCTAACTTGCTGGAGTTTCTTGATGAGGTCCTGGAGAAGGTTGATAAGGGTAATGCTATTCATGTCGTGTACATGGACTTCCAGAAGGCATTTGATAAAGTTCTGCAAAAACAGACTTGAGGACAAAGTTCTGGCTATTGGAATAAAAGGGACAGTAATAATGTGGATACAAAATTGGCTGTGTGACAGGAAACAGTGGTGGTTCATGGATGTTTTTTGGACTGGAGGAAGATATGTAGTGAAGTTCTCGAGGGGTCAGTGTTGGAACCCTTGCTCTTTTTGATACATATGACTGATCTCAATCTTGGTGCACCAGGCACAAATTCAAAATTTGCAGATGATACAATATGTAAAAGCATTATGTAATGTGAAAAGCATATTCAAAAGGCAGGTTTGTGGAATCGGCAGAAAAGTGTCAGATTACGTTTAATGCAGAGACATTTTTCGAGCAAATTATGAAAAGATCTTTCCCTGTACCCTTTTAAAATTTGTTGAAGTAATCTATCCGGGTCAGGGACTTTATCCTCTTTGACTTTGTTTATTTATGTCAATACATTGCTTTTTAAATTTTAAATGCACATATCTCATTGCTTGTGTCGTCATTCAGTGTCATGTCTACCTTTTCTATCTACCTGAAGTGAAAACATTATGCGGAAACAGCTGTGGGATGGTGGCGGAGGAGCCCGAAGACAGCGGTTCAGGCAGGTAGTGTGTAAATCCAGTCCCAGGCAGTGCGTAAATCCAGTCCCAGGCTGGAGCTCAGTCCAGGCAAGGAGAGGCGAAACTGTAGAGATTCCTTTCCCACTTGATGCAGTTATGACGAGACACGAGTAGAGAGTAATCGAGGCTTTATTACGCAGAGATGTGTTGCCTCCTACAGCTGCTGCCGAAATGGCTACAGCTCAGTGAGCACACAGATTGATACTCCGCCTACTGGGTGGAGCCAGCAGGCAGGGATCTACCCCCGTACCTGTAGTACAGGAGCCTTGCCATATTACCTCTCATATACGTATTATACCAACAGTGGTGACTACCACATTCATCCCCTGTTAAAAAAAGAGTCCAGCGGGGATGGTGGAAAAACTATTTACATGGCGTGTGAGCATTTTAAAACTGTACAGTTTGTTGAAAGTTCACAAATTTAGCCGGTCAGGTGCCTTGATCTTCCGTTGTGAGCTATGCAGTCCCAGTGGTGATGCAGGCACCAGCTTGGTCACCTGTGACTCCAGGAGCGTGTAGTCCTCATCTTCATCCCCGGGTGGAACCAATGGGAGGACGCATCGTCCTGGAACGGGGGCTGTGGTGAGTTGTGTTGGGGGTGGGATTTGGTGGCACTGGGGCAATTGGAGGGGGGGGGGGTGTGAAACCAGCTGTCGCCAGGTCCCTGAGGGAGACTGTACCTTGGTGGGCGTCGGGGTGCGCCACGTAGGCATACTGCGGGTTTGCATGCAGCAGCTGTACACTCTCGACCAATGGGTCCGCCTTGTGGAACCGCACGTGCTTGCGGAGGAGGATGGGTCCTGGAGCTGCCAGCCACGTTGGGAGTGAAACCCCAGAGGTGGACTTCTGAGAGAAGGCAAGGAGGCGTTCATGGGGGGGGTTTCGTTAGTCGCAGTGCAAAATAGTGATCGGATGGAGTGGAGCGCGTTGGGGAGGACCTGCCAGCGGGAGACTGGGAGATTTTTAGACCGTAGGGCCAGCTGGATGGCCTTCCAGACCATTCCATTCTCCCTCTCCACCTGCCCGTTTCCCCAGGGGTTGTAGCTGGTCATCCTGCTCAAGGCAATGCCCTTGCTGAGCAGGAACTGACGCAGCTCGTCACTCATAAAAGGAGGAGCCCCGGTCGCTGTGGATGTAAGCGGGGAAACTGAACAGGGTGAAGATGCTATTGAGGGCTTTGATGACTGTGGCAGATGTCATATCAGGGCATGGGATGGCGAAGGGGAATCTGGAGTATTCATCGACCACGGTCAGGAGTTGGTCCACTTGTGCGCTGGCACATGTACCTCGGGATAGGGCATCGGGGGGCTCATTGAGCTTACCGCGGTGATACAAAATCTCGTAACTGTAGGTGGCGAGCTCGATCCTCCACCTCAACATTTTATCATTTTTGATCTTGCCCCGCTGTGTGTTATTGAACATGAAGGCAACCGACCGTTGGTCAGTGAGGAGAGTGAATCTCCTGCCGGCCAGGTAATGCCTCCAATGCTGCACAGCTTCTACGATGGCTTGGGCCTCCTTTTTGACAGAGGGGTGGCGAATTTCAGAGGCATTGGAGGGTGCGGGAAAAGAATGCCACGGGTCTGCCTGCCTGGTTGAGGGTGGTGGCCAGAGCGGCACCCGATGCATCGCTCTCAACCTGAAAAGGGAGGGTCTCGTCGACCGTGTGCATCGTGGCCTTGGCGATGTCGGCCTTGATGCGGTTGAAGGCCTGGCGGGCCTCAGCCGTCAGGGGAAAGACTGTGGACTGAATGAGTGGCCGGGCCTTGTCCGCATAGTTAGGGACCCATTGGGCATAAGAGGAGAAAAACCCCAGGCCTCGTTTGAAGGCCTTGGGGCAGTGGGGGAAGGGGGTGTTCCATGAGGGGGCGCATGCAGTCGGGGTCAGGCCCTAGAACTCTATTTTGTATCACATAGCCAAGGATGGCTAAGCGGTTGGTGGTGAACACGCACTTCTCCTTGTTATACGTGAGGCTCAGGAGTTTGGAGAAATTTGAAAAGGTTAGCGTCGTGGTCCTGCTGGTCTTGGCCACAGATGGTGACATTATCTTGGTACGGGAAGGTGGCCCGCTGCCCGTACCGGTCAACCATTTGGTCCATCTCACGTTGAAAGACCGAGACCCCGTTAGTGAGGCCAAAGGGGACCTAAGGAAATGGTAAAGACGGCCATCTGCTTCGAACGCAGTGTATTGGCGGTCCGCCTTGCAGATGAGGAGCTGGTGGTAGGCAGATTTCAGGACCACTGCCGAAAAGACCCAGACGGTGCAGTCTGATTGACCATATCAGATAGGCGTGGGAGGGGGTATGCGTTGAGCTTCGGGAACCAATTGATGGTCTGACTGTAGTCATTGACCATCCTCTGTCTTTACAACTACCACTTGGGCTCTCCAGGGGCTGTTGCTGGCCTCAAGGATGCCTTCCCGCAGAAGCCGCTGGACCTCCGACCTGATGAAGGTCCTGTCCTGGGCACTGTACCGTCTGCTCCTGGTGGCAACAGGTTTGCAGGCAACACATCTCTGCTTAATAAATTGATGCACTATCAATTACAACGAGACGAGAGTAGAGAGTAATCGAGGCTTTATTAAGCAGAGATGTGTTGCCCCCTGCAGCTGCTGCCGAAATGGCTGCAGCTCGGTGAGCACACACATTTATACTCCGCCTACTGGGCGGAGCCAGCAGACAGGGATCTACCCCCGTACCTGTAGTACAGGAGCCTTACCGTATTACCTCTCATATACGTATTATACAAACAGTGGTGACTACCACACCACTCTTACAGGTCCCTGTAGCTGTCACTCACCTTCAAATAAAACAGGCAACAGCAAATCTCTCCTTTTGTCCGTTTTCCAGGCTGTATGGAACAGCAGCTTGCAAAGTTCAAAATCCACAAGAGAGGAGCTCATAGCACATACTCTTGGTGAGGGGGGGTGTTTGGTTTGTGGCATCAACAACGTGCCCACCCAGAGGAAACTGTTAGACGAATCAACACTGACCTTTCAACAGGCCATCCAGATAGCGTCATCCTGAGAGTGTGCAGGAACTATAGCGAATGGAGCTGCATGCCTTGGCGCGCAACCCCTTCTGTCCAAAAGCATCTCCCCGCACCCCTGACGACCCTTTGGCGGGGTGCCATAAGGACCGAAGCCAGTGACCATCAGACGTTCCTCCCTGAAGGGAACCTTCTCCAGAACCAATGGATGAAGAGCCGTGTCAGTTTAGGACTTGTGGGCGTTGACCCTGTCGCGGACGCTGGTCCCGGGGGCATTAGAGGTGCTGCCGTCCCAGTAGGAGCTGGGGCCAACCCAAGGACCATACTTTCCATTTGGATTTGCCCCCTAGGATGTGGAGACGGAGGATGACTGCCTGCAGCTGCATTGTGTAGCAGCTCCCCGAGTGGCCCCATTAAGGTGATGGTATGGATCAATGCTAATCCGCTTGAGATGGAGTTGGACACTGGCGCAGTGGTCTCCGTGATTGGCCAGAAGATATTTGGCCACATCAAGCAGGGTATACAGACCCTTGCATTGACAGATACACAGGCCAGGTTGGCCACCTATGTGGCTGCAATGGCAGCACATTCTTCAAGCGGGTTCTGGAGGTTTGATGGAGGCACTAGGAGAATACCCAGAAGTATTCCAGTCCATTTTGGGGAAGATAAAAAGGGCCGTAGCCCATATTCAGGTTGACCCGGAAGCTATGCTGCGCTATTGCCGGGTGAGCCCAGTGCTTTATCCTTGTTCGAGAAAGTAGAAGCTGAGGTCACTCGTTTGGAGTCCCTGGTTATTATCAGGCCCGTCCGTTCCACGGACTGGACAACGTAAGTTGTACTGGTAATGAAGCCAGATAATATGGTTTGCTTGCCCATTACACGCTGCCCGATCCAGTGCATTGTGCGAATGATGCCCAGCCTGCTGTAAAATGAGTCCAGTGCCCTCCTTCGCCAGGTTCTTCAGTGGATTCCTCGGACTTTGGGGGGGGCGGAGAGATGTTATAACCTGCCTGAATCCGATTGGCTGGGGACTATTGGTTATCCCAAAATATATATTTTAGTTTGTTGACAACTCAACAATACAAAAATGAGTCAGCAACATGCAAAAACAACATGGTCTCAAAAACAGTAATATGCCAAAAGCATTTGCAAGATACAAAAACCACCAGCTCTCAGCTAGCACACAGACACAACCATCCTCGTCTCCAATGGTAGAGCCACATCAGCGGAAAGGCGCCCAAATGAGCAACCCAGACCATTGGAAAAGGACACACCGATACGGGGCATGGCAATCAAGAGGGAGAGAGAGAGAGAGATCTCCCTTTACAAAAGCAAATACAGAGCAACCACAAGAAACCCAACAAATAATTAAATACAAGTCAAAGCTGCCAGCACTCAAGCAAGCGCACGCTCCCCTCCCCCACCCTCCCCCGGCTCCAGTAGCAGCCCCATGTCGGTGAAGAGGTGCCCGCAAGCAGCTCAGTGCACCAGAAAGGGACAGGCAGTGTGTATTTGAAGAGAGAGAGGTAGAGAGAGGATATCCCTCCCCCTCACTAGCACCAGGAAGGACCCCTCAACCCCAGTGCACAGAAGCAGGTGGGCCGCAACTGGCGAGCACCCAGCGTTAAGCCCACAATAACAACACACAACAAAAATACAATAATAATCATACGATTCCCCAACAGTAAAACACAACCAACATCAGTACAAACACATAGTTAATTGGGCCACTGCCCTACTGCCCTCACAGTCCCAGCATCTGGTCTCCAGGCACCATCCAGTCTAAAACTGCAACAGCGAGTTCATTCCACTCCACTTTCAGCCCAAGAGCAGGCCAACCAAGATCCGCTCCTTGCTCCACTCCAAGCCAATAAGCAGAAAGGCAGCCAGTGACAAGTACGAGTCCCAGGCGTGGTAACTGCAGGCAAACTCTATCCTCTCTCTCCCCTGCAAGCAACTGGCAGCAGCAACAGGCACTTTCCCACCATTCAACCGGTCATTCCCACCTTGCCATATTTCAGGCTTCAATGTCCAGAAAAGGCAGCCAGCATACAGAATAGCACACCGGGTCCAGAAGCCTGAGGCAGCAGGAGCTCAGAGACAGATATCCCTCCTGCATATTAGTGCATAAGCTACTCAGGTGGAGTGTGAGCTCTTGTAATGGGGCTGGGGGGGGGGGGGGGGGGGGAATCATTAGTAGTTTCACCTGCATAAATAGAGCTGGTCAGTGTAGTGCCAGCTAGTGAAGGAAGCAGTAGTGAACTACTGCTGCTGTGTATATATATATCATTGTAATTAAAGTTACTTTCTGTTGACTCTACAAACTCAGGCTGGATTCTTCATAGTCCTCACAAAACACTTGCAACTCCTTTTATAGCTTGAATGGCTCCCTTGTGTCTTGGTGGCCAGAATTGCACATAGTACTCAAGGTGTAAAGGATGTATATCTTCTGAAGTTAATGCAATTCAGTCACATTATCAGGTTCGACATTCTTCCCTGTTACCGTCCTGTTATTGATTCTGTTTCTACTAATGTTAATGCACTGTCAGGTTCAGGAACTCCTCCTATCCTGTGCTCTGTGTTATTGTGTTATTGACTGAATCACTACCAGTGTTTGTCCAGTTCCCTCGCACTGCCAGGTTGTCTTACTCTAACAATGACGTGCCCATGTTGCTGTCTATATCTCTACTGAGGTTGGACTAGCCCATTCTCACTGCTGAATTCAGTACTATTATTGTTATTAATAAATTCCATCAGAGTGTGAAGTTCGCTAAAACTAATATCATCAGCACACACGTTTATATTTGCCTACCAACGTTCACAGCTTTGTGGAGGTGCAGTGCATTACCTAACTGGATCAAGCCCAGTTGTCATGACTTCCAAGCTTGACTAGTCTGATGGTGCTTTACTTTTCAAGGCTTACATGATGAATTGGGCAGTCGGACGGGGTGTTGGAGGACTGGCCACTATCATTGAACTGGACCCTCAGTATGAGTCAGCACCTACAGCAGTACAGAAGGAGGAAATTGGATTGGGAAGAGAAAAAATATCCTCGTCATGTCACTCCATAATCCCTGTTATCAAAGCATCCACTTCAGGCTCAGATCAAGAAGCAAATTATTTACAAGGTTTTGACAGAAAATCAACAACAGACCTGCCATAAATACTGATTTACGATGGGTCTCGATGGCACCAATGCATCAAAAGAGATGCATAGTAATATCACTATTGAATGCCTTTAAAACTAGTTTAAAATTAATTAACTCATTTCAATCGATTCAACCTCACTTCAATATAGTAAATCTTGTTTTGGGTTGAATAAAATATGTTGAGGCGCATTCCTGGGTATCAGATTTATTAACGGGATTTAATTAAATTGTGTAAAGATTTATTAAATGTCATGTCATGTCATTCTGATCTTGCATCAGACAGCTGAATCTTCCAGTTACATTTTCACTATCGTACTCGGATTGATTAAACACCAATATTCACAACTTCAATAGTCGGGTTATCGCACAGACAAACTTTTAAAAACCTTTTTCAGAAGACGATGCTTCACATTCCAGAAAGTGATTAACTTGGAAAGAAAAAAAGAAAGGAATATTTTCTTGTAATCTTAGCTGGCCTCTGGCTGATTTTCTTTATATAGATGTGATGAATGTTTTAGTTCAGGGTGAGAATAAGAAGCTTCAGGGTATGTGGAAATCCACACAGGGAGTAAAGCCAATTAAAAACAGAAATTAACTTAAAACCTAAACAGATTTAAGCTCTTCTCTCTAAAAACAGAGAAAGCTGAATGATATGCTGATAGAGATCTTTAATATTCTGAATGGGTTTGATAGGGTGGATGTGGAGATGATGGGCTGAATTGCGCTGGTCCCTTGGTGGCAATAATGGAGGTGGGGTGCTGTCTTTCACTGTCCCACCTCTGGGAAGGTTTTCCAGTGCTGGACAGGAGCCGGTTTGCAAGCTGGATCAGCTGCCTGCTTGATGATGGGGTGGCACCTGCTATGTGGGGAGGCCACCAACTTAATGGGCCATGAAGCCTCCAGCTCCGATGGCCTGTCTGCTGCAGCCTGGGCCAGCGGGGCTAGAGGCTTCATGGCCCAAAGAATGAACCATTGCCTTATAAGGCCATCCCCACAGCCTACAACGTCAGTCTGTCCGGTGGTCGAATTGTCCGCTGTGACCTGCGGAGCACCGGGGTTGCAGCCTCTTGCGGTGGCTGGATGGGTGTTGTGTGCAGGGGTACGATGGCGGACTCCAGGGAGTGTTGTATCCGAGCTTCATACTCTCCTGGTTCGACCGGGGACTGGGGGCGCTGGGGGCTGGCCGGCGCAGGTGCGCGGAACTGGTGGAGCGAGCTCGTGGGCTCGGGAGCGCGAGGGGGCGGCAGCATGGGGTGTAGGGTGAGAGGACCTTCTGTGGGAGGGATACCGTGTCCCGACGGCCGTCAGGGAACTCGACGAATGCGTACTGGGGGTTGGAGTGGAGCAGGCGCACCTTTTCAACAAGGGGGTCGGTTTTGTGCGCCCTGACGTGTTTCCTCAGAAGTATGGGGCCCGACGTCCTCAGCCATGCCGGAAGGGAGACCCCCGTGGTAGTGCCCCTGGAAAAAATGAAGAACCTCCCGTGAGGGGTCTGGTTGGTCGCCGTGCACAAGAGGGACCTAATAGCGTGGAGCGCGTCTGGGAGGACTTCCTGCCACTGGGAGACTTGGAGCTTTCTAGACCAGAGGGTCAGTAGGACGGTCTTCCAGACCGTCGCATTCTCCCTCCCCACCTGCCCGTTTCCCCTGGGGTTGTAGCTGGTAGTCCTGCTCGAGGTAATGCCCTTGTCGAGCAGGTACTGACGCAGCTCGTTGCTCATGAAGGACGAACCCCGGTCGCTGTGTACGTAGCTGGGGAAACCAAACAGGGTGAAGATGCTATGCAGGACCCTAATGACTGTTGGGAGGTCATGTCGGGGCACGGAATAGCGAATGGGAAACGGGAGAACTCGTCTACGACGTTTAAAAAGTAAACGTTCTTGTTAGTTGAGGGGAGTGGCCCTTTGAAATCAATCACGAGGCGTTCAAAGGGCCTAGAAGCCTTGACCAGGTGGGCCCTGTCTGGTCTATAGAAGTGCGGTTTGCACTCCGCACAGATCGGGCAGTCCCTCGTGACCGCTTTTACCTCCTTGTTGGAGAAAGGCAGGTTTCGGGCCCTGATGTAGTGGGCGAGCCGGGTGACCCCTGGATGGCAGAGGTCAACGTGGATGACTTTTAATCGGTCGATCTGCGCGCTGGCGCATGTCCCGCGGGATAGGGCATCCGGAGGCTTGTTGAGCTTCCCGGGTCGATATTTGATATCATATTTGGAGGTGGAGAGTTCGATCCTCCACCTCAGAATTTTGTCGTTTTTAATTTTGCCCCTTTGCGAGTTGTCGAACATGAAGGCAACCGATCTTTGGTCAGTGATGAGGGTGAACCTCCTACCTGCGAGGTAGTGCCTCCAGTGACGGATAGCCTCCACAATGGCTTGTGCTTCTCTCTACCTGAAATGGGGTGGATTCGTCTGCCGCCCGCATGGCCGCTTTGGCGATGTCCTCCTTGATGCCGTCGAAGGCCTGGCGTGCCTCGGCTGACAGGGGAAATCGTGTGATCCTAAAGAGTGGGCGGGCTTTGTCCGCATATTGAGGGACCCACTGGGCGTAGTAGGAAAAAAAATCCTAATCACCGTTTGAGGGCCTTGGGACAATGAGGGGGGTGGGGGGGGGAGTTCTAAGACGGGGCGCATACGGTCCGGGTCGGGGCCCAGGACTCCATTTTCCACGACACAGCCAAAGGATGGCTAGTCTGGTTGTGCAGAAAACGCATTTCTCCTTGTTGTACGTGAGATTCAGTTTCTGTGCCGTCTGGAGAAAATGGTGGAGGTTGGTGTTGTGGTCCTGCTGGTCATAGCCGCAGATGGTGACATTGTCCAAGTACGGAAACGTGGCCCGCAGCCCGTACTGGTCCACCATTCGGTCCATTGCTCGTTGGAACACCGAGACCCCATTAGTGACGCCGAAAGGGACCCGGAGGAAATGGAAGAGGCGGCCATCGGCCTCGAATGCCGTGTAGTGGCGGTCCTCCGGGCGGATTGGGAGCTGGTGGTACGCAGACTTCAGATCCACCGTGGAAAAGAGCCCGTACTGGGCGATCTGGTTTACCATGTCTGCAATCCTGGGGAAGGGATAAGCGTCGAAGAGCGCAAATCTATTTATGGTCTGACTGTAGTCGACCACCATACGGAATTTTTGCCCTCTTAACGACCACCACCTGAGTTCTCCAGGGACTATTGCTGGCCTCTATAACCCCCTCACTGAGTAGCCTTCGGACATCTGCTCTGATAAATACCCTATCCTGCAGGCTATACCGCCTGCTACGAGTGGCTACGGGTTTACAGTCCTTTGTGAGATTGGTGAAGAGAGGAGGGGGGGAATTCGCAGCGTAGCAAGGCTGCAGATCGTGAGTGGGGGCAGGGGCCCTCCGAAGCTGAGGGTGAGGCTCTTGAGGTTGCATTGGATGTCTAGGCCTAATAAGAGTGGCGCGCAGAGTTTGGGCAAAACGTAGAGTTTGAATTTCGAGTAGCTAGCGCCTCGGATTGTGAGTGTTGCGGCGGTGCGCCCCTGGATCTGGACCAAGTGGGAGTCTGAAGCGAGCGAGATAGTTTGCTGCACGGGGAAAACGGGGAGCGAACAGCTTCTTACCAGGTCTGGATGTATGAAGCTCTCAGTGCTCCCGGAGTCGAAGAGGCATGGCGTTTTATACCCGTTGATATGGACCTCTGCCATCGGGTTTCGTAGATTCTTTGGTCGTGATTGGTCCAGGGTGACCGCGCTGAGTAGCGGGTAGTCGGCGGCTCGATTAGCTGTGCTGGAGTGGCCCCGTGATGACTGCCCTCTGAGTTCATAGTCGAATTTGAATTCTTCCGCAGAGTTGTCCGAGCGTGGAGATGCCGATTGGGCCCGTGGATTGCACGTGGCGGGCGGCGAGGAAGATGGCGGCCCCCATGAGTCGCAAGTGGCCGGCCGCGTGGTGGAGGTTTTCCAAGATGGCGGCTCCAATGGATCGCACATGGCTGGAGGGGGCGGAGTCAGGTCATAGGCTGCAGCGTTTCGGGCCCCGTGGACCTGCGGGTGTGGGGAGCGATTACTTCGAGTCGCTGGGGAGTTGGAAGCTGGGGCCCTTTTAGCGAGGCACACTCTTGCGTAATGGCCTTTTCGCCCGCAGCTGCTGCAGGCCGCGTTGCGGGCTGGGCAGTGCTGCCGCGGGTGCTGATTCTGGCCGCAGAAATGGCAGGCTGGAGCAGCATAGTGGCTGGCTGGAGCAGCATAGTGGCTGGCTGGGGCAGCATGGTGGCTGGGCGGCCGCGTAGCACAGGCCTGGGGGAGTCGCTGGTCGGGGGCCCATGATTGGGTCGCGGGGTCCGCGGGGAACAAGTTAAGGCTGCGGAAGGAGACCTCCATCGTGGTAGCAGCTTCCACAGTCGTTTCTAAGTTGTTGGCGCACATAGTTAGACCTGAGGCCCACTACAAAAACATTGTGTACCGCCAGCTCCCTGTGTTCAGCCGCGGTAACCGCTTGGTAATTACAGTCATTGGACAAATTATTGAGTTCCCCTAGGAATTCGGCGAGTGATTCTGTAGGCCGCTGGCGGCGAGTCGTGAACACATGGTGAGCGTAAACTTAATTAATAGGCCTTACATAAATTTTATCGAGAACTGCTAGCGCCGCAGTATATGAACTGGCCGAGTTTAGTTGCGTAGAGATTCTGTGGCTCACCCTCGCGTGCAGTAGACTTAGCTTCTGGTCCTCTGTCATTTCGGCTGTGCTCGCTTCTGCCAGGTAGGCCTTGAAGCACCGGATCCAGTGGGAGAAGATTTCTTTAGCCTCTGCATCCTGCGTGTCGAGTTCCAGGCATCCAGGCTTGAGGGCCGATTCCATAATCGATCTTTACTGTTCCTAAGTCGATTAAATTGATGGAACTATCAATTCACCAGACACGTGTTTCCGATATGAATCTAGGCTTTAATCGACTTACTTCAGAGCCAGCCTGTTATCTTTGATGAACTCGTAGTGAACTCAGGCTGACTCTGGACAAGGGTATTTATACAGCGGCACTAGGGGGAGGAGTCTTGGGCGGAGCCAAGGGTGGAGCCCAGTACAAGTTCCTGAGTACTCCCAGAGCTACTCCCCCTAGTGGTAGGATAGTGCCACAGCGCTTTACAAAGACAGTGTGAATTATCATATATACACATATATTACATTCACCACACTACCCAATCCCATCCCTAATTGGCCATTAGACTATAAGATGGCCTGTTAGGAAGTAGCTTTGAGTAAGATCGCTGAGCTCATTCTGTGGCTGGCAAGTGCGGGCTCAGGACCAGCTTTCAGCCTGATGCGGGCGTCTCAAAATCCATGGTAAAATTCAGCCCAAAGTTTCCACCTGTGAGGGAGTTCAAAACAGGATTCAGAAGTTTAAGACAGATAATAGTAAATCCAATAAGGAATCCTGGAGAAATTACTCCCATTACAAATGACAGAAAGAAGGTAAAAGTATTTGTTGAATAACAGAACATTTTTATTGTAATAAATATATACATATATGACATAGGGCGCAAATCTCCCAAAACATTTTAAAGTTAATTTATGGTGGGTTTTTCAGGGAGTACCCCGCCGCTTTTTAATGACACTTAGTCACAGACATCCGGTTGCGGTGATGCGGAGCTAAGCTGCACGTTCGGTAGCTCCCGCTATTTTCGGTCTTTTGGGCTCTTTTAAGGGCCTGCAGCGGTACTGGTTGGACTTTTCCCCGTGTGGGAACACTTCCTCTAAGATTCTCCTCCGGTGAATGGCCTGGACCAGGAGCGGAGCGGTCAAAAAATCGGCTTTGGAGCAGAGAAAGGTGCGAGGCAGGAAAGGCAAGATGGCGGCGGGCGGGGAATCAGCAGCGTGGCAGCAGTGGGCGCGGGAGCAGCAGGAGCTGCTTCAGCGCTCCTTCAGGGAGCTGAAGGCAGAGATCCTGGAACCGCTTAAGGCCTCCCTGGACAAGCTCATGGTGACCCAGACGGCTCAGGGTGCGGAGATCCGAGAGCTTCGGCAAAAGGCCTCGGAGAGCGAGGACAAACCCCTGGGCCTGGCAGTGAAGGTGGAGTCGCACGAGGTGCTACACAAGAAGCGGTCAGCGAGGATGGAGGAAATGGAGAACCGCGCCCGTCGGAAGAACCTGCGGATTCTAGGCCTCCCAGAGAGGCTGGAAGGTTCGGATTTGGGGGCCTATGTGACTATGATGCTGAACTCGCTAATGGGCGCGGGGTCGTTCCAGGGACCCTTGGAGCTGGAGGGTGCCCATCGGGTGCTGCTGAGGAAACCCAAGCCAAACGAGCCGCCTCGGGCGGTGCTGGTCCGTTTTCACCGCTTCGTCGACCTTGAGTGTGTGCTGAGATGGGCGAAGAAGGAGAGGAGTAGTAAGTGGGAGAATGCGGAGGTCAGGATCTACCAGGACTGGAGTGCGGAGGTGGCAAAGAGAAGGGCTGGTTTTAATCGAACGAAGGCAGTGCTCCACAAGAAGGGGGTCAAGATTGGCCTGTTACAGCCGGCACGCCTCTGGGTCACTTATAAAGACCGCCAGCTCTACTTTGACTCTCCGGCGGAGGCCTGGGCTTTCGTCCTGGCAGAGAAGCTGGACTTGAACTGAGGACTGGGGGCTGGGGAACGGTGTACACTGCCCGGAGGCTTTGTCCTCCTTGATATCCTTTCGCTTTTATCGGTTCTATTTGATGATGTCTTTTTGCTGTTCTGCTTTTTTGCTTTTTTTGGGACTGTCATCTGTTTACTTGGGCATTTTGTCACGTCTGTTTTTTTTTCACTGGTTGAGAGTTTGGGAGTGGTTCGCGGTCCTGTTGGGTCAAGTGCCCGTCTTTTCCCGCGTGTTGGGTCGGGGGGGGGGGCTCGGGATGGAAGCGCGAGCTTCTCTCCCGCGCAAGAGGAGCAGTGGGCGGGGCCGGCACTTGGGGGGGTGCGCGCGGTGATTGTGTTGCCCTGGGGAGGGTCACTGGGGTGGCGGGAGCAGCCGGTGTCAGCAGGAGTCGGCTGACTTACGGAAAGTACAATGGAAGGGTTACGCAGCTAGGAGGGACCCTAGCTTGGGGGGGGGGGGAGGCCTGGGGGGGGGGGGGAATACCGGGGGGGGGGGGGCGGGGAGGCTTGGGGGTGGGGGGGGATACGGGGGGGGGGTACCGGGCTGCTGCTGGAATGGCCGAGAAGGAGCTGAAGCATGTAGAGGGGGTCGGGATGGGGGTCTGCCGCCGTGGGGAACGGGCTCAGTGGGGGGCGTGGGCACGTGGCGGACTGAGGAAGGGTAATGGCTAGTCGATGGGGGAGGGGGGGCCCCCTGATCCGGCTGATAACCTGGAATGTGATGGGACTGAATGGGCCGGTCAAACGGGCCCGCGTGTTTGCGCACCTGAAGGAGCTGAAGGCGGATGTGGTCATGCTTCAGGAGACGCACCTGAAGGTGGCGGATCAGGTTAGATTGAGGAAGGGATGGGTAGGCCAAGTGTTTCATTCGGGGCTGGATGCAAAAAATTGGGTGTGGGGATCCTGGTGGGGAAGAGGGTGTCGTTTGAGGCATCGAATGTGGTGGCAGACAGTGGCGGGAGGTATGTGATGGTAAGCGGTAAGCTACAGGGGGAGCGGATGGTGCTGGTCAATGTATACGCCCCGAATTGGGACGATGCGGGTCTCATGCGGCGCATGTTGGGCCGGATTCCAGATTTGAAAGGGGGGGGGGCCTAATAATGGGGGGGAATTTCAACACGGTGCTGGATCCGCCACTGGATCGATCCAGGTCCAGGACGGGTAGGAGGCCTGCGGCGGCTAAGGTGTTGAGGGGTTTATGGACCAGATGGGAGGGCTGGACCCATGGAGGTTTGCGAGGCCGAGGGCCAGGGAATTTTCATACTTCTCCCATGTGCATAAGGCCCATTCCCGGATTGATTTTTTCATTATGAGTAGGGCGCTGATTGCAAGGGTAGAGGATGCTGAGTATTCGGCGATAGCCATTTCTGACCACGCCCCGCACTGGGAGGACCTCGAGCTGGGGAAGGAGAGAGACCAGCGCTCGTTTTGGCGCTTGGAGGTGGGGCTGCTGGCGGACGAGGAGGTGGGTGGGCGGGTTCGAGGATGTATCGAGAGATACCTGGAGGTCAATGACAATGGGGAGGTCCAAGTGGGGACGGTCTGGGAGGCGCTGAGGTCGGTGGTTAGGGGGGAGATGATCTCCATTCGAGCCCACAGGGAGAGGAGAGAGCAGAGAGAGAGGGAGAGACTGGTGGGGGAGATGGTGAGGGTGGACAGGAGATACGCGGAGGTTCCGGAGGAGGGATTGCTGGGGGAGCGGCGTAGTCTCCAGGCTGAGTTCGACCTGCTAACCACCAGAAAGGCAGAAGCTCAGTGGAGGAAGGCACAGGGAGCGGTGTATGAATATGGGGAGAAGGCGAGCAGGATGCTGTCGCACCAGCTCCGTAAGCGGGATGCGGCCAGGGAGATTGGTGGATTTAAGGATAGGGGAGAAAATGTGGTGCGAAGGGGGGTAGACATTAATGGGGTCTTCAGGGACTTTTATGAGGAACTGTATCGGTCCGAACCCCCAGCGGAGGGGGGGGGGGGGGGGGGCGCTTTTTGGACCGGCTGAGATTCCCGAAGGTGGAGGAGGGGCAGGTGGAGGGGCTGGGGGCGCCAGTTGAGCTGGAGAAGCTGGTCAAAGGGATAAGGAGCATGCAGTTGGGGAAGGCGCCGGAGCCGGATGTGTTCCTGGTCGAATTCTATAAGATGTATGCAGACCTGTTGGGCCCCCTGTTGGTTAGGACCTTCAACGAGGCAAGGGAAGGGGGGGCTCTGCCTCCGACGATATCTCGGGTGCTGATTTCCTTGATCCTTAAGCGGGACAAGGATCCCTGCAGTGTGGGTCATACAGGCCGATCTCACTCTTAAATATAGACGCCAAGCTGTTGCCGAAGATTTTAGCCACAAGGATAGAGGACTGTGTGCCACAGGTTATCCACGAGGATCAAACGGGGTTCGTGAAGGGGAGGCAGCTGAACACTAACATGAATGTTGTGATGATGCCGGCAGTAGAAGGGGAGGCGGAGATAGTGGTGGCGTTGGACGCGGAGAAGGCCTTCGATAGGGTAGAGTGGGGGTACTTGTGGGAGGTGCTGAAAAGGTTCGGGTTTGGGGAGGGGTTTGTTAGGTGGGTGAGGCTGTTATATGAGGCCCCGATGGCGAGCGTGGCCACGAATAGGAGGAGGTCGGAGTATTTTCGGCTATACTGAGGGACGAGACAGGGGTGTCCCTTGTCCCCCCTGCTCTTTGCGTTGGCAATTGAAGCCCTGGCCATGGCGCTGAGGGAGTCGAGGAACTGGAGGGGGCTGGTCCGGGTGGGGAGGAGCACTGAGTGTCGCTCTATGCGGATGACCTATTGCTGTATGTGGCGGACCCGGTGGGGGGAATGCCGGAGGTGATGAGGATTCTCCGTGAATTTGGGGATTTCTCAGGGTACAAGTTCAACTTGGGGAAGAGCGAGCTGTTCGTTGTCCACCCGGGGGACCAGGGGGGAGGGGATTGGTAGGCTCCCACTAAAAAGGGCGGAGAGGAGCTTCAGGTACTTGGGGGTCCAGGTGGCTAGGAGCTGGGGGGGCTTGCATAAGCTTAACCTCACAAGGCTGGTGGAGCGGATGGAGGAGGAGTTCGGGAGATGGGACATGTTGCCGCTGTCTCTGGCGGGTAGGGTGCAATTAGTCAAGATGACGGTGCTCCTGAGATTTCTGTTCCTGTTCCAGTGCCTCCCCATCCTTATCCCGAAGGCCTTTATCGGGCGGGTTAACAGGAGCATTACGGGGTTTGTGTGGGACCCCGAGGGTGAGAAAGGTGCTCTTGGAGCGGGGCAGGGATGGGGGGGCTGGCGCTGCCCAACGGAGTCTGTGGGTATTATTGGGCTGCCAACGCAGCAATGGTGCTTAAGTAGGTAATGGACGGGGAAGGGGCAGCATGGAAGAGGATGGAGATGGCGTCCTGTGTGGGCACGAGGCTGGAGGCGCTGGTAACGGCGCCGCTGCCGCTCCCTCCAACGAGGTATACCACGAGCCCGGCGGTGGAGGCTACCCTCAAAATTTGGGGGCAATGGAGAGGGCACAGGGGGGAGGTGGGGGCCTCAATGGGGTCCCCGATACGGGGGAACTACTGGTTTGTCCCGGGGAGAATTGATGGCGGGTTCCTGAATTGGCACAGGGCAGGTGTTAGGAGGTTGAGGGACCTGTTTGTGGACGGGAAGTTTGCGAGCCTGGGTGAGCTGGAAGGGAAGTTCGGGCTACCCCCAGGAACACCTTTAGGTACATGCAGGTAAGGGCGTTTGTCAGGCGGCAGGTGGCGGAGTTCCCTCTGTTGCTGCCGCGTGGGGTCCAGGACAGGGTGCTCTCGGGGGTGTGGGTTGGAGAGGGGAGGATCTCAGCAACGTACCAAGTGATGCAGGAGGTAGACGAGGCCTCGGTGGAGGAGCTGAAGGGTAAATGGGAGGAGGAGCTGGGTGAGGAGATTGAGGAGGGGACGTGGGCGGACGCCCTAGGAAGGGTGAACTCCTCCTCTTCTTGTGCGAGGCTTAGCCTCATACAGTTTAAGGTGCTGCATAGGGCTCACATGACCGGGACAAGGATGAGCCGGTTCTTTGGGAGCGAGGACAGGTGTCTAAGGTGCTCAGATAGCCCAGCATACCATGCCCATATGTTCTGGGCATGCCCAGGGCTGGGGGAATTTTGGAAGGGCACAGCAAGGACGGTGTCAAGGGTGGTAGGATCCAGTGTCAAACCGGGCTGGGGGCTTGCAATATTTGGGGTTGCAGAGGAGCCGGGAGTGCAGGAGGCGAAAGAGGCCGACATTCTGGCCTTTGCGTTCCTAGTAGCCCGGCGGAGGATTCTTCTTCAGTGGAAGGATGCGAGACCCCCAAGCGTGGAGGCCTGGATCAACGATATGGCGGGGTTTATTAAATTGGAGAGGGTGAAATTTGCCCTAAGGGGGTCAGTGCAGGGGTTCTTCAGGAGGTGGCAACCATTCCTGGATTTCCTGGCAGAACGGTAGAAATAAGGCAGGCAGTAGCAGCAACCGGGGGGGGGGGGGGGGGGGGGGGGGGGGGGGGCGTCCCTTTGTTTAGAATTTTTTTTAGCACTGGGGAACTGAACTCAGAGATCAAGCCACCATTTTGAAAGGATCTCTAAGTGAGCCTACACCCCACTATCCATGGGCAATGTCACCCCCACACACATGGGCATTACCCTACACCCCCTCAAGTGAGGACACCCTGCTATGGGGCCCCTGGGGGTCCTCCCTCTTCAGTACCCCACCCGCCCATTTACAGGCCTCTGCACTTCCAGGACCCCTACCCGTCACCCCCCTAAGGTGGTTCCTCACCTCTGCGGCGTCCGTGTTGGTGACGGATCTGTCATCGGCCACCCCAGTCACCTCCAGGGCGTGCTCCTCAAAGGAGGTGAGGATTTTTAAGTCCAGCAACCCCCCACCAGTCAGGCCATCTCCCAATGATTATGGGGGAGCTATTCCTGAGGAGATACAGAGAGGGCATTGTTAACCACACGTATGGTTCACAGTTGTTGGTGTGTGTGAAGGGAGGGTTGGGAGCGTTGATGGAGGAGGGGTGGAGGAAGGGCTGGGGGTCACATGGGGAGTTGAGGAGTGGATGCCCCCATGGGTGGGGTGGGGAGGGGCAGCATTGGTGTCTACCCACTCGTGCTGCCCGGTGTAGGTCGTTGATCTTTTTTCGTCACTGGAGGCCAGTCCTCCTGGTCACACTCCCCAAGCTGTCAGCTGCTGCCACCTCATCCCAGACAGCACTGGCTGCCTTTTGGCTGACCCTCCAGGACCCTCGTGGGAACAGGACATCCCTCCTGGTCTCCACTGCGTCTAGGAGCTCCCCAGGTCAGCATCCCCAAATCTTGGGACGGGTCTCCTTGGTACCATTATTGCAAGCTGGCTATGGTTGGCTGAGCAAGTGCAACTTAAGTGCTGCCCGACCTTGTTAGTGTTGGGGCTGGCAAGCGTGGTCCCAGAGAATCAGCTGGCGAGCCCTCATTTGCAACGAGAAGGCCGTGAGTCCTCGTTAAGTGGACCTCGTTAAGTCACCTAGAGTTTGGAGGGGTACAGCAACCCGGAATGCACATTGGTCTTGTAAAGGGCTGCCTTAGCTATCTTAAATTCCGCCCAGCCCTTGACCAAGTCTGCCTCAATGTCCTGCTGCACATGGATCGAGTGATCCTCCCACTTACAGGACCCTGTGTACTTTGCCCAGTTCAAGTCTTGGTACCTGTCCAGTATCGCAATGGTGGCCCGCTTTGATGGGGGCAGGGGTGCAGTGTGGAAAACAACATCACGAAGGGACCGGGTGAGGGGTGGAGGGACATGTTGACGGTGGCACAACAGTACAACTCAGGGTGACCATGTAACCTTGTGGCTTTGGGTGGTCAAGGGAATCCTCATCTCGCTAACCAAGTTGTTCCCTCTTATTCCCTGCAGTCCAGGCAGGCAACCCCAGCAAGGCCGAAAAGTTTACAGAGGTCTCTTACCTTCTTGCTCCCCCTCAACATGGTGCCCAGGCCCCGCTTGTAAATACTTGCACCAAATCACACCGCGTGACCCCTGCCTGGGGGGGGGGGGGGGGGGGGGTTGAAGCATGCTGGAGGGGTGGAGCATGCGATGTCTAACCCACTAATCTCAGTCAAAACCATGCAAATGATGGGGGCGCCGCCGTGGTGTGCTGCCAGCAGGTGATCAGAGCATTGCGTCAGAATCAGCGGCAGGTGCAAATCCTGGGCTGCACCCAACATTTCCGCCTGATCGCGAATGGTGTTGGGCAGCGGAGAAACCTGCCCCAGACCTCTGCCCTTTGCTTCAGTGAGTAACTTTGGTTCCTTTTACATCCACTTAAGAGGGTAGATGAGGCCTCGATTTAATGTCTCATCCGAATGATCGGGCTGCCCTTGCATTTCAGAATGCCTCCCCATAAAGTTCTGCCACACTATGTGTAGCCCTAATTTTAATACCTATTTGATTATAGGGCGGAATCTAACCAAAATTTGGCTAAGTGTCGGTTCTAGTGTGAAAACCAGTGTGAATCCCGCCAGCACTGTTGGTGGGAAATCTTTTTGAATACTGAGCCTCTTGAATAATTTTTTCCCCCTGTGACTCACACCATGCTCTTGGCGGCCTCCCACTGATTCACTCACCCCAAGGCAACTTAATTTTTGCAATCAGTGGTTAACTCGATATAAATATCTCCCCAACCCTTGTTCCAATCCATTTGAGGGAATGACTGCCAGGAAGCCAGCACCACGGTTCTCAGAGGAAGCCCTTACCAGACTCCAGGATGGGGTGCAACAGAGGCAGGATGTCCTCTATCCATGGTCACGCAAACTCCACACAGACAGTCACCTGAGGCCAGAATTGAACTTGGGTCCTTGGAGCTGTGAGGCAGCAGTGAGGCCACCGTACCGTCCCATCCCCAAGGTAATCTCTCATACCTAGCCACCTTGCTGGTTGCCAACATCTGTCACAAGGCCCCTCTTCTCCTAATCCCCATGGTCTCCCCCAGTATCTACTCTGCTCCTTACGCCTCAGCAAGTCTGGCAGCATCTGTAGGGAGATGACTTTTTGTCAAAGCGCTTCAGGAAGTGATGACCATTTGACAAAGAGTCATTGGACTCGAAACGTTAGCTCTTTTCTCTCCCTACAGATGCTGCCAGACTTGCTGAGATTTTCCAGCATTTTCTCTTTTGTTTTGCATCCGCAGTGATTTGCTCCTTACATCCCCGCTTTCACACTTCATCACCATCTGAACTACCACCTATACTTTCCCCCGATGTCTCATTGCAGTACAAACTCAAGCATAACAGGTGTGAGCGGGCACATCCACCTGATGTCATCCACAAGCTCAGAAGCCTCACACCCTTTGAGGAAAGTGCCCTTGAGCTGGCTGTGGAGGAGCAAGACCGCGCCTATGCAAAGAACGAAGTAGGGACTACAGACAAAAGTGAGAACTCACAGGGCATACAGTCATTCTTCAAGCCTCATGTGCGCAGACACTGTCCCACAATTTATCTCCTGTGATGCCCTAATGCCATCTCCCTTCCCTTGCAGGGCAATCAGTTGATCAGACTGGACGATCCTTGCACTCCTGGAGACCGCAAACAGAGCAGCTCCGAGGGAGACATCTCTGAGACCACCATAGAAAAGGTGCCAGATCTGTCAATTGCACTCTCCACCAGTGCAGATACTCACACCTTGGTGGGATTAAGTAGTAGGCAGGCTTCGAGGTCACTCGCTGGTGATCCACAGCAGGTGGAGCCAGTGACATCCAGGGAATCGCTACTTGGAGGGATGCCGGAGCCCAGAAATCTGCCGAGCCCCTGACCAATGACGTGCCCCTGGTCTGGTCATCCCAGAGCAGCTGAAATTTCAAAGACAGAGTTGGGAGCATCAGGAAGTGATGACAGCATCTCTCATTGGAATGCAAGGCCGACTGGAGGAGTCCCATTGCTTTTTGTCCGAGGAGAACTCATACGCAACGAGGTATACGCTGCAACTGTGGCGTCCGGAATGGAGACCTTGGTGCAGGAGATGCACTTCATGGCGGGAATATCCGATCCATGGCTCAGCTCGTGATCTCCATGGCTGAGGGCATGAGTTCCATAGTGCAGGGCTTCTACTGCACGGTGAAGGCACTGATGGAAATCCATGAGTGTCTGTGCTAGGGTCGGTGGGGCGTCTAGATCTCACTCTAGCTGCCTCTCTATCCCACGAGAGGAGCTCAGGGACCCCAGGGCACCCAAAGAGAAGGGAATTGGCAGGAGCTTAGCCCTGTGCCTTCTACCCAGGAGATCAGCCCATCTGAAACCCACCCCCCTGTGAGCGACACATCTCCACCGTTACCCACCGAGGAGGGTAGCACTGTAACACCCATGCTGCCTGAAAGTAGGCCCAGACCTTCAAGGCTCAGGCTCTCCAGGGGACCCCCTCCAAGGCCATCTCAGGCGACAGTGCGTGGAAGGCAGCAAGCTGCCTCAATGTCAGCTGTGGATCCTGGGGATACATCTAGACACACTGGCAGGGTGACGAAGAGTCAGAAACTGTAGGTACCTAGTGGGCACAGGTACCTAGCAGGCATTAGTTCAACTAGGCCACCATTGTAATGTAGCACTTGTATTAAACATTACTTTTTTCACCAGCAGATCCTTTACACTACTGTTGGATGGCGGCATGCTCTATAAATCCCCGCTTACACTCAACACTTCATCCCTGTGGAGTGTGAGAAAAGCAGCGCTATGTCTCTCCCATCTCCCACACTGATGACTCAGTAAAAATGAGCTGCTGCTGGCACAGGCCTCACCTCAGCATCAACACCCAGGAATCTCATTTCTGCCGTTCTTCTCCAATGATGAGGAGGCCGTGGGCAGACAATGGTTGGAGGAAAACACCAGGACTCTTGACCTCAAAGGGGGTTGCAACAGATGAAAGGTCAGCCAGCATCTGTAAACCCCATGTTCATTGGCAGGGCGCGTTCAGCTCTCTGTCAAGCAGGAGTCAGAAATATTACTGAGGATGGGAGAAGCAGTGCTATATCCTCAATACACGTCATCATTATCGGAGGGTGGTGAATCTGTGTAACTCTTTGCCGCAGAAGGCTGTGGAGGCCAATTCACTGAGTGTCTTTAAGACAGAGATAGATAGGTTCTTGATTAATAAGGGGATCAGGGGTTATGGGGAGATGCAGGAGAATGGGGATGAGAAAATACCAGCCATGATTGAAGGCGGAGCAGACTCGATGGGCCAAGTGACCTAATTCTGCTCCTATGTCTTCTAGTCTTATGGTTCCTGAGGAGCCATCTGCCTAGCCGCTGCTCTCTATCAAAAACGTCAGGGATCTGCGAGCTAACAAGGACACTCCCCGGGAAATGGGCGCATACCTGTAATATGCGCATTGTGTGGTCATAAAGGAGTTGGACATTGAGGGAGTGGAATCCCTTGTGTTGTGCTCCGTGTTCTTGTCTCGCAATGAATCTACTGAACTGCTGGTGACTTAGCAAGAACTAGGATTTATTAATGTACACGTGGTAGGCTAATGATCAGATACACGGAGTTACATTAGACTCTCCTGGAACAACCCTTATGCACAACTGTCCTCATGTAGGCCTTAAAATCTTCTCTTGTTAGTCGGAAGTCCTCTGACTTATATTGGAAGCCACTTGCTGGTAGGAGGTCACTGCATGTAATATTATCGACAGGCATATCACCACATTCCCCCTTCCTTAGCAGATATTGATGTTTGTATACAGACATGATTACTCTCTTTACTTTATACATTTGTGAAAAGGATAAACAATATAAACAGACTTAACTAGGGTGTCAATATACATGATATTCCTGGTCGGTGTTTGTCCCTTTTGCACAGCTTATCCCTCACAGGATCGCCTCTGTGATCACTTGGGTTCTTGCCAGCCTTTTCAAAGACTGGTTTGCATGCCGGTCTCTTGCTTCATATCCTTTGAAGACTGTGCCTTTTGGAGGGATGCCTCCTTAATGGCCAGACATGCGTACCAGCTTCGTTTTTGTTTCTTGCCACAACACTGTTTGCTCCTTTGTTGTATGCTTCATGTCTCTCTGTCTCTGGCTTGTCACTCAAACTTATTCTCGTTTGTTTTTGTCAGTGGGGCGAGCTAGCTTTCCCACTCTTCTCCTCTTCCCCCTTTACGTTTTAACGATTATTTTGCAAATTCTTTTCTTTTATGTTTGAGTTTGGCAACCGCTGTTTCGGTGCTGGTCTGCACCCTTCATATCCTCAGTTGGGACCTGTGGCACCAGCATGTCTCCATGGACTGTGTGGCCATGCCCAATTCAGCACCCTCACCTGGAGGCTGGAGCGCCTTGCTCTATGGTGCCTGGATGGAAGTCACATCTATGACAGCAGGTGCAGTCCCTTCTTGGCTTGCTGGAGCAAGGATCAATGGCTCCTCATCACTAGAAATTATGTTGAAAGCACTCTCTGGCTCTGAAGATCCAGGCGTTGGGCCATCTTAGTCTTGCTCGAGTATATATGCGTGATCCATCAAGCTGCATAGCGAGATAGTCGTTAGCTCCTCCAACTCATCATCCGGTGGAGTAGACTCGAAGATCAGGGAGTCGACTACCGGAACCAGTTCAGAGGCCTGAAACGATTTACCAAGTGCCTCTGGAGCACGCTTCTCCAAGATTGGTACAATGTCGTCTGTTACTGGCTTGTTCAAGAGCTGTGCCTCTGAGGTATCAGCCACTGCGATCTCACTTTTTATTTTGGAGTGCGCTATCTTAGAGTACTTGCCCTTCTCAGTGTCCAGCGTGGCCTGGATGTCCCTTGTAACAACCTCGTCATTCCCGCCAAATCACCAGAGTAGCGCTTCTTGGGCCTCTTTATCAAGCCTGTCATTGCTCTTGCGAAATTGATTTAAGAACATTTCATATTCATCTTCATCTAGCTCACCTTCCACGTCTTTGCATTCCACATCATCTTCAAAGTCATCATATATATCTTTGTAGTATTCATCAACTGATTCAGCATCGTCAGCAATGATTTCTCCTGTAAAATACAACGTTGTACACATAATTATGGGCTGAATTCTCCACTCCGCCTCGCCACATTTCTGTTTCACCCCGCCGGGGGATGCTCCGTTTAGCCGGCTGGTCAATGGGGTTTCCCATTGTGGGGCAGGCCCACGCCGTCAGGAAACCCCCGGGCTGCCGGCAAAATGGAGCATCCCGCCGGTGGAGAATCCAGCCCTATGTGTTTGTGCAGGAGGCAGCCAATCTCAAAGTCACCATCGCGTTCCACGCTGTGGAACTTCAGGAGGACTGAAGAAATGAATGAGTTATGTTATGGGCCAGGGTTTAGAGAACCCCAAAGTGCATCATGGAGTTCACCTGGCCCATAACCTTTAATAGATTGTGGTTATGGGTAGCACATGGGCCTACTTTACAGGTGTTATGCAACAGAGTTAAAGTACTTTTAAATTAGAACAATGTTTATTTATGAAACCAGTTTATTATTTATAAACCCACAGCAAACATCTTAACAACTATCAACACCAATAAATCCCCCAAAGAATACAGTACTCTATAAGTAACTCTTAATCTTTCCTTGCAACATCCATAAGACAAAAAAAAACTTTTTACAGAAAGACATCAGGTTTGACTTCGCTACAGAAACAGTTATTATTTTAAAATCACCAAAGGATCTGGAGACAATCTTTAGATTGCAGAGAGAGAGACTAATATACCTTCCTGCTGTGACTGCAGCTATCCAGCTCTCAAAACGAAACTAAAACTCACCCTATAGCAGACAGCCCAAAGCGAAAGTAAAAGTAGACAGCCCAACTCCATCCACTCTCTGACATCACTGCAGCCATTAAATTAACACCCATTTCTTAAAGGTACATCCACTACAGCTATTCAATAAACACCCAGTTCTTAAAGGTTCTCTCACATGACAGTTATTTGGTACAGTTTTCGTAACTGTTCTGTGAGTACTTCGACCTTTATGCTTCAGCTTGTCTTTAATTATTTTCAACGTAACAGGTTTTCCTTTCTTTCAGTCGATCTTGCAGCCTGTGCACCCTATTATTTCTAGTTCGTCAAAGTTTAAAGATTCAAGTTTGTCAGGCCGCAATTCTATCTGGTATACTTTCGTAATCACCTCGTTTGTAAAGTACTCATTAGGCTCGAACCTAAACTCCAGAGTGAAGTTCCTTGGGTAGGGGGTGGGGGGAGTCTCCTGGAGTGAGTGCTCGCACATGACATGCTAATGTATTAAAATGAGTTTCCTGGGCTCCAATGGTGTGACCCGTCTTTCTTCGCCAGTGAGTGGGGTTGAAAATCGGAATCCGTGATCGCGCAGGAGAAATTTGCATTTCCCGATTCTCTCTGGATTTTGAGTCCACATTGCTAATCCCATGCACAGCTCGTGCGGGCTCAAAATCAACCCCGCCACCTTTCAGAGTATTTTTGTTTAAAATGAAATAAATGAATATGGAGGAAAATGTCAATAAAACAAGCCCATTCTCATCAAGTTCTTAGTTTTTTTTTGTTTTTTTAAAAAATAATTTTTATTGGAATTTTTTACAGAAAATATAAAATATAACAACAAACAATGAAATGCAACAAAATAACACATAAAAACTGTAACACCCCCCAAACCGTATCAACGCATGTATCCCCTCCCCCCACCCCCCCAACCCCAACAAGAGAACTTAAAAATAAATTTAAATTAAATAAACAAACATAGTCATCGTCCCCCCCTTTCCCTCCCCATTCCCCTTCCCCTCCACCTCCCCCTTCCCCCTCCCCTTTCCCCTTCCCCTCCCCCCTTCCCCTTCCCCCTCCCCCTCCCCTTCCCCCTCCCCTTCCCCCTCCCCTTCCCCCTTCCCCCTTCCCCCCCTCCCCTTCCCCCCTCCCCTTCCCCCTCCCCCCTCCCCTTCCCCCCTCCCCCTTCCCCCCTTCCCCCCTCCTTCCCCCTCCCCCTCCTTCCCCCCTCCCCCTCCCCTTCCACCTCCTCCCTCCCTCCCCCTCCCCTTCCCCCCTCCTTCCCCCCCTCCCTCCCTCCCCCTTCCCTTCCCCCCTCCCCCCTCCCCTTCCCCCCTCCCCCCTCCCCCTCCCCTTCCCCCTCCCCTTCCCCCCTCCTTCCCCCCTCCTTCCCCCTTCCTTCCCCCTCCCCTTCCCCCCGCCTTTTCCCCCCTCCTTTTCCCCCCTCCCCCCCGGGTTGCTGCTGCTACTGTCCCCGTACCCTATCGTTGAGCCAGAAAGTCGAGGAAAGGTTGCCACTGCCTAAAGAACTCTTGTACCGATCCTCTCAGGGAGAATTTGACCTTCTCTAGCTTAATAAAACCCGCCATGTCATTGATCCAGGTCTCCACGCTTGGGGGCCTCGCATTCTTCCATTGTAGCAAAATCCTTCGCCGGGCTACTAGGGACGCAAAGGCCAGCACACCAGCCTCTTTCGCCTCCTGCACTCCCGGCTCCACCCCAACCCCAAAAATCGCGAGTGCGCAGCCTGGCTTGACCCTGGATCCCACCACCCTTGACACCGTCCTCGCCACCCCCTTCCAGAACTCCTCCAGTGCCGGGCATGCCCAGAACATATGGGCATGGTTCGCTGGACTCCCCGAGCACCTGACACACCTGTCTTCACCCCCAAAGAACCTACTCATCCTTGTCCCAGTCATGTGGGCCCGGTGCAGCACCTTGAATTGGATGAGGCTAAGCCGCGCACAGGAGGAGGAAGAATTAACCCTCTCCAGGGCATCAGCCCATGTCCCATCTTCGATCTGTTCCCCCAGCTCCCCCTCCCACTTAGTTTTCAGCTCCTCTATTGACGCCTCTTCCACCTCCTGCATAACCTTGTAGATATCAGATATCTTCCCCTCTCCGACCCAGACCCCCGAAAGCACCCTGTCACTCACCCCCCTCGCGGGAAGCGAAGGAAATCCCTCCACCTGCCGTCTAGCAAATGCCTTTACCTGCAGATACCTGAACATGTTTCCCGGGGGGAGCCCAAATTTCTCCTCCAACTCCCCCAGGCTCGCAAACCCCCCATCAATAAACAGGTCCCTCAGCTGTCTGTGCCAACCCTGAAATCCCCCATCAATGTTCCCCGGGACGAACCTATGGTTCCCCCTTAACAGAGCCTCCATCGAGCCCCCCACTTCTCCCCTATGTCGCCTCCACTGCCCCCAATTCTTGAGGGTAGCCGCCACCACCGGACTCGTGGTACACCTTGTAGGAGGGAGCGGCCACGGCGCCGTTACCAGGGCCCCCAGGCTTGTATCTCCACAGGATGCCCTCTCCATCCGTTTCCATGCTGCCCCCTCCCCCTCCATCACCCACTTGCGCACCATCGACACATTGGCCGCCCAGTAGTACCCCGAGAGATTGGGTAATGCCAGCCCCCCCCCCATCTCTACCCCGCTCCAAGAAGACCCTCTTCACCCTCGGGGTCCCATGCGCCCAAACAAAGCTCATAATGCTGCTGGTCACCCTTCTAAAAAAGGCCCTAGGGATAAAGATGGGCAAACACTGGAAGAGGAACAAGAACCTCGGGAGAACCGTCATTTTGACGGACTGCACTCTACCCGCCAGCGATAGCGGCACCATGTCCCACCTTTTAAATTCCTCCTCCATCTGCTCCACCAGCCTGGTAAAATTAAGCTTATGGAGAGTCCCCCAACTCCTGGCCACTTGCACCCCCCCGGTATCTGAAACTCTTCACTGCCCTCTTAAACGGGAGCCTCCCAATTCCCTCTTCCTGATCTCCCGGGTGTACTACAAATACCTCGCTCTTGCCTAAATTTAACTTATAGCCCGAGAAGCCCCCAAACTCCGCCAACAGCTCCATCACCTCCGGCATTCCCCCTTCTGGGTCCGCCACATACAACAGCAGGTCGTTCGCATACAGCGATACCCGATGTTCTTCCCCACCCCGCACCAGACCCCTCCATCTCCCTGACTCCCTCAACGCCATAGCCAGAGGCTCAATCGCCAGTGCAAAGAGCAAGGGGGACAGGGGGCACCCCTGCCTGGTCCCACGGTAGAGCCTAAAGTACTCCGATCTCCTCCCATTTGTAACTACACTCACCATCGGAGCCGCGTAGAGCAGCCTCACCCATTTGATGAATCCCTCCCCAGATCCGAACCGCTCTAGCACCTCCCACAGGTACCCCCACTCAACTCTATCAAACGCTTTCTCTGCGTCCAGTGCCACCACTATCTCCGCCTCCCCCTCCACTGCCGGCATCATGATAACATTTAGCAGTCTCCGCACATTCGTGTTGAGCTGCCGTCCCTTTACAAATCCTGTCTGATCTTTGTGTATCACCCCTGGCACACAATCCTCTATCCTGGTGGCCAGGATCTTCGCCAGCAACTTGGCGTCAACATTGAGGAGCGAGATAGGCCTGTATGATCCACACTGCAAGGGGTCCTTATCCCGCTTTAGGATCAGAGAGATCAGTGCCCGCGACATCGTCGGGGGCAAAGCCTCCCCCTCCCATGCCTCATTGAAGGCTCGCACCAACAGGGGGCCCACCAGATCCGCATACTTTTTATAAAATTCCACCGGGAACCCGTCCGGCCCCGGGGCCTCACCTAACTGCATTTGTCCAATCCCCCTGACTAGCTCCTCCAACTCTATCGGCGCCCCCAGCCCCTCTACCAGCTCCTCTTGAACCCTTAGGAAACATAGCCTGTTCATGAAGCTCTCCATCCCCCCTCTCCCCATCGGAGGTTCCGATCGGTACAGTTCCTCGTAGAAGCCCCTAAAGACCCCATTTACTTCTGTCCCCTTCTGCACTACATTCCCACCCCCATCCATCACTCCACCAATTTCCCTAGCCGCATCACGCCTACGGAGCTGATGCGCCAACATCTTGCTCGCCTTCTCCCCATACTCATATACCACTCCCTGCGCCCTCCTCCACTGTGTCTCCGCCTTTCTGGTGGTCAACAAGTCAAATTTGGCCTGCAAACTATGCCGTTCCCCCAGCAACCCCTCCTCCCGTGCCTCCGCGTATCTCCTGTCCACATCCAGGAGCTCCCCCACCAGTCTCTCCCTCTCCTTCCTCTCCCTCCTTTCCCTATGGGCCCGGATGGAGATCAGCTCCCCCCGGATCACTGCTTTCAGAGCCTCCCAGACCATCCCCACCCGGACCTCCCCCGTGTCATTGGTATCAAGATACCCCTCAATACTTCTCCGGACCCTCCTACACACCTCCTCATCAGCCAGCATCCCCACATCCAGGCACCAGAGCGGGCACTGGTCCCGCGCCTCCCCCATCTCCAGATCAACCCAGTGCGGAACATGGTCTGAAATCGCTATGGCCGAATACTCGGCATCCTGCACCCTCGGGATCAATCCCCTGCTCAGGACGAAAAAATCTATTTGTGAATAAACCCGATGGACATGAGAGAAAAAGGAATACTCCCGCCCTCTCGGTCTCCCAAACCTCCAGGGATCCACCCCTCCCATCTGGTCCATGAATCCCCTCAGTACTTTGGCCGCCGCCGGTCTCCTACCCGTCCTTGAACTGGACCAGTCCAGTGGGGGATCCAGCACTGTGTTAAAGTCTCCCCCCATGATCAGGCCCCCTGCCTCCAGGTCCGGAATGCGGCCCAACAAGCGCCTCATGAAGCCAGCATCATCCCAATTCGGGGCATATACATTAACCAGCACCATCTTCTCTCCCTGCAGCCTACCCTTCACCATAATATATCTGCCCTCCTTGTCCGACGCCACCTCAGCCGCCTCGAACGCCACCCTCTTCCCCACCAGAATCGCCACCCGACCACCAGGCCAGCTCGCCCCACCCGACCCGTTCCCCAAGGCGATAATGCCTTCTCTCCACCCCCCCCCCCCCCCCCCCCCCCCCGGCCCAGTCCAGCTCCTTCCTGGCCATTCCAGCAGCAACCCGGTATTCCCCCCCCCCCCCCCCCCCCCCCCCCCCCCCCCCCAGGGCTAGGACCCCTCCTAGCTGCGACGCACCCTCCATGGTACTTCCGTGAGTCAGCTGACTTCTGCTGACCCCGGCAGCTCCCTCCAAAACCCATCCCCTCCCGTCATGGGGTCATCCCCCTCTTGCCACCGCTTCAGCGCGGGAAAGAAAACCATTAGAGGCCCTGCCCCCACCGCCAGCTCCTCCCCCCCTGCCCTGCAGCGCAGGAACCCAGAGGAAAGCCCGCGCTTTCACACTGCCACACCCCATCCTTCTGACGCAGCTCCCCAAAATCCAGTTTCACCCCAACCCCCAGCCCCGTACAGAAGAGAACATATAAAATACAAACCCCCAACATTCCCCACATACCCCACACCCATACCCAACAGACAGACCCACCCGGAAACAGAGCAAAAAGAAAACCAGCATAAAAAACACACATGTCAAAGTTGAACAGCAACAGCGAAAACAGCAACGGCCATAGTGTGTCCCCAGACCCTAGTTCGAGTCCAGCTTCTCCGTCTGTACAAAGGCCCACGCCTCCTCCGGGGACTCAAAGTAGTGGTGCCGGTCCTTATATGTCACCCACAGGCGCGCAGGCTGCAGCATTCCAAATCTGACCTGCTTGTTATGCAGCACCACCTTCGTCCGGTTAAACCCGGCCCGCCGCTTAGCCACCTCCGCACTCCAGTCCTGGTAGATTCTCACTACCGAATTCTCCCACTTGCTGCTCCTCTCTTTCTTGGCCCAGCGCAGCACACACTCCCGGTCGCTGAATCGATGGAACCACACCAACACCGCCCTCGGGGGCTCATTTGCCTTAGGCCTCCTGGCCAGCACTCTGTGAGCTCCCTCAAGCTCCAGGGGCAAATGGAAGGACCCCGCCCCCATCAACGAGCTGAACATCGTGTTATCAAGTTCTTAGTTAAGGAAAGTCCCAAGGCTTTTTACACGTACATAAAAAGCAAAACGGTAGCCAGGGAAAGGGTTGGCCCACTGAAGGATAGGCAAGGGAATCTATGTGTGGAGCCAGAGGAAATGGGTGAGGTACTAAATGAATACTTTACATCAGTATTCACCAAAGAGAAGGAATTGTTGGATGTTGAGTCTGGAGAAGGGTGTGTAGATAGCCTGGGTCACATTGAGATCCAAAAAGACAAGGTGTTGGGCGTCTTGAAAAATATTAAGGTAGATAAGTCCCCAGGGCCGGATGGGATCTACCCCAGAATACTGAAGGAGGCTGGAGAGGAAATTGCTGAGTCCTTGACAGAAATCTTTGGATCCTCACTGTCTTCAGATGATGCCCCGGAGGACTGGAGAATAGCCAATGTTGTTCCTTTGTTTAAGAAGGGTAGCAAGGATAATCCAGGGAACTACAGGCCGATGAGCCTTACGTCAATGGTAGGAAAACTACTGGAGAGAATTCTTCGAGACAGGAACTACTCCCATTTGGAAGCAAATGGACATATTAGTGCAAGGCAGCATGGTTTTGTGAAGGGGAGGTCATGTCTCACTAACTTGGTAGAGTTTTACGAAGAGGTCACAAAGATGATTGATGCAGGTAGGGCAATGGATGTTGTCTATATGGACTTCAGTAAGGCCTTTGACAAGGTCCCTCATGTTAGACTGGTACAAAAGGTGAAGTCACACGGGATCAGGGGTGAGCTGGCAAGGTGGATACAGAACTGGCAAGGTCATAGAAGGCAGAGAGTAGCAATGAAAGGGTGCTTTTCTAATTGGAGGGCTGTGACTAGTGGTGTTCTGCAGGGATCAGTGCTGGGACCTTTGCTGTTCGTAGTATATATAAATGATTTGGAGGAAAATGTAACTGGTCTGATTAGTAGGTTTGTAGATGACACAAAGGTAGGTGGAATTGCGGATAGCGATGAGGACTGTCAGAGGATACAGCAGGATTTAGATCATTTGGAGACTTGGGCGGAGAGATGCCAGATGGAGTTTAATCCGGACAAATGTGAGGTAATGCATTTTGGAAGGTCTAATGCAGATAGGGAATATACAGTGAATGGTAGAACCCTCAAGAGTATTGAAAATCAGAGAGATCTAGGTGTACAGGTCCACAGGTCACTGAAAGGGAAAACACAGGTGGAGAAGGCATACGGCATGCTTGCCTTCATTGGCCGGGGCATTGAGTATAAGAATTGGCAAGTCATGTTGCAGCTATATAGAACCTTAGTTAGGCCACACTTGGAGTATAGTGTTCAATTCTGGTCGCCACACTACCAGAAGGCTGTGGAGGCTTTAGAGAGGGTGCAGGAGAGATTTACCAGGATGTTGCCTGGTATGGAGGGCATTAGCTATGAGGAGCGGTTGAATAAACTCGATTTGTTCTCACTGGAACGACGGAGGTTAAGGGGCGACCTGATAGAGGTCTACAAAATTATGAGGGGCATAGACAGCGTGGATAGTCAGAGGCTTTTCCCCAGGGTAAAGGGGTCAATTACTAGGGGGCATAGGTTTAAGGTGCGAGGGGCAATGTTTAGAGGAGATGTATGAGGCAAGTTTTTTTACACAGAGGGTAATGGGTGCCTGGAACTCGCTGCCGGAGGAGGTGGTGGAAGCAGGGACGATAGTGACATTTAAGGGGCATCTTGACAAATACATGAATAGGATGGGAATAGAAGGATACAGACCCAGGAAGTGTAGAAGATTTTAGTTTAGACGGGCAGCATGGTCGGCACTGGCTTGGAGGGCCGAAGAGCCTGTACCTGTGCTGTACTTTTCTTTGTTCTTTGTTCTTTGTTCTTAGTCAGACAGTTACCTCCAGGGCTTGTCATGTAAGTAGGCAATACTAGGGACTGACAGGCCAATATTGCCATGGTCAGCACTTTACACCCACAGGTAATTCCTTCTGAAAGACAAGAGAAAAACAACCTCAAATAATCTAGTAGTTGCACTTCCCCCATGGGAAGCGGAATGAAAGGGGAAAAATTATTTCTCACGGGAAGATGTGACTTGCTAAGGATTCATCCATCCAGTTGATTTAATTTTTTGATTCATAAACTGCCGGAGCAATGTTTGACTTTGAGAAGTACTGAATTCCAAGCTCTAAATGCTGTTTGAATACTTTGTTAGGAAACGTTAAGGCACTTTGTATTTACAAAGCCTAATTTCAAGGCCTCTCATTGTAACATAGGATTGGTTAGTCAGAGAATTTAACTGAAGAGAAACATTTGAAGCTATTAATAGACCTGACCTTGCTCTATCTGATTGCTTCAACTGCCCTTTTTGTTTGCTGCTAACATTGTCATACAACATCAGCACTTTGGTAAATAATTATAATAGAAATAAGTGTTCAGGGCATTATCTGTCTCCAGTAGACCTCTTGATGGAGTTGCTGCTTTGTATATTGTCATCCAGAATTGGACGAGTCATCAGACAACATGTATAAGAAAATGTGGCTGCAATGTAAAACAATTAGGTGCCATGAAGATACTGAGGTAAAATAATATGAACTACTAAATTTGTTTTGGCACTATAATGTGTTCAAACATTGCCGGCTGAACTCTCTGTTTGGGAGACTAATATGAATCACCTCTGATTTACGTTTGCACCGGGAACAGAAATCCAGAGGCGATACCCCTTGCCATGCAAAGTTTTTTTTTTCCAATCAAGGGGCAATTTAACATGGCCAATCCACCTACCCTGCACATCTTTGGGTTGTGGGGGTGAGACCCACGCAGACACGGCGAATGTGCAAACTTCATACGGACAGTAACCCGGGGCTGTGATCAAACCCGGGTCCTCAGTGCCGTGAGGCAGCAGTGCTAACCACTGCGCCACCGTGCTGCCCTCTTGCCAGGCAAATTTATACATGAATGGGGTTGGAGGGATTCTCTCACGAATCCTGCTATCGAGCTGCCATTTTGTGCGGGCAGCCCAAAGCTTGGTCCGGCGGCTGGGCCCCCTCCCCCACCGCAACGCAATTCCGTCTCCCACCACCACCACCACAGGGTTTGCTGGGCTACCTCCTCCCCACAGGACGAAGGTGACCCAACCCACCATCAGAGACCCCCACCAGAGACTCCCCATGAGGGAGACTCCCAACAGAGACCCTCATTACAGAGACACCCCCACCAGAGACCACCCATAATAGAGACCCCCACCAGAGACTCCCCACAAGAAAGACTTGCACCAGAGACCCCCATTACAGAGGCCCTCACCAGAGACCCCCATAAGAGAGGCCCTATCCAGAGACTCCCCATTAGAGAGACCCCCCATTTCAGAGACCTCTGCCTCGAAGCTAGAGAGCAGTCTAGACAGAGACAGTGAAGAAATTACTGCTTTAAAAGTCATCTGTGCAATACACCTGCTGGCTCAGAAATAGCAGCTGTATATTTCTGAAAGCAAAAACCACATCAGCTGGGTTTAAACCCCCTCAGAACTTTGATCTGCAAGGCTTCCATACACATCAGTAGGAATTGGTTTACTAGGCTGTGATTGGCAGCTTGCACATAGCCAGCTTTCTGGATTATTTCATTTCATTTCCTTTCACGCTTGAATGGATATCAAGTACCCAGCTATGAAGCTAACTGCAATGTTCATAACTACTTAGCTATGATTGACAGGCCTTGGGCAGCATCAAAATCAGTTAAGTGCTTTCTTCAGAGAAAAAGAGGGGCATCAAGAAGGTTAGGGGGGTGAAGGGGGCACTTAAAGGTGGGGGCCCGTTAATGACCCCATAGTGGGGCATGCTCACTTGGGGAGGGGGTGATACCCTGATGCCCACAAGGATGGATGAGGGTGGGGCAGGGTCCCTCATTCCTAGGTGGTGGGGGTGTTCAAGATAATTTATGGTGATGGGGATGTCGCCCCTTGGGGTCGAGGGTTGGGTATGTGGCCCATGTCTGCGGGGGGGGGGGGGGGTGAATTGACTATGGGTGATGTGCGTGGGGGGCCCTTAACCTCATTTTGAGATCAGGGCACCCTTTCAAATTGGGGTCCTGATCTCTGAGAAGCCAGTCTGGCCACAAGTTTAGTTCCCCACAGCAGAACAAAATTCTGAGCGTTGGATTGATGGGTGAGAAACTCTCCAAACCCCTCAAAAATAAGTGTTGGCGAGTACAGGTCTGGATCTCAGCCAAAAAGACGGTGGGAAATACCCCACCAAACCTGCCCATAATTACACTGAGTCATTTTTTGGAGGAATCGTGCCCTTTATCTTAGCTGTAGTTTTTGTGAGTTCATCCTTGTAGGAGATTATAGCCTGCAAGTCCTGTTCACTCATTACCCCTGGCCCCTGGTGACCTACATTGTCTCCAGGTCCAGCAACATATCAGTTTTGAAATTCTCATCTCTCTGTTCAGATTGCTCCAAGGCCTTATCCCTCCATATCTCTTTAACCTCCTGCAGCCCGACAATGCTTGAAAACCTCTACATTTCCCCAGTTTTGACCGCTTGCTCATTTCTGATTTTCATCACTCCACTATTGTCACCTGCCTTCAGCTGCCAGGCTCTAAGCTCTGAAATTTTCTTCTCTGTTTCTATATGGGAACCGATGCAGGAAGTTGGAAGGTAGGGACAGAAGCAAAAGGAAGTAAGGGGAAAAGTGCAAAGCAGAGAAGACATAGTCAAAAATTTAAAAGGGCGACAGTACAAGGCACAGTGACTGAGGGGAGCTCAGTGAATAGGCCCAGTAATAACAAAAGGAATAAAACTGGAGATGTTAAGATTCAAAACAGAGGTAAAAAACCCAACATAAGTGTACTTTACCTGAATGCTCGTAGTATTCGGAATAAAGTAAATGAGTTGATGGCACAAATCATCGTAAATGACTATGATTTAGTGGCCATTACTGAAACATGGTTAAAGGATGGTCACGACTGGGAGTTAAATATCCGAGGGTATCAAACTATTCGGAAGGACAGAGTGGATGGTAAGGGAGGTGGTGTTGCTCTGTTATTTAAAGATGACATCCGGGCAATAGTAAGGGATGACATCGGTGCTATGGAGGATAAGGTTGAATCCATTTGGGTGGAAATCAGGAATAGTAAGGCGAAAAAGTCACTGATAGGAGTAGTCTATCGGCCACCAAATAGTAACGATATGGTGGGGCAGGCAATAAACAAAGAAATAACTGATGTATGTAGAAATGGTACAGCAGTTATCATGGGGGATTTAAATCTACATGTCGATTGGTTTAACCAGGTCGGTCAAGGCAACCTTGAGGAGGAGTTTATAGAATGTATCCGCGATAGTTTCCTGGAACAGTATGTAATGGAACCTACGAGGGAATAAGCGGTCCTAGATCTTGTCCTGTGTAATGAGACAGGATTGATTCATGATCTCATAGTTAGGGATCCTCTCGGAAGGAGCAATCACAATATGGTGGAATTTAAAATACAGATGGAGGGTGAGAAAGTAAAATCAAATACTAGTGTTTTGTGTTTAAACAAAGGAGATTACAAGGGGATGAGAGAAGAACTAGCTAAGGTAGACTGGGAGCTAAGACTTTATGGTGGAACAGTTGAGGAACAGTGGAGAACCTTACAAGCGATTTTTCACAGTGCTCAGCAAAGGTTTATACCAACAAAAAGGAAGGACGGAAGAAAGAGGGGAAATCAACCGTGGATATCTAAGGAAATAAGGGAGAGTATCAAATTGAAGGAAAAAGCATATAAAGTGGCAAAGATTGCTGGGAGATTAGAGGACTGGGAAATCTTTAGGGGGCAAGAGAAAGCTACTAAAAAAGCTATAAAGAAGAGTAAGATAGAGTATGAGAGTAAACTTGCTCAGAATATAAAAACAGACAGTAAAAGTTTTTACAAATATATAAGACAAAAAAGAGTGGCTAAGGTAAATATTGGTCCTTTAGAGGATGAGAAGGGAGTTTTAATAATGGGAAATGAGGAAATGGCTGAGGAACTGAACAGGTTTTTTGGGTCGGTCTTCACAGTGGAAGACACAAATAACATGCCAGCGACTGATAGAAATGAGGCTATGACAGGTGAGGACCTTGAGAGGATTGTTATCACTAAGGAGGGAGTGATGGGCAAGCTAATGGGGCTAAAGGTTGACAAGTCTCCTGGTCCTGATGGAATGCATCGCAGCGTGCTAAAAGAGATGGCTAGGGAAATTGCAGATGCACTAGTGATAATTTACCGAAATTCACTAGACTCTGGGGTGGTCCCGGTGGATTGGAAATTAGCAAACGTGACGCCACTGTTTAAAAAAGGAGGTAGGCAGAAAGCAGGAAATTATAGGCCAGTGAGCTTAACTTCGGTAGTAGGGAAGATGCTGGAATCTATCATCAAGGAAGAAATTGCGAGGCATCTGGATAGAAATTGTCCCATTGGGCAGACACAGCATGGGTTCGTAAAGGGCAGGTCATGCCTAACTAATTTAGTGGAATTTTTTGAGGACATTACCAGTGCAGTAGATAACGGGGAGCCAATGGATGTGGTATATCTGGATTTCCAGAAAGCCTTTGACAAGGTGCCACACAAAAGGTTGCTGCATAAGATAAAGATGCATGGCATTAAGGGTAAAGTAGTAGCATGTATAGAGGATTGGTTAATTAATAGAAAGCAAAGAGTTGGGATAAATGGGTGTTTCTCTGGTTGGCAATTTAGGGATTGTCCCTCAGGGATCCGTGTTGGGCCCACAATTGTTCACAATTTACATAGATGATTTGGAGTTGGGGACCAAGGGCAATGTGTCCAAGTTTGCAGATGACACTAAGATGAGTGGTAAAGCGAAAAGTGCAGAGGATACTGGAAGTCTGCAGAGGGATTTGGATAGGTTAAGTGAATGGGCTAGGGTCTGGCAGATGGAATACAATGTTGACAAATGTGAGGTTATCCATTTTGGTAGGAATAACAGCAAACGGGATTATTATTTAAACAATAAAATATTAAAGCATGCCGCTGTTCAGAGAGACTTGGGTGTGCTAGTGCATGAGTCACAGAAGGTTGGTTTACAAGTGCAACAGGTGATTAAGAAGGCAAATGGAATTTTGTCCTTCATTGCTAGAGGGATGGAGTTTAAGACTAGGGAGGTTATGTTGCAATTGTATAAGGTGTTAGTGCGGCCACACCTAGAGTATTGTGTTCAGTTTTGGTCTCCTTACTTGAGAAAGGACGTACTGGCGCTGGAGGGTGTGCAGAGGAGATTCACTAGGTTAATCCCAGAGCTGAAGGGGTTGGATTATGAGGAGAAGTTGAGTAGACTGGGACTGTACTCGTTGGAATTTAGAAGGATGAGGGGGGATCTTATAGAAACATTTAAAATTATGAAGGGAATAGATAGGATAGATGCGGGCAGGTTGTTTCCACTGGCGGGTGACAGCAGAACTAGGGGACATAGCCTCAAAATAAGGGGAAGTAGATTTAGGACTGAGTTTAGGAGGAACTTCTTCACCCAAAGGGTTGTGAATCTATGGAATTCCTTGCCCAGTGAAGCAGTTGAGGCTCCTTCATTACATGTTTTTAAGGTAAAGATAGATAGTTTTTTGAAGAATAAAGGGATTAAGGGTTATGGTGTTCGGGCCGGAAAGTGGAGCTGAGTCCACAAAAGATCAGCCATGATCTAATTGAATGGTGGAGCAGGCCCGAGGGGCCAGATGGCCTACTCCTGCTCCTAGTTCTTATGTTCTTATGTTCTTATATCACTCACCCTTCAGAATTTTCCTTAAATCTTACCCCAAGATTTTAATCATCCATTCCAATATCACCTCACTTGGTGTGGTGTTAATTCTGCTTGATGTAAAAGTTTGTTTGATAATGTGAAGCAGTTGAGACATTATTACGTTAAAGATACTATTTAAATGCAAGCTATTGTTGTTAAGGGACATGGTTACCTGAAACCGACAGCTGAAATGGATCTTCAACAGGATTTGTTCTGAAGAGGAATAAGTCAGCTTTCACCTGGGAGACGATTTTCTGGATACATGAAAGTAGATAATAGTATCCCATTGTTCCAAAAGAACCCAGAAAAGCTGCAATAAAAGGACAGAAGTGAATAAGAAGTCAGGGATTTATCAAGGTGCGGATAACCCTGAACAACAAGAGACAACTGTCATTGTTCTGTAATAAATGGGGGTTTGAATACTAACTCATGAATAAATGCTGCAAACTCTGGTCATCCTTTGAGACTGAGGACTGGACGCACCCCCCCCCCCCCCCCCCACCCCTCCCGACCATGTGTGTTTATGGTGGGGTTGGGGCATGCAAAATACAAGAGGTGGCATGCCCACCACCTTCCCACCCACACCCAAGTTGTCCCATAACAAGATAGTTGGGCAGGTGTCGAAATCGACAACTCACCCATCGTATTTAAATAAATAATGAAGGATCTATTGAGTTTGTTAGCAGGCCATTTTTACAATGAAAATTTGTAAAGGTGAGAATGAAGGGGGTCACATTACTCAGGGGGTCCCTCTTCACAACATGGGTAACACCTTCCCCTTTTCTGTGCATGGCTAGTGGCTGACTCACGCAATGGGTGGGTGGGGGCAGTGGGGTGGTAAGCAGTCTGCATGCCCTAAGGGTCTCTGAAACAGCCATCTGGGACTGTCAATGCCAAAAGTTTTTATTTTCCCTTCTCCCCAGGTAGTTTCTAAGAAGAGAAGGGAGGCCATTTCAATTGTGGCAAAAAATCCGCTCCAATTTTACCAAAGTAGCCACCGTGACATTTGGAGGAGAAACTTTATTCTGCCATTTGGCTTAAAGAGCCATGTCATAGATGTAACTGTTATTTCTAAGTGGCTTGGCATCTCAGCAAAACAGCAAAGGAAATTACTGAGGCAACTTACTACTGAATTAATCACTATGGTGTATCTTGCAAAATGTTGCAGCACATTTACCCAGTATTCATCATACTGTAGCATGCTGAATACGTGGCTCCCAAGGATTCTGTCGTAAAGATTACCTTGAAGGTCATGCACTCATTCAATTTTTATAATCACCATGTAGAAAAGGCGTATAAATCTTTCTTCTTGCATCATCTTTACAAAAATGCCCATAAAAGTTAAAGAACATTCACAGCTTGTTCCTGCAGTGGAACACAAGTTACGTCCACTTGTGAAAGTCTACAAACCTTACACAGCAGCTTGTCAAGTTCTTATGCTATGCTGTTGGCTGAATCTGCAGCCAGTCACAAATCAACTTCCTTTCATGAATGATCAAGCAGTCCATGAATATCCATGAAGGCTGATGATCAATCAGATCACACTGAAACCCTATGGGAAGCTGATCAATGCACTTTCATAAGTGCCCATGGTAATCAGTCAATCAATGAGTGAGCTTCAAGAACATTCATCTATACTACTGAAGTATAAAAGGCACCCTGCTTAAAAATATATTTTAACTCAGAGACAGTCACTTTTTACGTATTTTGCTGTGTCTAATTGAGCAGACTCCTCTCTTGTGTTCTTTCCGATATATTGGACACTTATAAGTGTTCAGAAAGCAATACTCAGTTTTTTTTTGTGTTGGAAAGCATTTTGGAAGATGTGATATGAGAATAATCCAGTAATCATTGCTGCCTTATTTGTGTTACTGCTTGCTTTTTGCACTCAAATATTCTGCCCTGCTCCACCCATTTTTACCCAAAAATAAGATACTGACCCATGGAGAATTGAGGCAGCTGAAGATGATGGTGCAATAAAGTGCATACAAAAAATATTTGAGTTTGGGGAAATGGTGGCGTAGTGGTAGTATTACTGACCTAGCAATCCAGAGACCAGGGTAATGATTTGGGGAAATATGTTCAAATCCCACCATGGCAACTGGTGGAATTTAAATTCCATTCATGAATTCAGAATATAAAGCTAGTTTCAGTAATGATGCCAATACAATTATCATTGACTGTTGTAACCACTCATCTGGGGAGGAATTCTCCGACCCCCCGCAGGGTCGGGGAATCGCCCGGGGCCGACGTAAATCCCGCCCCCGCCGTGGCCGGAATTCACCGCCACCCGGGAATCGGCGGGGGGGCGGGAATCGTGCCGGCAGACCCCGCGCGGCGATTCTCCGGCCTACGATGGGCCGAAGTCCCGCCGCTGTCAGGTCACTCCCGCCGACATGGTTTAAACCACCTCTGTGCCGGCGGGAGCAGGTGGCGCGAACGGGCCCCGGGGTCCTGGGGGGGGGGGGGCGCGGGGCGATCGGACCCCGGGGGTGCCCCCACGGTGGCCTGGCCCGCGATCAAGGCCCACCGATCAGCGGGCGGCCCTGTGCCGTGTGGGCGCTCTTTTTCTTCCGCCGCCGCCACTGCCTCCACCATGGCGGAGGCGGAAGAGACCCCCCCTACCGCGCATGCGCCGGTGGTGACATCAGCGGCCGCTGACGCTCCGGCGCATGCACGGACTCACACCGACCGGTGGAGGCCTTTCGGCCAGCCCCAACGCCGGGCAGCGTGGCGCCAAAGGCTGTTCGCGCCGGCCGGCGGAGCAGGAGCCACTCCGGCGTGGGCCTAGCCCCTAAAGGTGCGGAGAATTCCGCACCTTTGGGGAGGCCCGACACCGGAGTGGTTGGTGCCACTCCGCTACGCCGGGACCCCCCGCCCCGCCGGGTAGGGGAGAATTTCGCCCCTGGTTTGTTAATGTCCTTTAGGGAAGGAAATCTGATATCCTTACCTGATCTGGCCTACATGAAATGAGTATTGTGGTTGATTCTTAACTGCCCTCTGAAATAGCCGAGCAAACCAATGCTGGCCTTGCCAGTGACACCCACACCCATATCCCATGATAGAATAAACAAAAATATTTTCTTAACAGAAATTAACTCATGTAATTCAGTAGCTGTAGGATAAAACACTAAGGGCTGGATTCTCCGTTGCGCCGGCAGCGTACCCATGCCCGGGAATTTACCGACGGAGTGGGGCTGCCCACAATGGGAAACCCCATTGGCTGGCTGGCGGGATGGGGGCGCTCCACTCCAGCGGGGCAGATAAAATGCCCTAAATCTTTGCCTTACTGCACAGAGCTTCATGGGGACCTCAATTAGATTTTATGTAGGTTAATAGAATCACTACAGTGAAGAAGGCCCTTCGACCCATCGAGTCTGCACCGACCCTCTGAAAGGGTACCCTATCTAGGGTCAGGTCTCCACCCTATCCCCTTAATGCAGTAACCCCACCCAACATAATCTTTTGGATACTAAGGGGCAATTGAACATGGCCAATCCACCTAACCTGCACATCTTTGGACTGTGGGAGGAAACCAAAGCACCCGAAGGAAACACACACAGATACGGAGAAAGTGAAAAATGAAACCCGAGGCCGGAATTGAACCCAGGTCCCTGGAGTGGTGAGGCAGCAGTGCTAACGACTGTGCCACCATGCCACGCAATGCGACAATGTGTTTGAGGCTGTAATTCAGTGGATGTCTTTCATGAGTGAAGTTTAAATGCCCAATGAGCATCAACACGGCATCTTGGTTCAAATCCATCAGACTGAGGTTATGAACATTTTCTTAATCCACCAACTTTCACGACTTCAGGACATTACAAAGTGCTTTAAACCAATGAAATAATTTTGAACTGTAGTCACTGTTGTAATGTAGGTCCATGCATAACTCCCTGCTTTTTTTCGATATGTGCTATGGAATCTTTAACATTCACCAAAGAGACCAGATAGGGCTTTAGTTTAACGTTCATCCAAAAGATGGCATTTCCAACCATTCAGCGCTCCTTCAGTACTGTAGCAATTTTTCTGCTCAAGTCTTTGGAATGAGATTTAAAAGTACAACCTTTTGACTCAACCTCAGACAGGCTCTATCTGAAATTAATTTGAGGAATTCTTAGCCTACTTCTTAATGTGCATAAAATAATTCTCTCAGTATTGCTTGAATTAAAACAGGTAGGTTCAGTAAGACAGGTTGGCGTGAGAAAAGTTTACTTGGATGTTCTTTCTCGGAGTATCTATTCACACTACTGTGTTAGCCAATGAGTTGGACGTGAGTGAGGGGGGGGGAGGGGCAGTGATTTGCCATAGGACTCACAACAGTTTACTTCACAGAAAACAAATTTCTTTACTCCGCAAACGGTGAGGCAAACAAACAAATAGCAAACAGTCCACAGCAATGTTTTTCAAACCTTTTTTGCCCAGGACCCATTTTTACCAATCGGTCACCCTACGGGATACACACCAGCCGACCTTTGCGACTCATGGCGGCCAACCTTTGCAACCCACACCAGCCGATCTTCTCTTACCTTTAATGTGACAGGTGAGCCTGCTTAGTCCTCATGATCTCAATTGCTTTGTTATTCAATGTCACATTTCAGATCACGATTTCAGCTGATCCCCCAAAACCTGTTCACCATCTACAAGGCACAAGTCAGGAGTGTAATGGAACACTCTCCAACTGCCTCGATGAGTGCAACTGCAACACTCAAGAAGCCCCTGGGGCAGCATGGTGGCACAGTGGTTAGCACTGCTGCCTCGCAGTGCCGAGGCTCCTTGGGCGGGATTCTCTCAGCCCGGGGCCGGGCCGGAGAATCTCCGCGACCGGCGCGAATCGCGCCACGCTGCCCCGAAGCCGGCACATGATTCTCTGCAGAGCCATTGGCGCCGGCATGGTTGGCGCGGTGCCGGTCGGGGGCTGCTCTGTGCGCCCCCCCCCCCCCCCCGCCGATTCTCGTTCTGGGATGGGCCAAGCGACTGTCGTGGAAAACCCGAGTCCCACCGCCGCCGTCCACACCTGCTCTCAGCTGGCGCGAACTCGGCATGGAAGGGTCGGGGGGGTGACCTGTGGGGTGGAGGGACAGGGGGGTCTGTCCCCGGTGGGGGGGGGGGGGGGGGCTCCGATGTGGCCTGGCCCGCGATTGGGGCCCACCGATCGGTGGACTGGCCTCTCTGGCTCGGGGGCCTCCTTTCTTCCGTGCTGGCTCCTGTAGCCCTGTGCCATGTTGCGTCGGGGCTGGTGCATTAAAAGGCGCCACTGCAGATGCACGCGTTGGCGCCAGTGCCATGCGCATGCGCTAATCCCATGGCGCCCAGTTCACGACACGATCAGCAGCTGGAGCGGCGTGGACTGCTCCAGTGCCGTGCTGGCCCCCTGTAGGGGCCAGAATTGCTGACCCTGAGGCCGTGTTGACGTTGTCGATAAATGCGCCGCGGTTTCCGACGGCGTCAACACTTAGCTTTGCGATCACAGAATCCCTCCCCTAGTTCGCTACCGGCCCTGGGTCACTGTCCATGTGGAGTTTGCACATTCTCCGCATGTTTGCATGGGTTTCGCCCCCACAACCCAATGATGTGCAGGTTAGGTGGATTTGGCCACACTAAATTACCCCTTAATTGGAAAAAATGAAGTGGGTACTCTAAATTTATTTTTAAAACACTCAAGAAGCCCGACACCATCCAGGACAGAGCAGTCATTTGATTGCTCCCCCTTCCATAAGCATTTAAACTCTCCACCCCCAATGAGCAGTGCCAGCCATGTATACCATCTACAAGATGCACTGCAGTAACTCACCAAGGTACCTTAGACAGCACCTTCCAAACCCATGGCCACTACCATCTAGAAGGATAAGAGCACCAGATACCTGGAAACCCCATCACCTGGAGGTTCCCCTCCAAGTGACTCACCACCCTGACTTATATCACCGTTCCTTCACTGTTGCTGGGGCAACATCCCGGAACTCCTTCCCAAACAGCACAGTAGGTGTACCTACACCTCACGGACTGCAGCGGTTCAAGAAGGCAACACACCACCACCTTCTGAAGGGCAACTGGTGATGAGCAATAAATGCTGGCTTAACCAGTGATGCCCAATCCTGTAAATGAATTTTTTAAAAAGCCATTGGAAAATAATCACGAGATTTGTCCTCAAACTCGTCATGTTTAATCTTCAAATGCCTTTGAAGTTTTGAGGGTTTTAATCCTTCAGTTACCAGTGCTTCCCTGCAAATAACACACATAAACTTTGAATCCTAATTTGCAGTGGCACAATTAATAACTCATACCTCACGTAATCATCTTGATGCTGCTTCGTTCCTGTTTTCAGCATCTTCTTCATGGGCTGTTCATCAGAGGCCCAGGAGTTCAGCACTGCTGGCAGCTACAAAGTGGAAGAATCTTTCTCGCATCCAGAACACATGATGTCAGCATGACTTGTTCTCTGCCGCCGCTCTAGGCAGGAAGACTCCAGCGATTTAAAAAACAATCTGCTCCGGGATCAGCGCGCTGATGTCAGGAGGAGGCGTTCTGCCTCGCTGGGCTCCGTGCCTGCGCATTTCTGAGAGGGCACACTTGCGCGGAATGTGCAGAATTCTGAAAGCCGGTTGCGGCCGGCATTTTCAAAAGCCGGTCGCACCCTTGGGCACTACTTTCCGCGATTGGGAACGCCACGGCACATGGCCCAGTGACCCTCTCAACACAACCACTTATCTCAATAAAAGAAGGGCCATGAGCTGGAGTCTGAGCTTCACACACTGAGGCACATCCGGGAGGGGGAGGCTTACTTGGACACTTTGTTTCAGGAGGCAGTCACACCTGTCAGAGTAAATAGTTTAAATCCTGCCAGTGGCCAGGGACAGCAGGGTGTGACTGCAAGTCAGGCAGGTAAAGGGAACCAGCAGTCAGGAACTCAGGAGCCTCAGCCCTTGACCCTGTCCAACAGGTACGAGGCACTTACTCCCTGTGTGGATGGCGAACAGGGCTGCAGGAAGGATGAGTCAGCTGACCAAGGCACCATGGTTCAGCAGGCCATTCAAGGGGAGGAAGTAAATAGGCAAGTTGTAGTTGTAGGGGATTCTATTATCAGAGGGATAGATAGTATCCTTTGTGAGCAGGATAGAGGGTCCCGCATGGTATGTTGCCTGCCCGGTGCTAGGGTGCGGGACATCTCTGACCGGCTTGAAAGGATATTGGAGAGGGAGGGGGAGGATCCAGTTGTTGTGGTCCATGTCGGTACCAACAACATAGGCAAGTCTAGGAAAGAGGACCTATTTAGAGATTATAAAGAGCTAGGATTCAAATTAAAAAGCAGATCCTCAAGGGTCATAATCTCCGGATTACTGCCCGAGCCACGTGCAAATTGGCATAGGGAGGCAAGAATAAGGGAAGTTAACACGTGGCTGAAAGAGTGGTGTGGGAAAGAGGGGTTCCTTTTCATGGGACACTGGCATCAGTTTTGGGACAGGGGGGACCTATACCGTTGGGATGGTCTCCACCTGAACCGAGCTGGGACCAGTGTTCTGGCGAAAAGAGTAAATAGGGTGGTCAATAGGACTTTAAACTAGAGATTGGGGGGGAAGGAAAAGTCAGGGAACCAAGAGGTGAAGGAATCAGTGGGAAGCCCAGCTGCTTAGGATTACAAAAAATCATAAAAGACAGAGCTCAGGAGAGGTTACGATAGTCCCCATCTCACAAAATATGACACAGTGTATGGAAAGGCTCAGTAAACAAAGGTCCACCACACTAAGAAAACAAAAAGGGACAGTCAATAGGGAATTAAAGGTGCTATATTTAAATGCCCGCAGTGTACGGAACAAGGTAGATGAGCTTGTGGCCCAGATTGTGACTGGCAGGTATGATGTGGTAGGCATCACAGAGACGTGGTTGCAGGGGGTTCAGGACTGGCAGTTAAACATCCAGGGATTTACAACCTATCGAAAAGACAGAGAGGTGGGTAGAGGGGGCGGGGTTGCCTTGTTAATTAGAAATGAAATTAAATCAATAGCACTAAACGACATAGGGTCAGACGATATGCAGTCTGTGTGGGTAGAGTTGAGGAACCACAAAGGAAAAAAAACCATAATGGGAGTTATGTACAGGCCTCCTGACAGTGGCCAGGACCAGGGGCACAAAATGCACCACGAAATAGAAAGGGCATGTCAGAAAGGCAAGGTCACAGTGATCATGGGGGACTTCAATATGCAGGTGGACTGGGTAAATAATGTTGCCAGTGGACCCAAAGAAAGGGAATTCATTGAATGTTTACAGGATGGCTTTTTGGAACAGCTTGTGATGGAGCCCACGAGGGAACAGGCTATTCTGGACTTAGTGTTATGTAATGAGCCAGAATTGATAAAAGATCTTAAAGTAAGGGAACACTTAGGAAGCAGTGATCATAATATGGTAGAATTCAGTCTGCAATTTGAAAGAAGGAAGGTAGAATCAGATGTAAAGGTTTTACAGTTAAATAAAGGTAATTACAGGCGCATGAGGGAGGAACTGACGAAAATCGACTGGAAGCAGAGCCTAGTGGGAAAGACAGTAGAACAGCAATGGCAGGAGTTTCTGGGAGTAATTGAGGACACAGTGCAGAGGTTCATCCCAAAGAAAAGAAAGGTTATCAGATGGAGGATTAGGCAGCCATGGCTGACAAAGGAAGTCAGGGAATGCATCAAGGCAAAAGAGAGAGCCTATAATGTGGCAAAGAGTAGTGGGAAGTCAGAAGATTGGGAAGGCTACAAAAACAAACAGAGGATAACAAAGAGAGAAATAAGGAAGGAGAGGATCAAATATGAAGGTAGGCTAGCCAGTAACATTAGGAATGATAGTAAAAGTTTCTTTAAATACATTAAAAACAAACGGGAGGCAAAAGTAGACATTGGGCCGCTCCAAAATGACGCTGGTAATCTAGTGATGGGAGACAAGGAAATAGCTGAGGAAATTAATAAGTACTTTGCGTCCGTCTTCACAGTAGAAGACATGAGTAATATCCCAACAATTCAGGAAAGTCAGGGGGCAGAGTTGAATATGGTTGCCATCACAAAGGAGAAAGTGCTAGAGAAACTAAAAGGTCTGAAAATTGATAAATCTCCGGGCCCAGATGGGCTACATCCTAGAGTTCTAAAGGAGATAGCTGAATAAATAGTGGAGGCGTTAGTTATGATCTTTCAAAAGTCACTGGAATCAGGGAAAGTCCCAGAGGATTGGAAAATCGCTGTTGTAACCCCCCTGTTCAAGAAGGGAACAAGAAAAAAGATGGAAAATTATAGGCCAATTAGCCTAACCTCGGTTGTTGGCAAAATTCTAGAATCCATCGTTAAGGATGAGATTTCTAAATTCTTAGAAGTGCAGGGTCGGATTAGGACAAGTCAGCATGGATTTAGTAAGGGGAGGTCGTGCCTGACAAACCTGTTAGAGTTCTTTGAAGAGATAACAAATAGGTTAGACCAAGGAGAGCCAATGGATGTTATCTATCTTGACTTCCAAAAGGCCTTTGACAAGGTGCCTCACGGGAGACTGCTGAGTAAAATAAGGGCCCATGGTATTCGAGGCAAGGTACTAACATGGATTGACGATTGGCTGTCAGACAGAAGGCAGAGAGTTGGGATAAAAGGTTCTTTTTCGGAATGGCAACCGGTGACAAGTGATGTCCCGCAGGGTTCAGTGTTGGGGCCACAGCTGTTCTCTTTATATATTAACGATCTAGATGACGGGACTGGGGGCATTCTGGCCAAGTTTGCCGATGATACAAAGATAGGTGGAGGGGCAGGTAGTATTGAGGAGGTGGGAAGGCTGCAGAAAGATTTAGACAGTTTAGGAGAATGGTCCAAGAAGTGGCTGATGAAATTCAACGTGGGCAAGTGCGAGGTCTTACACTTTGGAAAAAAGAATAGAGGCATGGACTATTTTCTAAACGGTGACAAAATTCATAATGCTAAAGTGCAAAGGGACTTGGGAGTCCTAGTCCAGGATTCTCTAAAGGTAAACTTGCAGGTTGAGTCTGTAATTAAGAAAGCAAATGTAATGTTGTCATTTATCTCAAGAGGCTTGGAATATAAAAGCAGGGATGAGGCTTTATAAAGCACTAGTTAGGCCCCATTTAGAATACTGTGAGCAATTTTGGGCCCCACACCTCAGGAAGGACATACTGGCACTGGAGCGGGTCCAGCGGAGATTCACACGGATGATCCCAGGAATGGTAGGCCTAACATACGATGAACGTCTGAGGATCGTGGGATTATATTCATTGGAGTTTAGGAGGTTGAGGGGAGATCTAATAGAAACTTACAGGATAATGAATGGCTTGGATAGGATGGACGTAGGGAAGTTGTTTCCATTAGCAGGGGAGACTAGGACGCGGGGGCACAGCCTTAGAATAAAAGGGAGTCACTTTAGAACAGAGATGAGGAGAAATTTCTTCAGCCAGAGAGTGGTAGGTCTGTGGAATTCATTGCCACAGAGGGCGGTGGAGGCCGGGACGTTGAGTGTCTTTAAGACAGAAATTGATAAATTCTTGATTTCTCGAGGAATTAAGGGGAGAGAGCGGGTAAATGGAGTTGAAATCAACCATGATTGAATGGTGGAGTGGACTCGATGGGCCGAATGGTCTTACTTCCGCTCCTATGTCTTATGGTCTTATGGTCATTTCTCTAGATGATGATTGGGGCAGACTGTGTGACGTTATTAGTCCTCATCCGACCCTGGGAAATGATGTGGAGCCTATGTGCTATCCAGCCTAATGCCATTTGCGTGCTGTGAAACATGTTTTGCAAAAATTGGTTTGTCATCTTTAGCTGGTCTAAGCAGGAAAGTCCTTATGCAACAAGGATTTGCAAGACCAACAAGTGCCTTTAACATTGTAAAGCATCCCAAACTGCTGCAAAGGAGCAGAATGTTAAAAAGAAACCAGAGTACCCAATTCTCTTTTTCCAATTAAGGGCCAATTTAGCATGGCCAATCTACCTGCCCTGCACATCTTTGGGTTTGGAGGGTGAGACCCACGCAGACACGGAGAGAATGAGCAAACTGTACAGAGACAGTGACCCGGGGTAGGATCGAACCTGGGTTCTAGGTGTCGTGAGGCAGCAGTGCTAACCACTGTGCCACCCTGCACAGGAGCATAATTAATTATAGATTGGCACTGATCCACAGAAAGAGATATTAGGACAGGTGACCAAAAACTTGGTCAAAGAATATATTCTCTGAGTATCTTAAAGAAAGAGACAATTGTGGAAAGGCAAAGAGGTCTAGAAAAGGAGTACCAAAGATTAGGCCTACATGGCTGAAGGCAAGACTACCAATGGTGGGGCAAAGGAAGCAGGGATGTGCAAAATACATAAAGGGTGATTCTGAGCCTGCACTAACCATGCACAGGATTGGTTGCGCAAAAAATATCTGGAGAGGATCGGGAAACATGATTCTCTCCAGAGAGATTGCATTTCCCGATTTTCCTCGCCGGTGATGTTGAACCACATTTGAATAGATTTTAATGTATTTAAATATTATCAACAGCAGCCCTCCCGCCAAATGACCCCCTCACTAAATAGTCATACCTCTCTGACTGGCAATATTTACAGAAGGTTTGGCCAAACGAGAATCAGTCAAAGGGATCCATCCAGGGACACAGAGGTCAGAATAACCCCTGGGGGGGTGGGGGGGGGGGGGGGGGGGGGGACGGGACATGCCAGACACTGACCCTGGTACAGTTTGGCACAGTGTAAACCTGTGCCAATGGGCAGTTCCGGGGTGGGCCCTAGTGGGAGCCCCATTGGGGGTGGGGTTCATTTGTGTGTGGTTGGGAGGGAAGAGCAGACAGTAAGGTTCAGGTTGGTAATGACGTCATGCGCGGATGCCGTCCTCCCCGCGGCCGCCCCACAAGAAGATGTTGGATGGATCTTGCGGGGCGGCAGAGGAAAGGAGGTCTTCCTTCAGAGACGCCGGCCCACCGATTGGTGGACACCGATCGCAGGCCAGACCCCTTTTGAGACCCCCCGGTGCAAGAACCCCCCTCCCCCTCCCAGAGGCCGCCCCCCCCCCCACGTGTTCCCGCGCTGTTCCCGTCGGCAGTGACCAGGTGTGGCTGGCGGGAACCTGTCGTGTTGGGCAGGCCGCTGGGCCCATCCGGGCCGGAGAATCGCCGCTCACCCGTTACAAACAGCGAGCGGCGATTCTCCCAGCGACCAACCATGAATCTCGCCACGCCGGTTTGAGGGGGGTGGGAGAATCGCGTGCGGGTGCCAGGGCGGCGTGGCGGGACTCGCTTGCCACCCCACCCAGCGTTGGGGGGGGGGGGGAAATTCCGCCCCTGATCTGTGCAACTGGAGAGTTACACACCAGTTTTTAGTATGATCTTGTCATTTTGCCAAATTCTGGTAAGGTTTTGCCCATCTTTAGTCTTCTCAAACTGTTAATTGAGTATATAATTTAATCCACGGAAAATGTGAGCAAATGTAGTTTCTACTTCAAGTGGATTACATCCTCTGGATGAGGCTGGTATGGTCATGCGTGCTGGCTGAGAATTACAGCGCTGAAATTATTCTTTGGTGGTAGCACAGAGTGGGTAATAAGTCAGCTTGTTTTACAGCCCACCTAATTTTCATTTTTGATTGTCTTCATTGTACACAATGGGATGCCAATTGACTGTTGCCTGGTTTGTACTATTGCCCTCAACCAATTTCGACACTCACTGTCGTCATTTTACAACATTTTCCCTGACTCTTCGTGCTCTGCTGACCCTGGCTCCATTAGTCAGCTGGAGTGAAGGTGATGAACAGGGATTTTAAAATGAAGCAGACTTGTTAAGAAATACCTGCAACTGAATCACTTTTACAACAGCAATTTATACAATTTAGACATTTAAGGGATTGCCAAACAAATGCAATTTTTCTTTTGTTAATCACCCACAGGATGAATTTGCTGTAGCATCTAAATCTAGTATTTTCTTCTCCACTGCCAAAGATAGTGGGCGGGATTCTCCGTTGGCTGATGCCGAAATCGTGAAATGCGATTGTGCAGTGAATAGGTTCGGACACTGAAATCACGGCAGCTGCTGATTTGACGCCAAATCGCTATTGTCTGTCACCTTGACAGTGGCGTCAATGCGTTCCAGAACGGCCATACAGTAAACACCGTTTGCATGTCATTAGCGACCCTGTGTTCTCTGGGGCCTCCGCGATGCTTCGCTTTCGTTGGGCCGAGTTCCTGACAGCGTAGTTCACTTGTGCTTTTAAAAATCGTGAAACCAGTGTCATGGCTGCTGAGGGAGAGAGAGGGGGTACAGAAAGTGTCCAACCTCGCTATAGTTTGCTGACAGTTGTGCCGCTGACCGGGTGGCATCTGCCAGGGCCGGGGCGTGTAGCCAGGAGGTGGTCTTTGGGATCGGGGTGGACGGGCATGGAACACTATTGCTGCAACTGCTAAGGCAGCCGTGCAGCTTCACATGCTGCTAACAGCCCACTGTGAACTTAGGGACACAAGTTGCATGGCTATCCACCCAGGCCACTCTGAGCCATCTGGACCCAGCCAACCCATCAACTTTATGGCCGCTCTCCAGCACAACCAGTGCCATCATGTTGGCTGGCATGAGTTGTGTGTGGGGATTGTAATGTGTATATGTGGCTGCAGCTTGTCAGCCTCCCGAGTGTCAACCACAAACCCAGCAAATCCTGCACCATTTTTCATTGGAATCGATTGTGTTACATCTGGCGCTGGTACTAGCCCCTCCACAGTTGCTGAATCGATTCAGGTTTGGCGCCAGTTTTGCTGTCGCGAATATCCATGTATTTTGCATTCGTGTCAACACTTAGGGCCCAATTCTCCCAAAAAAGTTCTGAGTTAATTTGTGGCGGCTTTTTCAGGGAGTTTCCTGCCGTTCTATCAGCGAGTTCCCCACCGCTATCCAATGACACTATTCCACTATTCTCTTTAAAAATTTCCAAGTTCTGCCGCGAGATTCCCGCCACTTGCCCCAGCGAGGCTGGTAACAGTATTCAACGTTAATTGATCCACTTAACGAGGCCTCACGAATGCCGGCTCGCCAGCTGACCGCTCTAGCCAGCCCCCCGCTAATAACTTCGAGCAGCACTTAAGTTCCACTTGCTTAGCCAACCCCATCTAGCTCGCAACAATGGCGTCGAGGAGACCGGCCCCAAGATTCGGGGATGCTGACCTGGGGAGGCTGCTGGACGCGGTGGAGACCAGGAGGGATGTTCTGTTCCCCCGAGCATCCCAGAGGGTGAGCCACAAGGCAGCCAGTGCAACCTGGGACGAGGCAGCAGCAACAGTCAGCTTGGGCAGTGTGACCAGGAGGATTGGCCTCCAGTGTCGGAAGAAGGTAAATTACCTAAACTGGGCAGCTCGAGTGAGTGGACACCAATGTCCCAACCCCCAAGGGCACATCCCCCAGGTGACACCCAACCCTCCCTCCATCCCCTCCCTGTTCAGCACTCCCACAACCCCCACCCCCACCGATGGGCAATGTGACCACCCAACGCATGGACACTACCCACACCTCCCAAGTGAGAACACCCCGCTATGGGGTTCCCCCCTTTTCAGGCTCCCCCAAGCCCCCTTACAATCATTGGATCCCAACCCCTTTCCTTCTAGGACCCCCACCCATCATCCCCCCAACCTCCCAGAGGCCCCTACTTACCTGCCCTGCATTCCCCCAACCTTCAAAACCCCCATCTCCCTCATTTCATGGGCATGGACTCCCTCGGCCCCTGGCCTTTGGCAGTGCCACCCTGGCACTCAGGCACCCTTGCACTGGCACCCAAGCAGTGCTCCTGCTGGCTTCGTAGTACCATCCGGGCACCTTGGCAGTGCCAGGGTGGCAGTGCCATCTGGGCAGTGCCAAGGTGCCCGAGTTCCAGCGGGAGGGCCAGGGAGCCACCCTCCACTTACCGAGACCACCCAGGTGTCTCCGGTGGCCTGGGAGACCCTGCGGGTGCCGTTCCGCCTAATCCATGTTTGTGTATCCAGCACTGATCGACGCCCAGCTGCAGCCTCGCTGGGGTGGCCGAGGAATCGTCGGAGGCCGCTGGTTCCCGCGCAGGTATGTACTAAGTAGGTTTATGACCTACTTCCGCAAGCGTCATTCGGCCCTGTCCATTTGGGGCGGGGCTCCGACTCCAACGTCTCGCGGGACTCCAGAGAATCTCGCGAGGCGCAGAGCCTGTCGGGAGGCTTGTTGGAGGCCTCTCCCGAGATTCTCTGGTGGCGTTGCGCTCAAACGAGAGCCCAACACGACTGGAGATTTGCACCCCTAGTCTCAGAAACGGAGAATCCTGGCCAGTAACTCTTGTCGGAGTGCCATTTCACTGTGCTTGATTATGAAACAAATCATCCTTCATTTGTGGGCTAAGACAGAGACCATTAAGATGACAGAGGGCAAGCGAGCTGAGCCTTGGTCTCTTTCCATCTAGCATTGCCTGTCATTAAGTGTCAACTGTGCCATTCTTGCCTCGAAATTGGATGGCTAAGTGCATAATCTAAGCTAAAACTCCCAGCGCAATGTTGAGGGGGTGCGACACAGAGGTGCCAGTTTTTAGGTGTTGTGGGAAAATTTTGTGGTTTAAAATGTATACCGGATAATTAACTATGTTGCAAAATAGAAAGAAGGTTTTTTAGACAAAAGATACTATTTGGCTTAGATGCATGTATAAGAGGCAATTTGTAGGAATAGATAGTGTAGACAATGCTTGTTTATAACCTAAGAATTACTAATTTCAGAAGGGACACTCAATTGCTGTTAGCTAAATAGCAATACTAAAGACACAAAATGGCTGTTAGCTGAACTAGCCACATTCCTGAACAATCATTAGCTGGGTTAAGTTACAAACTGTGTAAACAACCTCATTGAATGAGAACCAGACGTGGGTATTTCTAGGGAATATTTTAACAGCCGCTGATAACAGCTTCACAGGACAACGAGCACAATGTAGTCTCAATAGCTCAAGGTCTCCAGATGTAGACAGGAGACACAACCTCATGTTAGTTTTGAGTGACTTCTGCCTGAAGTTAGGGGCTGGTCTGATACCAACCCACTTTCACCATATATGGCCTAAACTGGGATACTAAGAACATTTATTGACTGCATGTAATGAATTGTGACATGAATAGAGTTGATTGATTGTATGTGAATGTGGTAAACCACGTTATCGCATTATATGTATTGTATTGTATTGTGCATGCCTGGGCTTGTCCAGGCTGGCTCCGCTTGTGGCTCCTCCCCTCGGGCTTATGTATAAAGGTGGCAAATCTCCGCCTCCGATCCAGTTCGGGTCCAGAGGCAGGAGGCTTGCTGTTTAGTGTATTAAAGCCTCAGTTACGTTCATCACTTGTGTGTTATTGATGGTGTATCAATTTAATACACTAAACAGCAAGCCTCCTGTCTCTGGACCCGAACTGCGCGGACTTTGCTCTGGCTGCTACACTCAACCAGATGGGCAGGCCCGTGGCTTTCTTCTCCCGTACCCTCCATGCCCACGAAATTCGACACTCCTTCGTCGAAAAGGAAGCCCAAGCCATCGTAGAAGCTGTGAGACATTGGAGGCATTATCTGGCTGGCAGGCGATTCACTGTCTTCACTGACCAATGGTCGGTTGCCTTCATGTTCAATAACACACAGCGGGGCAAGATCAAGAATGATAAGATTCTGAGGTGGAGGATCGAGCTCTCCACCTACAGCTATGATATCTTGTATCAACCCGGGAAGCTCAATGAGCCCCCAGATGCCCTCTCCCGCGGTACATGTGCCATCGCACAGGTAGACTGACTCCGGGCCCTCCACAATGACCTCTGTCACCCGGGGGTCACCCGTTTTTTCCACTTCATCAAGGCTCGCAACCTGCCTTACTCCATCGAGGAGGTCAGGTCCGTGACCAGGGACTGCTAGGTTTGCGTGGAGTGCAAACTGCACTTCTATCGGCCAGACAGAGCACATCCGGTAAAGGCCTCCCGCCCCTTTGAGCGCCTCAGCATGGACTCCAAAGGGCCCCTCCCCTCACTGACCGTAACATGTACTTCCTCAACATCGTTGAGGGGTACTCAAGATTCCCCTTCGCTATCCCCTGCTCTGACATGACCTCTGCGTCCGTTATCAAGGCTCTGCACAGTCTTTTCACTCTGTTTGGGTTCCCCGCCTACATCCACAGTGATCGGGGCTCCTCCTTTATGAGCGACTAGTTGCGTCAGTTCCTGCTCAGCAAAGACATCGCCTCCAGCAGGACGACCAGCTATAACCTCCGGGGAAACGGACAGGTGGAGAGGGAGAATGCGACGGTCTGGAAGGCCATCCTTCTGGCCCTACGGTCGAAAAGTCTCCCAGTCTCCCGCTGGCAGGAGGTCCACTCCGATGCGCTCCACTCCATCCGGTCGCTTCTATGTACAGCCACCAACAAGACTTCTCATGAACGTATGTTTGCCTTCCCCAGGAAGTCCACCTCTGGGGTCTCGCTTCCGCCATGGCTGACAGTCCCGGGGCCCGTCCTTCTCCGAAGCATGTGAGGAACCATAAAACCGACCCCCTCATCAAGAAGGTCCTGCTCCTCCATGCAAACACTCAATATGCCTACGTGGCATACCAGGACGGGCGGCAGAACACGGTCTCACTTTGATTTGACACCTGCAGGTTCCCCGGTGACCATCACCACCACCCCCCACCCTACGGCGTCGGCCCCTACCCCTGCCCACCTCCCTCATGAACTGACACCTGCAGGCCCACCGGCGACAAGCACCACCACCTCCGCTCATATACCACCCTCTCCTTCGCCGACTCAACATCTGAGTGAAGAAGAAGAAGACAACACGCTCCCGGACATGCAGGTCTCGACGACGGCGCCCACACCACAGCCGGGACTGAGGCGATCACAGCGGAAGGTCAAGGCCCCCGACAGACTTGACTTTTTAAGACCACTTCACCCCCGCCGGACTCTTTTTTAAACAGGGGATGAATGTGGTAAACCACGTTATTGCATTATATGTATTTCATAGATTTCATAGAATTTACAGTGCAGAAGGAGGCCATTTGGCCCATCGAGTCTGCACCGGCTCTTGGAAAGAGCACCCTAACCAAGCCCCTACCTCCACCCTATCCCCATAACCCAGTAACCCCACCTAACACTAAGGAAAGCCCTTTTTGAGGTTTCGAGGATGTGATAGGCACTATTAAAATGTCGCTCTGTCCCTTCAGCCAAATTAAAGCACTGCTGGCTCGTTGAAGCTTATTAGACGAAGGGCAGCCTATTTACAGAATAAGCTATGGACTCGCCGCCTTCCCTCTGGCCGGACTTTCTCGCTATCTGCCGGGCCAGATCGGCCTGAGCTGGACCGATCCTTGCCCACACCCAAACCTTTCCCCAAACCACACACACACAGGAAATGTATTGTACATGCTTGTACATGCCTGGGCTTGTCCAGGCTGGCTCTGCCTGTGGCTCCTCCCCTTGGGCTTATGTATAAAGGTAGTAAGTCTCCGCCTCCGGCCCAGTTCGGGTCCAGAGGCAGAAGGCTTGCTGTTTAGTGTATTAAAGCCTCAGTTACGTTCATCACTCATCGTGTGTTATTGATGGTGTATCAGTAAATGAGAATGCAACTAATTCCGCCCCTTGAACCCAATGTGAACCTTAGCTCAAGTGAGAAAGTGCACTGACAAAGGCTGCAGGGCCTAAGGCCTTTCTCCCAGAGCTCTGATATAATAAACTGCTTCTTTATTCATACAAAGGCCTGCGTGTGAATATTTTCATGTCCACATTAGGTGAGATAATTCGCGGAGCAGATGTGTGTAAAAACTTCCATGCGTTATTTCTTATTCCCTGACCAATATTTATCCCTCAACCAACATCACTAAAAACAGATCAAATGTCATTATCAGATTGCTATTTATGGGGCTTGCTGTATGCCCCTCACACCCAAGCATTGCCCTCTTCCAGACCCTTCCATCAGGCAGAAGATACAGAAGTCTCAAGACCCGCACATTCAGACTTAGGACCAGCTTCTTCCCCACAGCTACTAGACTCCTCAACAACCCTCCCTCAGACGGATTGGTTCCCTGTAAGACACTATTCACGACACCCTATGCTACTGTTGCTCATGTTGTATTTCTTCTGCTGGTGCAGTATGTCAGAACACGGGGCGCGATTCTCCACCCCGCACGACGGGTCGGAGAATAGCGGGAGGGCCTTCCCGACATTTTTCCCGACCTCCCGCTATTCTCCCCCCCCACGGCCGCCCCATGACACGAATCGCTGCTCGCCATTTTTTTACGGCGAGCAGCGATTCTCCCCTATCCGATGGGCTGATTTCCCAGGCCTTTACGGCCGTTTTCACGAACTCCAACACACCTGCTCTCACAGTTCGTGAAAACGGCCGCAAAGTGCCGTTCTCGAGAACCATGGCACCGATTGGCATGGGCCCGCGATCGGTGCCCACCGATCACGGGCAGCGGGTCCGAACCCCGCGCACTCTTTGTTCCTCCGCCGCCTCGCTGGATCAGTCCGCGGGGCGGCTGAGGGGCATAACGGCCCACGCATGCGTGGGTTTCACGCATATGCGTGATGACGTCATCTGCGCATGCGCGGCTGACGTCATAGTGCGCGTCAGCCGTCGTTACCCTTGGCGCGCGGGTTTAGCGAAGTTCGCTAAGCCTGCGATGCCGAGGTTCACGGGGCCCCGCTGCTAGCCCTGACTGGGGAGCAGAATCGGGTCCCGGGAGGGGGCGCGGAGGCTGCCGTGAAAAACGGCCAGTTTCACGGCAGCCTTCACGACTCTCCGCATTTGCGGAGAATCGCGCCCTGTACTATTCTTTCGCTTCTGGATTTGAATTTAACCCAGATTGGCATCTGTTTTCAATCTATAAGTGCCCTGTGTGAAGAGAGTTTGAACATTATCAATCCCATGCCTGGTGATGATAGGTTTACATCACAAAGTACTTGTTCCTGTGTACTTTCTCGCATTCACTGTAACTACCTACTGCTCTTTTTTCTACTGTGCACGTATGTGTACGTTTCTTTGGCTGCGGTACTTCACTGTACTTCGGTACATGTGACAATAAAATCAAATCAAATCAAAATCAATCAAATGCACATTGGCTGTTGCACTTCCCCTACAATGGAAGAATTACTATGTTTCAATAGTGCTTCATTGCTGCAAAACACTTTGGAATGTCTTGAGGTCATGAAATACGCAATTTAATTGCTAATTTTTTGCTTTGTTTTTTGTTCCTTTAACACATTGCCACAGCTGAACCGAGCCTCCTGGATACAAAGAAAGAGAGAGAGAGAGAAAGGGAACCAAATGAAAGTCAATGACAGAAACATAATAGAACAGGGTGCATTGCCTCTGCCACATAATTATTTTGGACAAGCTATCTGTAGGAGATAACTGTAAACATCATATAACTAATAAAAAAATAATTTCTGGGGATAGAAAACATTTCCACTTTTTGCCCTTTTAATCAGTATTAGGTGTTGTGTGGACAGACGTTTCCCCGCATTGCCTTATCAAGCAATGCCAAGTCAGGCACAGAAGGAGAAAAGCGTAGAGTGAAATTCTCTCTATTGTGTCCCAACAAATTGCCTTGACTGCAATTTCAGAAGAGCACTTGTCACTTTGAGTTCTCCAATTTCTAAAACTAACCTTTGAGACAGCAACAAAATACAGATTTATTGCTATCAACAGTACTTTGTGATGTAAACCTATCATCACCAGGCATGGGACTGATAATGTTCAAACTCTCTTCTCACAGGGCACTTATAGATTGAAAACAGATGCCAATCTGGGTTAAATTCAAATCCAGAGGCGAAAGAATAGTTTTCTGACACACTGCACCAGCAGAAGAAAAGTAGCAAAAATATTGTGGAAGGAATTCTTGAACAATGTCCAAGTAGAGTTCCTTCGCAAAGGTAATTTACGGAAACAATGGGCACGATTCTCTGGCCTTGTTGCGCTTGAGCAAGAGCATGATAAGGCTGTTGAATAGCGGGAGAGGCCAAAAACGAGAAGCGTATCGGGCGCCAAACAGTTCGCGAAGCAACCAGCCCGCCCCCATTGGCAAAATCAGGATCGCACATAGCATGGCGAGAACCAAGGGTGCGGTCTTCTGGCCTCGTTACACTTGCACTCAAGCGTAATAAGGCTGGTGAATAGCGGCAAACAGTTAACAATGCAAATGGCCAACACCCGTAGACAAAATCGGGATCACGACCGAGCTTGGCGAGAAAACAATTATCATTGCTTAAGCCCATTTCTATACAATCAGCAAGAGCGACCCCATATCCTCCAGTCATTCATGGCCAACCCCAGCAAGTGTTCACACTGGTGCCGATTAGTACTCCTTTTTAAAAACATCAACCTGGTGGAAGGGCTTCTGTGGGAGCTGCGGACGTGAGAAGTCATCTTAGCCCACAGGCAAAGGGACCCTCCGCAGGGGTGAGCCGCCATGGGAGGGTGGGGGGAGGCGCTGGGGGACAACTGGGTGGGCAGTCGCTCGAGGCAGCACCATGCCAACCGTTGGATGTCAACCTCATTTTGGGGGCAACCCGATCACCCATAACCTGCACTGACTGCTGAGGACTCTGGCTGCGCGGCTGAAGGCAATTGCTAATAGGGAATTGCCAATTATTGCCAACCAGGGGCTGGTTTCGCTCACTCGGCTAAATCGCTGGCTTTTAAAGCAGACCAAGCAGGCCAGCAGCACGGTTCGATTCCCGTACCAGCCTCCCCGGACAGGCGCCGGAATGTGGCGACTAGGGGCTTTTCACAGTAACTTCATTGAAGCCTACTTGTGACAATAAGCGATTTTCATTTTTCATTTCATTTATGGTTAAGTGAGCACTTGACTCATGCCAAGCGGATTCCCATGGGGAGGCGGGCCACGTAGCATGTGGGTATCATTACCAAGAATTCCAATCGCACCTTGGTGTCTGGACTCTGTGCAAACCATTATGGGAGTCAACACCACACGTGCAGCAGCCAACATCCGAACACCCAGGGGATGGAACACAGCTCCGGGTACATGACCACAGTCAGAGTGTGGGTGAGTGCCACAGGGAAGGGGTGTTGCCTGGAGAGATGGACAAAGGGTCCAGGAGTCAACCCGCATTGTGAAAGAAAGTGACGGGGCATCATAATGGTTGTGTAAGTTGTTTAATGTGCTGTACAATGCCCCATTCCCGATAGTGTCACTCCCCCAACTCCCCAAGTCCTCAACCCCACTCCCTCCCCACCCCCTACCTAACCGTCCCCCTAACCCTCAGTGATGCTCAACGTGCTTGGCCCTCCTAACTCTACCACTATGTCTTGGTGTTTCCCCAGGATACATAACTGAGGTGGAAACAGCCAGCTGCTCACCTTGTCCCATGGCCTTCGATGCCCCTGGCAGGCATCCTCTGGGGCCAGAGGGCCCCAGCTCACTTGTCGACGGCATATACAGAGCAGTGCCACCCTGTAACGTGTGCTGCCTGTAAGATGTGGCCTCATCACAAGGGTCAAACCCGGGTTAGCTGATGGTCACTTGCCATTCCATGGGACAGGTCTGGGTTGGCACCCAGCACCCCCTCCTCCCAATCGGTTCCTGTAGGACCCTTGGGTTCACTTTGGGGTGGAGGGGCAGCTGGTTTGAGCCCTGGCTGCTCCTGCTTCATCTGGCTCTGCCGGCCCTGCAGTTCCCCATGGTCAGCACCATCTTGTCTACACCGGTGGCAATGCTCCTCACTGACTGGGACATGCTCTGCAGTGCCTCGGCCATGCCCATATGATAGTGGGACATGTCCTGCAGAACCTCATCGGCCTGGTACTGGGTGACATTCCCCAACGAGTCGAACATTCTGCCGAGACCCTCAGCCATGGTCGTCACCGGCTGTGCGACGCCCTGGGACACCTTCGCTCATGGTGCCGATGTCATGCACCAGGCTCTCACCTGTGGTTGCAACCCTAGCAGTGTTGGCCTCGGTGCCACTCATTGCTGACGTCATCTCCTGCGCACGTTCCCTCTGGGACTCCTCCAAGCGGCTATGGTCTGCTGGAGTGATGCTGACATCTCCCTCTGAATGACCAGACCACTCCCTATCGTATCCTTCAGCTCTGGGTAGCCCACTTAGAGGCTCAGCATCAGACTGGGACCCAGCTGGGTCCTGGGATCCAGCAGACCTCTGACTGTTGTTTGCCTGGCGGTTCCTGCCTCCACTAGATGTACATCAACAGCAGTGTGGTGCTCACAAGATTTAGCCCCATTAACATGTCCCAATGAGGTGTGTGTATCTGTGCTAGTGGAGGGTGGGATGACAGCTGTGCCGCGACTATAAAAGTTGCATCCTCGGAGGACTCCTCCCAGGTGTTCTCCTTGGAGTCAGGAGAGGGGGTCGCCGGGATGGGCCGAAGCCGTAGGCTGGAGGACCTGCAGCAGAATGGACATGTGGTCAGTGAGAGGGATGGGTCAGTCAGTAAAGCAATCACTTGTCACATTTGACAGGTTCTCCGGGTGGATCCTGGTGGCTCTTTACCTCTGCGGCATCCGCCAGCTTCCGTGTTGGTGACCGCCCTGTCCTTGGCCACACCAATCACCTCCAGGGCCCGCTCCTCGAAGGAGGTGAAGATTCTCAAGTCCGGCACCCCTCCACCAGTCTGGGCCCTATCCCGCCGATTGTGGGAGTGCTTTTCCTGAGGAGATGCAGAGAGAGCATTGTTAGCCACACGCGTGATCAGTGGTGGGCGAGGGGGTGTGAAGGAAGAGTTGGGGGGGTGGGGGATCTGGAATCCAGCAGACCTCCAACAGTCTGTTCCCTGGGACAATCCAGTCTCCAGCTGATGTGCTGAAAAGCAGTGTTGTCCTCTCCAGAAAGTGACCTAGAGGCCTGCCTGCTAAGTTCGCCCACTGAGGTGTGTATCTCTGCGAGGTTCGATAGTGCGGTTGATAGCTGTGACACTTCAGCTATGTCTTCCTCTGAGAGCTCCCCAACTGTGCTTTCGAGGGTAGGCGATGGCGTACTGGTGGTTGATGGGCCAGGCTCTTCGGTTGATGTTCCTGCAAGGCAAGGGACATGGTTTTAGTACATGGCCAGGTCAAGGGCATGGACAACAAAGCGCTCACTTGAGACTGATCATCTAAGGCACTGAAGGCGGTTATTAGGGGGGAATTCATCTCAATTCAGGCCCATACGGAGAAGGTTGAGTGGGCGAAGTGGACAGATTGGTAGGCGAAATTGTACAGGTGGACAGGAGGTACGAGGAGTCTCCTGATGACGGACTTTTGAAGGAGCGTCAGAGACTGCAGCTGGAATTTGGGCTCCTGTCCACAAATAAGGCATAGGGGCAACTGAGTAGGGGAAAGGGGGTGGTGTATCAATATGGGGAAAAAGCCAGCAGGATGCTGGTGCACCAGCTGAGGAAACAGGAGGCGGCGAGAGAGATTGGGAAAGTGAGAGATATAGGGGGAAGGTAATTCTGGATCCGGCAGGGGTGAATGATGTGTTTCAGGAGTTTTATAGTAAATTGTATAAATTGGAACCCCCAGCCGGCGAGGAGGATATGAAGCGATTTCTGGGAGAGCTGGAGTTCCCAAGGATATGCGAGGAGTTGGTGGAGAATTTGGGAGTCCCAATTGGGCTTGGGGAGGTTATAGACAGGTTCGGGGCAATGCAATCGGGTAAAGCCCCGGGACCAGATGGATACCTGGTTGAGTTTTATAAAAAGTTTTCCGGGCTGTTGGCACCGTTCCTGGTAAAGGCTTTTAATGAGTCACAGGAGCTGGGAGTGCTCCCGCCTAATGTTATCGCAGGCATCGATTTCCCTTATTTTGAAGTGGGATAAGGATCCGGAGAGCTGTGGCTCGTATAGGCCAAACCCCCTGTTAAATATAGATGCAAAATTGCTGGCAAATTGTTGGGTGAATTGCCACAACAAAGTTTGAGCAAGTTTTCCACATTGACGTTGAAGAATTCCTTCACATTTGCGAAGACCATACAGGACTTGCATATCGATAGTGATGATGTTTCCATGTGGCATGGGGAACTGTGCAATGTGCACCAATCAAAATGTGCAAGGTAAATTTTGGTCTCCTGAACATTGTTTTATATCTGCGGAAAGGAGCTCTGCTTTAAATTTAACAAAGTGCACATTAGAACCACAGTAATAACAGGGGCAGCACGGTAGCATGGTGGTTAGCATAAATGCTTCACAGCTCCAGGGTCCCAGGTTCGATTCCCGGCTGGGTCACTGTCTGTGTGGAGTCTGCACGTCCTCCCCCTGTCTGCGTGGGTTTCCTCCGGGTGCTCCGGTTTCCTCCCACAGTCCAAAGATGTGCGGGTTAGGTGGATTGGCCATGCTAAATTGCCCGTAGTGTCCTAATAAAAGTAAGGTTAGGGGGGGGGTTGTGGGGTTACGGGTATAGGGTTGATACGTGGGTTTGAGTAGGGTGATCGTGGCTCGGCACAACATTGAGGGCCGAAGGGCCTGTTCTGTGCTGTACTGTTCTATGTTCTATAGATGTCAGTGTCATTTCATAGTACTGCCTTTTCCACCTTGTTTAATCTTTTATTTCCAGTGAGAAAGTAGTTAGTTAGAAGAACAAAAACAGCTTTGACGAAGAGTCATCCAGACTTGAAACATTCGCTTCGTTCTCTCTCCACAGATGCTGTCAGATCTGAAGATTTTCCAGCATTTTTGTTTCAGATTCCAGCACCTGCTATAATTTGATTTTTTTCTTATGTAGAAGAACATGTAGCAAGAGGCATAAAAGCACACGTGGTAAGTGAAGATGATTTGCTGCTTTTGAAATCCATTGTTCATGTCCCCACAGCCTGTACTCTTGAAGATTTGGTGAGACAATGGCTGGAATACTGTGTGCAGCTTTGTCCTCCTTATTTAAGGAAGGATATACTTGCATTGGAGGAAATAAAACAAAGATTCACTAGATTGGTTTCAAGGATGCGAGGAGTAAATTGGGCCTACACATTCTGGAATTTAGAAGCACTCATTGAAAAACACAAGATTCTGAAGGGGCTTGACAGGGTAGATACAGAGAGATTGTTTCCCTTGTTTGGGGAATCTAGGACTCAAGCAAACAGTCACAGGTTCAGGGTCCAATTATTTAGGACTTAGATGTGGAGAAATGTCTTCACTCAAAGAATTCTGAATCTTTGGAATCTCTATTCCAGCGAGTTGTGATGCTCCATCTTTGAAAATATTTAAGGCTGAGATAGAGAGATATTTAGTCCCTCAGAAGCTCAAGGGATATGGGAGTGGATGGGAAAGTGGAGTTGAAGTCCAAGAACAGTCATGATCATATTGAATGGTGGAGCAAGCTTCTTCCTCCTTCATTTCATTTGTTCTTTGTTAAACAAATGGATGCTGTGGTATGAAGAGACAAAAGTCCAGCTCCTTTTCACAAACACCTTTATTTCACTTTAACAGACTCTGCACTAAACTCAATCATCACATCACCAGATCCAGAGTCCACCTGAAGCCCCTTAACATATCAGTGTCAATCATTGAACACTTAACATAAATGAGACAACTAATTGCAATGTCTCTTAACCCATTACTTAACAGTCTCCCCTTCCTTGGAGAAAATAAAACAATTAGGTGAAAACAACATTTCAAGAAACTAACATTTCAAGAAACTAAAACACACACCTTATTCCCCTCTTTTTTTTAGAAGAAAAAAAAACATTCACAGAAACAGGTGCCCTTCATTCGCAATATATAAAAGTTTCTGTGAACTGGCCCCTCTTTTCGTGAAACAGTCTGACAGTTGATAGCTACTGTCAACCCATTTAATTTTTGTTATTTCCCCTCTGTCCAACATCTGCTTTAAACTTGCGATGTCTATCCGTAACCTCTTTTCATTGACATTTTTTGTAGAGTGCACATTTTTACACAGGGATTTATTGTCAATGTGACAGTCAATAGGTAAATTACCCAAATCCCCTAATCCCAAAATTTCTGTCAATATCTGACTTATATAAAAGGCCATATCCACCGCTTCCACTAAGCTTAACGTCTCAGCAGCCAAAGTGCGTTTGACCACTCTCCTTATTTACTTTGTTTCCCACACAAGAGGGCAACATTTACCATTGTTCCCCAAAAGGAAAATTATAAAACCTCCTGTGCTTGAAACTCCATCATATAAATTTGCATAGGACACATCACTATAAACTATGAGTTTCAAATGCCTAGGATCACCTAAAACAGGGAACTTCAAAACACACTCGTGCATTTTTAGTTTGGCCAACACTTTATTTGCTCTTATTATGTCTTCCACTTTGGGATCATTCACCTTTGTACTCAACTCTAAAACATCAAAACTCAAGTCCGGTCTAGTCTGTCTTCCTAACCAATTCAGTTGCCCAATTAAACTTCGCAGTTGCTCTTTTTCTATCTCCGAAACCATTGTGTCTTTTTGTGAAACCCGGCCACGACTGATTGCTATTGGGCGGATGCTTTCCAAGTAAGATTGCTGACGTAAAGTTGCCCCTAACTTAGTCTGTCCGATTTCCAAACCAATATATTTAAATGCACCTGAAGCCGGACTTCCAACCCTGAATTCTTTCCTCAAACCAGAGATTACAATGGCTTCAAAAGCACTAGTCCCACCCCACAAAAAATCACCAACATGCATCATGAATGTGCCTGCAAGATTTCCTTTATAATGCCAGTAAAACATTGCAGGATCTGCCTTCAACTGGCAACAGCCTAACTTTAACAAAATTGACCTTACTGAAAAGTACCACACTCTAGATGCATCATTTAATCCATATACATATTTGTTCAACTTCCACAGTACCCCTTCTGTGTTAGCTGCTTCTTTAGGAGGACGGAAAAAAATGTCTCTCTGAAGCTGATGCCCCTGCAAAAAGGCAGTTTTTATATCTATAGATTTGCATTCCCATGCCTTTGTGGCTAATAGAGTCAAGAAGATCTTTAAAATAACCTTTCCTGCTGTAGGTGAATCTACCCTTAAGTCCTGATCGTCTAAGTTTTCTTCAAATCCCCTTGCCACAAGCCTGGCCTTTGCCATATAAGTTTCATCTGGAAGAAACTTTTCTGTACAAATCCATCTGTGGGATAGAGCTTTTTGTCCGGTACTTCCGTGTATACCCCAAATTCACTCCAACTATGCAATTCTTGCTGTTTAGCATCTTTGATAACTTTTTCATCAAATTTATTTGAAGCCACCAAAATCTCACGTGCATGTGGGCTTCTACTTCTATTAGTATTCGTAGTCTTACTCCTGTTCCGAGATCTTGATAAACTACGTCCCCTTTCCTGCCTGGTATCTCGTTCTGTACTGCTACTGCTTGATCTTTCTCTTCTGTAGCGGGATGTCCTTTCAATAGTTCTTGACCTTTTCCTGTGAACCTGTTCACTAGACGATGTACTAACTATCTGAACTGGCACTGCGTTTCTGTGCCTTCCATTTTTGAACTTCGTTTTCCCTATCCATTGTCTTAACTTCCTCCCCTGAATGCTGTACATTCAACCAATGTTTATACTTTCCAGTGGCCTTCCCTGCTCTACTAATAACAGTTGCATCCTTCCATTGACTAGACCCTTCAGGCAAGTATGTCACTTTTGTACCAACCTTTGGCAGTTGCCCTTTCTGAAAAATTGCCTGATCTAATATATCAGAAGTGTCGTGTTCCTCTATAGAAACCCTGTCTATATCAGTTAACTGGTCCTCATAGTTCTGTAACACATGCACACTGGTTCCTCGTCATGTCTGTCTGCTCTGTCTAAATTTGAAAATTTGTAATCGGTACCCATTATCCTTGACGAATATACCCTAACAGTTTGATTACCATGTTGCAAAATAAATGTTTTGCCATCTATGCCTATGATCTTCCCTGGGCCTTTCCATTCATTAGAATTCTCTCTCTTACAGAATACCATGTCTCCTTGCTGAAAAACGGCATCTGATGGCCGTACATTATGTCTTAAAGCTCTGCGAATTCTTTCAAAGACTTCTGCTTCCAAAAAAGCTTTTCTACTGCTATGTAACGCATTTAAATGTTCAGCAAAACCTGAGCTAATTGTAGTCCCTTCCCAAGCTGGAGGCTGGTCATCCAAAATGGAGGGAATTTTAGGATTTCTACCAAACACTAATTGATAAGGACTATAGCCCCCAACCATCTGCAATTAATTCTTTGCATGTACCGCCCATGCTAAAGCTGAATTTAGCGTGCAGTTTGGTCAATCTCCCAAAATTTTCCGAAGCATGTTATCGATAACAGCATGATTTCTTTTGCAGACACCATTACTAAACAGGCTTTCTGCAGCCGTGTTCATAACTCTGATATTCATGTTTTCACACATATCCCTAAACTCATCATTTGCAAATTCTCCCCCATTGTCCGTAAAGAATTTTGCTGGTGGACCCATTCCTGTCCCGATCCATTTTTCCACAATTTTATCCAAAATTACTCTCTTTTCTTTACTTCGTACAATCGTTGATTGACTAAATCTGGTTGCTAAATCTACAAAATGCAAAATAAATATATTATTTGCTTTCTCCCAGATTTTAAGGTCCATGGCCACAATGTCATTAAAATTCCTGGCCAAAGGTAGGGTTACTATCGGTCGTGCTGGTGTCCTTCCTGCAAACTTCACAGCGATCACGAACCTGTTCTATCAGCTTAGAATAGTCGTCATCCCTTACCCCTGCATCCTTTAATAAATTTTTCAGCCTCCGAGGAGACGGATGTGCAAATTGCCTATGCAGTTTTACTACAATAAGCTTTTTACCAGCTCAAGTCTCATTATCAACTGCCATTAACACATCCTTAACCACTCTACTTGAAACATTATTTGTCAATAATTGAATATAGTGTCCCGACTGTGTAAATTGTAAGTCCACCGTCTTTCCAAAAACTGTTGCCTTATCCTGTTCCATATCCAGCTTCATGTGTGCTTTCTTCATCGGCGGTCTGCTCAGAAGCTAAGATATCTCACTTGATACAACATCCGTGCTAATAAAATGATTCATTCCAGCAATATTGCAAGGGATCACCACTTTTTTCAGCGACTTCAGAGTATTATCATCCCCAAACCTGAAACTTGGGGAACTTTTAAATTCCTTAACCTTGTTACAATTTTCAGCATCCAATGAGTCCAGATAACATTTTAACCAGTCAATCCCACACACAGTAGATGTGCAGCCACTGTCCAATACAGCACAGTTAAAAGATTTTGCAACCAACACCCTCATTACCGGCGTAAAACAGCTTGTTAATAGGACAATGCCTTCTTTCTGGTCACTATCTTTTTCCTCTTCTGACTCTTCCATGTCATGTGTCGCTTCAAATACTCTATCATAACGAGTTGGACAGTTGAAAGCATAATGGTATTGAGAGTCACATCGAAAACATCGATTTATCATGCCCCGTGCATTTCTGGGGTTCATCCCCCAACAGACTGGGTTTCTGTCTTCATAATTTCCTTGTCTCGGTGTCCTTTTATAGTCTTGAGGCCTGTTCGTAGCCATACGATTTTGCCATCCTGTGAGTAGTGTATCTTCCATATTCTGCCTTATTGCAGGCTGACCTATTTGGGTCAAGAGAGCCATTGGAATTGAATGTTTCCCCAATTTTTTTTTTAAAGCTGTTGTCATCTGTTCGAATAAGATATCGTTATCCGTAAACTGAACTCCTGTCAAAACCAAGAGCCTATCCATGTTGCTCACTCTAGCACAGTCAAGTAATTTAAAGGCCAACACAGACTGTGGAAATTCCAGCCTGTGTTTCTGCAGCCTTTTATAAAGTCTGCCAAATTCCATTACATAGTCTTCCATAGATAAATCCTCCATTTTCCGGAACTTATCAAAATCCGACCATGCTTCATAAGCACCTAACAAGTCATCTTTCTTATAAATCTTATCCATATAAAGTAATAAAGTCGCCAGACCTTCTTCTGAGTCTAACTCTTCCAACTCCAGCTCAGAAAGCACTTTGTTTCGGATTTTACTGCCATACGGTTAAGAAAGAGCCAATGCGATACCTTGCTTTCTCTTTCCTAAAGCAGTCACCTTAGTCCACATAACTACCACACTTCTCCATTGGTCGTATGATTCCCTTTCAGAAAATAAGGGAGGATAATCATATCCGGCCATCTTCGTCCTGGGTTCAGCCATATACCCCTTTTTTTTCACTCCTTGGTTTGATCTGGAAAAATTGTATCTTTCAACCCTTCACATTTACACAGCAACCGTCCTCTGCTACCATTTGTTAAACGAATGGATGCTGTGGTATGAAGAGACAAAAGTCCAGCTCCTTTTCACAAACACCTTTATTTCACTTTAACAGACTCTGCACTAAACTCAATCATCACATTACCAGATCCAGAGTCCACCTGAAGCCCCTTTACATATCAGTGTCAATCATTGAACACTTAACATAAATGAGACAATCATTGAACACTTAACATAAATGAGACAACTAATTGCAATGTCTCTTAACCCATTACTTAACATTCTTATGCCTTACAAGTGAAACCTTTGTACTTCTCTTGTTTCCATTTGTAGGGAAGATTAAAACTAGGGAACACAGTTTAAAAATAAGAGATGTCCCTTTTAAGATGGGGGTATGGAGAAATGTTTTTGCCAGAGGTTTGTTAGTCTGTGGAATTCTCTTCCCTCAAAAGCAACAGAGGCAGGATCATTGAATCTATTCAAGGCTGAGATGGACTTTTGATAGACAAGGGACCGACAGGTGGCCAACATAAAGTGGAGTTGAGACCACAATCAGATCAACCATGATCTAATCGAATAGTGGGGCAGGCTTGATGGGCCTAATGGCTTCTTCCAGATCCTAAGTCCTCTGTTCTTACCCTGTGGATATTTAGCCTCTGTACTTCCCTCATGGTGGCTGTGCCATTCATGGGAGGTGGCTATTGCTACTGCAGACCTTGCTTTGAGTGTACGGTATAATTAACACAATCTGATGGAGGTTATCATACCTTTACAACCAGAGAGGAAGTCATATTGGACTCAGAACGTTAACTCTTTTTCTCTCTCTCTCTACAGATGCTGCCAGACCTGCTGAGTTTTTCCAATGCTTTTTGTTTTATTCCAGGGATAATGCCATGATTTTTCTTCAAAACAATGTTATGGGATCTGTACATCCACCCAAGCAGGCAGATGGGGCCTTGTCTCATACAGGAGATGGCACCTCCAACAGTTCATCATTCCTTTGGTACTGGGCTGGCTTTGATTTTTGTGGTCAAATCCTGGAGTAGGATTTAAACTTGGAAACTTGGGTGAAATTTATTATTGGTGATTGGGGTTCCATCCACTGTTTGGAGAACCAGTTGGGATCCCATGTCCCTTCGCTCGAGGAGGCCGAGTGCAATTACCAGGCACTCAGGCATTTACCTTGACAGCGCTGGGCCTCTCGTAGGATTATGTCCCCAATAGAGTGGAACTCCCCCCTGAAAGCTATTGGTCAGTCAGAGGCCGGCAGCTCTCCAGTACTGATAGCGCCACTGGGAGTGGTGGCTGCTGCCAGTGTCACGAAGTATGCTGATGTTATTTGTAAGGGTATTCCAAATTGGAACACCGGTTCGTGGGGTTATAGTTTTGTTTTGTTTTGGTGTGAGGAGATAAATGAAACCGCACTGACAGTAGCCGTTGTGTAACAATTATTAAAGATTATTTATTGAAGTAAAGAAAGGACAAATACACACAAGATGACTCTATGCGCATGCAATTATGATGTATGAATTATTAAACACACACACGGTTTATATTGAACTTACCCATGGTACATAATATATCTACAATACCTGAACTCTGTAAGACTTCCTCTGTTTGTTCCCCAAACAACATTCAAATTGAATAGCTAGCTATAGTTACCACACAATACAGGGATGATACTCAAATCTGGGGACCTTCTTTTTCCTAATCCAGGGAAGATATTTTTAAAACTGCTGTTACAAAGGTTTTCTGCACTGCCTTGGCTCTAAAATTATAAGCTTGTTTGCTGTGAACCTAGCCTTTAGGTTTAGTGGCTGGAAACTGGCTTTTCCGCTTTCTGAGACTGCTAGATGGTAACTGCCTCTCCTGGATTTTCAGGGTCTGGGCAATCATACATTTGTTGGTCTTTGATTATGTCTTCTGAGTATTCGGCTGTTTGACCCTATTACCTTCCTTGGCTATACATTAACATCTGTATATCTCAGGGACCTTCCAAATCGTCTATAAACCATTTCTCCTCCGTAAACTATTGCTTGATGATTATCTAAACTACCGTTCTAAACTTATTACCAGGGAGAGGTGCATATCAATTCATTCTTTGTTTACTGCCTATGCTGTCTCCAGGCAGATTAATGGCACTAATAATACACTGGGGACTTCACTAGGGATTTCTGCTGAATGTAGTTTGAAGCAGATTTTGTATGGAGTGGAAGTATCAAGGTGAGCTCCAGATCGCTTGATTGGAATTGTTTCTTAAACCTGGCAAGTCCTGTGACCCCATTGGCTTTGTGATTGGAAGGGCAATTGAAGATGTAAACAGCAGAGCAGGAAACCAACACTTGACTGAACCGGTATGCTGGCTTCCTTCCTTTGTGCTGGTTGATTTATTACTCTGCACGACAGGCTGGACATTGCAGTATCTTTGGGACAGAAACACTAGGCCAAGTACAGATACCCTTTTGGTGATTATTATCTCTTGATGGACAGTTCTGCAACTATCAGGCACAGGTGCGGAGGATATAGACTTGAGCTAAAAATGTTTGGACAGCGACCGAAAAAGAAAAAAGGAATATGAAATAGCAATGTTGATGTAGTAGATGCCTCAAGATGTTTTACGTCTGTCAGGGAGAAGGATGTCAAAATCGGTGAAAGGAATATTTCATACTTTATACATTCACTTGCTTTCATTATCTTTCCTGCGGTTGTCAATTCATCTACTATGGTGTTGCACTTATAGAAGACCTCTAATGGAAGAATGTGAGTTGTACACTGTAACCATCTAAAGCCTCCTGTGTTCTTATTTTTAAAAATGTAACCACAGGATTGGGGCACTATTGGCAAGGCCAACATTTATCCCCAGTTGGGCTGACAAAGTGGTGGTGTGCCATATTCTTGAACTGCTGTAATTGTAGTGGTTGGATATAACTTAGTTACTTACCAAACCACTTCATGTAATCAACCACAATTCTGAGAGAGTGGAGTCACAGATGGGCCCAAACCAGGTAAGGATGGAATGTTTTGTTCCTGAAAGAACATTCTTGAATCCTTTGAGTTTCTGCAACAAGAAGCTGTGTGCACAGCTTCTTGTTCATTCCTATTATTATTTACACTTCCAGATTATTTAAATGGATTTTAAATTCTAGACCTGTCATGGTAGGATTTCAACTCACATTAATCTGGATTATTAGTCTAGTACTATAATCACTATACTACTTACCCAGTATAAGGGCTTTCCACACCAATCATTCTTCCAACGTGAATGAGACAAAGAAGTGGCAAGTTTGGGGAAAGTTGGTGATCAGAAGACACAGATTTAAGATAACTGGCAAAATAACCAAAGAGGAGGTAAGACATGCGGCTGAATTCTCCGTTCCGCCGGGGCAGGATTCATGGCCTTCCATGACAGCAAAACTGACGCGGCACTGGCGCCATGTGGAACACAATCCATTCCAATGAGAAACGGTGCCGGATTCACTGGGTCCGTGATTGACACTCGGGAGGCTGACAAGCTGCAGCCGCATATACACGCTTCCCTCCCCACACACACCATCCCAGCCAACAAGATGGTACTGGTTGCGCTGGAGCGCTCCCATCCGCTGATGGGTCGAGTGGGGCCAGAGGGCTCCTAGATGGGTGGCCTGGGGGGGAGACCCATATGACCTGTGGCCCCAAGTTCACAGTGTGCAGTCAGTGGTGTGTGCAGCTGCATGGCTGCCTTGCAGGCCGTGGGCAATGGTGTTCCGTGCCCGTTCATCCCGACCTTACAGCCCACCTCCTGACCAGCCCCCGTTACTCCCCCTGGCAGAAGCCCCCCAGCTAGAGGCACAACTGTCAGCAAACTATGGCGATGTTGGACATGTTCCGTGCCCTCTCTCCCTCATCTGCCACATTGCCGGTTCACGATTTTTAAAAGCACAAGTGAACCTCGCCGGAGGGAATTCTCCCTAGTGGAGGCGGAGAATCACGGAGTCCCCAGTGAATACCAGGTCAGCTAATGATATTCCAAGGGTGTTTACTGCACATGCGTTCTGGAAGGCATTGATGCTATTGTTGAGGTGACGGAGAATTGTGATTTGGTGTGAAACCGACACCCACCATGATTTCAGCGTTGGAACCGTTTCTTCACCCCATCGCGCTTCCCGATTCCCGGGTCTAATGAGGGAGAATCCCGCCCATATTTGTTTTACATAGAGAATTGGTGTGATCTGGAATGCACTGTCTGAAAGGATGGTGGAAGCAGCTACAAGAGTAACTTTAAAAAGGAATGTCGATATGTACCTGTAACAGAAAATGTTGCACAGCTATGGGGAAAGAGCGCCACTTGGAAGCAGCACTGAGGCCAACAGAGAAGCTTAATGTTCTGAGGCCGGGGGAACTACAATGTCAATCACCAAGAGTGGTTCGATAGCACCACTACTGGCTGAGTCCTGAAGAACATAACTGCGAGGCTGAGCCTGCAATGAGAAATCAACACGAGGGAAAAACATCCTTGACCCCAACCTCACCAATCTAATTGGTGCAGGTGTATATATCTGAGGAATCTTGTGGAGTCGACACCCCATTTTCACATGGAGGATACCTGCCATTGTGTTCTGTGGTACTGAACCATGATAAATGGAATAGATTCAGAGAATATAGCAGCTCAAATCTGGCAACTATTTTTTAATATAAAATTAGAGTACTCAATTATTTGTTTTACAATTAAGGGGCAGATTAGTGTCGCCAACCCACCTAGACTGCACATCTTTTGGGTTGTGGGGATGAGATCCACGCAAGCGCAAACTCCACATGAATAGTGACCTGTGGCCGGGATCGAACCCAGGTCCTCAGCACCGTGAGGCGGCAGTGCTAACCATTGCGCCACCGTGCCGTCCTGTAAATCTGGGCAACTATAAGCAGCAGTAGAACTTTATTCAACCACAATCTGTAAATTCATGGATTGGCATATTCCTACTCTACCGTCACTACCAAGCCAAGGGGTCAACCTTGATTCAATGAGTGTAGAAGATCATGCCAGAAGCAGCACAAGGTATACGTAAAAGTGAGTGATGAAGCTACAATACAGAGCTACATGCATGGAAGCAGTATGTTACAGGCAGAACTAAACAATCTCACAACCAATACATCAGATCAAAGCTCTGCAGTCTTTCGCATCAGTTGTGAATTGTGTTAGACAGTTATGTAACAAACAGGGTAAAGAGGCCCCACTTACACGGCTACCCTCAATGGTGTCAAAGACCAGCAAATGAGTGCTAAAGTTAAAAAGCATTTGAAACCATTTTCTGCCAGAAGTGCTAAGTGGATGACTCATCTCAGTTACCTCCTGTTGTCCCCAGCATCAGAGATGCCACTCTTCAGCCAATTCAATCCACTTCATTTGATAGCAAGGGATGGCTGGGTGCACAGAACACATCAACCGTTGTGGGCTCCAACATCTTGGCTGTAGTGCTGAAGACTTGTGCTCCAGAACTATTGTATCCCTAGCCAAGCTGCTCTAGTGCAGCTACCACAGAGGAATCTACCTAGCAGAGCGGAAAATAGCCCAGATTTTGTCCAGTCCAGAAAAAGCAGAACAAATCCAATCCAGCCAAATAACAATACGGGATGAGCAATAACTGCTGGCTTTGCCAGCAATGTCAACATTGCATGAAAAAAATCAAAATAAAAGGTGGATGTAAAAGAGCCAATGGCAATATTTCGAAGGCCAGGGAAGTTCGTTTGGAGCCTCTTTCAGTATTTTCCCCTTAACTAACAGCACCAAAGCAAATTATCTGGTCATCATATCATCTTCCCAATTTAATAACTGGCTTATTTAACAACTTAATAACTGTAATTTTTAATAGTATCCTCTGGCCCTACAGGTGTCTACGTTAGCTCAGGTGAATTTTAAGTTGGTCATTCACTGTTGTCCTCAGTTTATGCTAATATTTCTTTGTTGAGTTCAGCGAAGTTTCCTGGTTCATGATGTGTGGTAGATTACACTTCGGATGTCGAAGTGACCGATGTACGCTTTATTTTCATTATATAATGAAAGACAGGGTTGATTTGTTCCTTAGTTATGGCGAGACTTGCCTCAAGGAGAGGGAATGGAATGGGGATCTCACGATTCACCAGGTGTGCAGTGTTTAGAGCAGTATGGAGTCAAGAGATTGGATGTTAACTTGGGTTGTGTGAAGCTGGAGAATTTCTGGTTCTTCACTGATCATCGGTTGTCTTTTTCTGTGGGAGCGTACTCTCAGTTTGGAAAGAGCACTCATACATATTTGGAGAATGATATAACGTAACAGTAAGTTGTATTTACATAGAATCTAACATAATAAAACATTCCAAGATACTTCATAGAAGTAATTGCAAAAAAAAATTAACACCAAGTTACGTAAGTATATCTTGGGACAGATGACCAAAATTTGGTCAAAGACACAACTCAAAGGGTGCAACTTAATGACCATGCTGACCCCGAAAATAATTTTACCGCAGCGCAGCATGGTCAATAGAAGCCGGGAGATCCTGCGCCCGGGATATACTCTGCTTGCAACGCTTCGTGAGATCTAACGGGATCTCATGAGATGTTGAAATGTAAATCCTGCCTTTTGACCTCTGTTAATTTTTAAAATAAATGTTTTTTATTGGGTTTTTGAACAAAGTATATTTACCGTTATGTACACAGGATAAGAAACATATATATATACACATATATAGAAGAGAAGAGCACACCCAAACATACCAAAGAAAAGAAAATAGTAAATAGTAAAAAAAAATACAAGAAAAAATAAAATAGAATAACTGGTAGGGTATTGTGCAGCTCAACAGCAGCAACTCTGTACACCTGCCAAAATTATTTACAACACATAAGTAGGCGACTGTTTGCGGGGGGGGGGGAGTGGGGGGGGGGGGGGGGGACTGGGGAGGTGAATATACATTCGGGTGCCAGAGAGATAATTACAGTGGGCAATACTCGAATGGGTTTGGTGTTGTTGTCGCTTGCTTCTCCCGGACGGATCTCGCTGCCATCTCGCGCTCGCCTCCGCTTCTGCCGTTCCTCCCGTCTTTTGTCTTTATTCTCCTCGTTCCCTGCTCCTGGAGATGCCATGTTCATTATTGTATCCCGTGCCTTCCTTCCGGTTCTCATTTCCCTGCCTCCCCACACCTCCCTGGTTCTCCTCTCTTGTTCCCTATCTCTTTCCTCTCCCCCCCCCCCCCCCCCCCACCCGTGGTTCGCCTTTCTTTCCTCTTAGGTTTAGCTGTCCCCCGTCCCCCCCCCCCCCCCCCCCCCCCCCCCGGTCTATCTCTCCCTTTCATGCTTTGGCTACTTCCCCTGATTCTTGGCTACCTGGCTATTCTTCGGGATCACTTTTTAGTAAATCTGCATATCAAAGCGAGACAGCTAGTCTCACTTCAATGTGCAAATTCCCGAGTTACCCAAGGTTTGGGATCAATCTCCTTTGTCTTGGAGATCTCAGGTGAACACTGTCTGTTATACGTTCTGCTTGCCATAGCTACTTAGTGCAGGAAATGATGCTGAATGTGGTCTCGGGGTGTGTTCCCTGCTGGGGCTCTAATGAAAAGAAAAACAGAGTGCCATTAGCTAGTAGGATTGTTCACGGAGCTACAAGCCATTCCTTGCTAATCCCGCCCAGAAATGACTATTTTATTTAGTTAGATTGCACCTTCATCGTTTTTTTGGGCCTTGGGTAGTTTCTCTCCAATCAAACCCACACTTGCCCACAAGACCGCCATTTTGAAAGGATGCTCTGATCTCTAAATGAGCTTGAGGGTCCCCAACACTCCGAACACCTCGCTAAAACAGAGGCCTCTAGCGAGATTCAACAGGCCTCACCGCGTTACCAAGTCGGGCGTGACGAGACCAGTAAATCACACCTATGAACTCTATTTTCCATTCCAGAGACATTGCCAGCCCTGCTAGGTTTTTATTGCATTTTCTGTTTTTATTTCAGATTTCCAGCATCCACAGTATTTTGCTTTTAGTTTGGTACAAGAAGAATGTTTTAACGGGTGTTTTAAAGGGAGAGAGCTAAGCAGGGGAGGGAATTTCAGAGCTTAGAGCTTAGCCAGTTGAAGGCTCACCTGTAAATGGAGCAGTATGTAAAATCAGGCCGTGCAAGAGATCTAATTGGAGGAATACAGAAATCTCAGTGTTGCAGAGGCTACAGGAGGCAATTTAGAGATTTTGAAACAAGGATGAAACTTTAAAAATTGATGCATTGTCAGACTGGAAGCGAATACAGGCCAGGGATGATGGGTAAATGGGACTTGGTGAAAGTTAGGATACAGAAAACAGCATTTTGGATTAATTCAGTTTGCAGAAGGGACAAAATGGAAGATGAACAAGGGGCGGATTGGAATCTAGAAGTAGCATGGACACGAATTAGGGTTTCAGCAGTAAATGAGCTGTGAGGGACCAAGATGGTTAGTGATTTGGAGGCGAACATGGATGAGCTTGATGATGGAGAGACTATCGATGTGGTACAGACAGTGGGATTTGTGTCTGTGGATGTTTCCCGCCACTGATTATGCACATTGCCAGAAGTGAGGACACATCCAGAAGATGATTCAAATGGAGCTCTCTGCTTCAAGCTATTTGTATTTATAATACAACTCACTCATTCCATCTTATTTTTCTTCTCAATGGCTCTTAGCACTCTATAGAGCTGAAGTGTGCTTATTCTTATTTATTACTTCTTTAATTCAGAAAACTCTCCTATTATTTTTCTTGCTTCTAGGTGATATGAGGAATAGCCTTATCTCTGTGGGTGATCTTTCTCTAATTCCAACAGCTCTGGAGGATGGTTGCTATGTGTAGCAGCATCATAAACATCTCCTTTGTGGAAGCATTGAAATGCTTCCACACTTAGCAACTGATAAAATGTATTCTTCCTCTCCCTTGCAGTGTTTTTTTGTATCTGTTTCATTGCTACATGTTCACACATGATCTTTGTCATTCCTGCATTCTTGCTTTTTTTTAAATTTAGAATAGCCAATTGTTTTTCTTTTTCCAATTAAGGGGCAATTTAGCATGGCCAATCCACCTAACCAGCACACCCTTTGGGTTGTGGGGGTGAAACCCATGCAGACATGGGGAGAATGTGCAAACTCCACATGGACAGTGACCCAGGGCCAGGATTTGAACCTGGGTCCTCAGGGCCGCAGTCCCAGTGCTAACCACAGCGCCATATGCCGCCCCCTGCATCCTCACTTTGTTGAAATCAAGCCATGATAGTTTGTTTCCAAGATTAACTCTTTCTTTCCCCGGATCTCGGAAATCCTCATTTGTTTTAGGCTTACCTTTCTCCGAACGCTTTGAAACCCAAATGTGTCGCATCTAATTGGTACTTCTTCAGTCATCTAGTCTTCTAACTTCCTCTTTTCACCCTTGCTGGTGCCCACCACTCTGACCTGTGGCACTTCCCAGTTTCTGAATAAAGATCCCTCCAATCTATTCCCTGAAACCAATTAATTTGGAAAATTTCATCAGTAGTTAAAACTTTAATAATTTATCGGTGGCTATTTTTCACTTCCTGTTGCTTAGGAGAGATCATTAGGCTTTTGCTTGTAGAATGTAGTATCATGATGCTTCCTAGTGATTGCTGGAATACACAGGAAAGCTATAAAGTTCCACATTTCAACATTTGAGCTTTGCTTTTTATAAGGCAGGTTTTCATTGTAGAATAATCAATATAAAAACTCACTGCAGATCAATGGTCATGCTCCACCACTGTGTAAAAGAGGTAAACAGTAAAACACACAGAACTAGTTTTCTCATAATTTCAGGTGCGAGGGGATGGTCAGGTAGCAGGACCCGATAGCAGAATTATTGATGCGCTGTCGGCAAGGTGGAAAGCATCCAGTGTGAAATGTCTTTTTACTGGGCAGGAGACTTGATTTGGTGCCATCCTTCCCTAATAGTGGCAGAAAGATTTGCTGATTTTCACAGCCGAACTGGAGGTTCAAAGTGAGGCTGTTTGAATGAGATAGGATGGGATGACTGATCATCTGGCGCATCATACCTCAGAGCAAATCAGCAACTTTCGGAGAAGAGAAAATAACTGCTCATGGGACTGGGGGTGGGGTAACATGACACGAATATGATAAATCCACTCTGAAGGTGCATTTCATGGGTGAACTAGAAAATATTGTCTCCTGACAGCCTATATTTATTCCAAAAAAATTGTGTGAGCTATGTTTATGGGTGGGGTGTATTTTGACATGTTCAGCTTGCTACACAAGCTGCAGGGAGCAGTGGGGGTGGGGGAAGAGTATACAGTGCAATATATTTAGAATTCTTAACACATTTGATTATATTTTATAAACCATGAGTGTAACTGCGCAGCAGATTCCTTTTTTAATGAAGATTTGATACTTCAAAAGGTGCTTGCTCTTTCAGGGAAGAGGTTAGGAGCATCCTTGGCTTTTGGGTCTTGCCTCTTCTCTTGGGTGTATGGTGTTTGTAACTCCATAAGTGTTTTGTTCATTTTACACTTTAGGATAATGTCAGTTTTTTACTATCTAACTGTGTGATAGTTTGCATTAGAAATGTGGAATATGTTTCCAAATCTGACGAGGATTCTTTTTTTTGTGCTTTTCAGAATGTGCTTCTCCAATCGCTTTGCAGAACACACCTGGTAAAAGAGGTATGCGATAACAGGTAGGCAAGCTGCTAATGAGTTAGCTTTGATGTTGTTCCCCCATAAAATGGAGGAAAAAAATGACATTGTCATGTCTTGGCAAATCAATAATCAGATCACATCCATTGTGCATGTATGCCTCTGTTCCCATTTATTGGCTGTGAACAAAGGAAGGAGGCCCTCAACTCACCTGGGAAAGAACGGCTTAGAGGGAGAGACTGTATGGTATGCTTTCATTTCAACACAACCAAGGTGTAGGAGGAGAAAGAGTGCATAATATAGCTTATTTGGAATGTAAGAGGAAGATTCAGAGTAAGACAAGGAAGGTTGAAATGAAGAACAAGAAAGTAGAACTTAGAGGTGGGAGAATGATTAAATGGCAAACATGTTCTTGTATCCAGTCCAGAATGTGAGGTGTATGCTAGAATCATGAGGAGAAACCAAAAGTTAGTGATGCAACAAGCCCAGGTGTTAATTACATTGTTTTGATACAAATATACTCAATATCAAGCTAGGGTGATCTGCGTATATGTCAGAGAGATGCGTGATGTACACACAAAACATAAAGGAGGTATGTCCTGTTAATAGTGCCGCTGGTTAAAACTTGTTTCCATATGCTTGTTTTAATCTTCTATTTATACATCAGAAAAATATGCGGTGACAACTTTAGGGCTCTGCACCTTCAACTGACTCCAAACTGTCAGTCATTTCTTGTGCAACTATAAACCCTGGTCTCAAAAAATATTGCCAAGTTTTAAAATGACATCAACAGTCGTACAATATATATTCAAAAAGATAATTTCCTGTCCTACAATCCGCATGTAAGTGATTTGGATTAAAAAATAGAGGGGTTGAGGAGGAAAATGTAAACATTCAAAAAGATTATACAGTTAATTTATTTTCCCTCAAGTAATTCACATTATCTCACATTATTTTTCAAATGCTCCTTCCTACTGCCTGCACTAATGCAACTTCTTCCACATTTGTGCCATTGGTTATTCTTTTTCCTGGGATTACATTTTTCCTAACCATTGAAAATTTGAATTTGAAAGGGACAGGAGGAGATGTAATACATTCCGTGCTGAATGAAGATCTCCGATTTAAGGATTTTTAAAAAAAGTCTTCACCATGGTGAAGTACTTAAATATCATGAGACACAGGTTCAGATGAGGAATTGAAAGTATTTTTGACTAAATTATATATTACCAGGGAAGGTCATTGAAAGGGACTTTTTTTTCATAGAAGAAATCCTTTATTATATAAACTCAGTTCTATGTATTTTAGCACCAGTCTCTTCACAGATGGTTTGTTCAAGCAACTTCCAACTTCACCATGCAGCTCCATCAGTTTGACCAATTCAAACACAGGTTTCTTCTTGATCCTCTTTACATAGACATTTAAAATTAGTTCAAGCGGGAACTGATGTGTTTCTGGAATTGGGGCTTATGATTGACATCAGTGAAGGAGGGACTACTTGTTAAGTCCTATAGATTTTCCTTGATGTCACAATATCTCCTATTCTAATTTCTTCACACCCACCCCTCTCACTTCAATACCTCACAGTACATGCAGTAGAAACAGTAGCTATGGAAAGTGCTTCCAAACCTTCTTCTATCAATCCTGCCTTGAGCTGAGTGTAAGGTGGTACCTGTGAATGGTGAGGATATGGCTGTCCCTCTGAATATTTTATTTCCTCACCCAGGAGAGAGGGTTGAAAGTGTGAATGGAAACTCATCCCAATGACAGAACAAAATATGTGTTCCATCATTCCTTGTGATGGTGCAATGTGCTCTAACAATGTGCATTTTCCAACTGATCTATTGGGGGAACATGGGCGGTACGGCAGCACAGTGGTTGGCACTGTTGCCTCATAGCACCTGGGATCCGCATTCGATTCTCAGCTAGGGTCACTGACTGTGCGGAGTCTGCACGTTCTCCCTGTGTCTGCGTGGGTTTCCTCCGGGTGCTCCGGTTTCCTACTACAAGTCCCGAAAGACATGTTGTTAGGTGAATTGGACATTCTGAATTCTCCCTCACTGTACCTGAACAGGCGCCGGACTGTGGCAACTAGGGGATTTTCATAGTAACTTCATTGCAGTGTTAATGTCAGTCTACTTTTGACACTAATAAAGGTTATTATTATTATGAGCTTTTGGTATATTACACTTGTATGTGGTAGCATGGCTATTATATGCACATAATGCTATTCCTCTGTCAGGTGCAATGAACCAAATTAAGAAGCAGAACTTCAGAAATAATCATTTCTGGATTATTACCTGAGCCATGTTATTATGATGCCGTTCCAGACCCCAACAGTTGCTAGGATACAGGACAGAAACACCAATATTTTATTTAAAGTGTAGGACTGTGAGGAAAGGATACTTCGCTCCAGGAGTGACTCCACACAAATAGATATGGTATACTAAAGCAAACTTCATTACTAACACAGTATTACTAACTTTAACATCATAAAGAAAATAGTTTACAATTACCAGCTAAACAATGCTTAACAATTTTGAAGAATAAATATTTTTATTCAATTGTTTTCATTTTATACATAATGCAAAGACAAAATAACACAACTAATCAGGATAACAACCCCCAAACCATCTACCACCCCCCAAACCCTAGCCCCACCCCTCCAAAATCACTCAGTGTCCCCCCCCCCCCCCCCCCCCCCCCCCCCCCCCCGCCCCCGCCCACACCCTTTAGCAACCAACTGTGACAAGCTCTTTGAAATACAAAATAAACAGCTGCCATCTTCGGTAAAACTCCTCAATTGATCCCCTCAAAGTGTACTTGACTTCCTTGAGATATCGGAACTCCATCATGTGGCACAGTGGTTAGCAGGGTATGTGCAGGGTAGGTGGATTGGCTATTCTAAATTGCCCCTTAATTTGAAAAATGAAAAAAAAGGAACTCCATCAGATCTCCCAGACACACTGAGGCACTGAGTGGAGAAGCTGGCCTCCATCCCATCAGCACTTGTCTCTGGCCGATCAGCGAGGCCGAGGCTAGGATATCGGCCCTTGTGCCTGTCTGCAGCCCCGCGGGTCTGACACTCCAAATATGACGACCAAGGGACAGGGCTCCAGCTCAATTTTCAGAATCACTGACATGGTGCTAATGAACGAGACCCAGAAACCCTTGCTTGGGATATGATCAGAATATGCGCACATGATTGGTCGGACACCCTGCACAGTGTTCGCACTTGCCCTCCACCTCCTGCAAAGAACCGCCTCAACGTGGACCTCGTCAGGTGGGCCCTATACACCACTTAAAGTTGTATTAAGTCAAGCTTCGCACGCGATAACATGGAGTTTATCCTCTGCAGGGTCTCACTCCAACCTCACCATGCAGCACCGGCACCAACTTCTCCTCCCACTTGGCCTTAACCCCCTCCACCAATACTGAATCCTCTGACATAATCCATCTATAGGTACCAGAAGTTGTGAGGCACGGTAGCACATTGGTTAGCACTGTTGCTTCACAGCGCCAGGGTCCCAGGTTCGATTCACGGCTTGGGTCACTGCACGTTCTCCCTGTGTGGGTTTCCTCCGGGTGCTCCGCTTTCCTCCCACCAGTCCTGAAAGATGTGCTTGTTGGTGAATTAGACATTCTGAATTCTCCCTCAGTGTACCCGAACAGGCACCGGAATGTGACAACTAGGAGATTTTCACATTGCAGTGTTAATGTAAGCCTACTTGTGGCACTAATAAAGATTATTATTATTACTTCTTTCCTCTGATCCCGCAAGTGAAAGAACCCTCTCCATTAGCAAGGCAGGCAGTGCCACAGGGAATGTTGGGAAGATCTGGTTCTCAAAATTACGAACTGGCAAATATCTGAATGAGTCAAATCGCGTAGTCCAAACTTCTCTGACAGTTCCTCTAAACTGGCAAACCGTCTTTCCAGGAACAGATCTGCCATTCTTTCCAACACCTTCCCCTCCCACCCCACGAATGTGGCATCCAATCGCGCAGGCTCAAAAATACGATTCACGCAAATTAGAGCCAACTTCGATACTGCCCCAAATTTAAAATGTTGCTGAATAATCTCCATATCTTCAAGGTGGATTGCTGAATATTTCGCTGGTGAGAATGGGAGCGAGGCAGTCAGTAATGCCCTCAGCCCAGACGTTCTACACAATTTTAACTCCATCTGCACCCATGTAGCTCCCAGATCACTACACTAACCTAACACCTTCTCCGTACTTGCCGCCCAATAATAGTATATCAGGCTCTGTAGTGCCAAGCATCTGTCCATCTGAAGCACTGTCTTCTGAATCCTCATGGGCTTGCCCGCCCATGTAAAAGACATGAAAGAAGTGGCTAATGAGATAGATGATGCATTGATTTTAATTTTCCATATTCCATTCGATTGGATGATGCCAAATGTAACTCCTTATATCAATATAGAAGGGAGACAGAGGGCAGGAAACTCTAGACCAGTTAGCATATCTGTCATAGGGGAAATGTTAGAAACTATTAATTTATTCATTTTTACGGGATGGGTGCTTCACTGGCCGGGCCAGTATTTGTTACCCATCCCTAATTGCCTTTGTGAAGGGGTGGTGGTGAGCTGTCTTCTTGAACCACTGCAGCCCATGGAGTGTAGGTACACCCATCGTGTTATTAGGGAGGGTGTTTCCGATTTGGATCTAGAACAGTGAGGGAATGGTGATGTATTTCTAAGTCAGGATGGTGAGTGTTCCCATGTAACTGCTGCCCTTGCCTTTCTAGATGACAGTGGTCATGGGTAGCTTTGGTGAGTTCTTGCAGTGCATCTTGTAGATGGTACACACTGCTGCTACTGTGTGTTGGTGGCGGAGGGAGTGAATGTTTGTGGAAGGGGTGCCAATCAAGCAGGCTGCTTTATCTTGGATGGTGTTCAATTTTTTGAGTGTTAAGCTACACACATTCAGGCAATTGGGGAATATTCCATCACACACTTGACTTATGCCTTCTAGATGGTAGACAGGCTTTGGGGAGTCAGAAGGTGAGTTACTCGCTGCAGGATTCCTAGCCTCTGACCTGCTCTTGTAGTCACAATATTTCTATGGCTAGCCCAGTTCAATTTTTGGTCAATGGTAACCCCCCAGGATGTTGAGAGTGGAGGATTCACTGATAGTAATGCCATTCAATGGCATGGGGTGATGGTGTCTCTTTCTTATTGGAGATGGTCATTGCCTGGCACTTCAGTGGCACGAATATTACTTGCCACTTCTCAATACAAAGCTGGATATTGTCCAGGTTTTGTTGCATTTGCACGTGGACTGCTTCAGTGTCAGAAGAGTCGTGAATGGTGCTGAACATTGTGAAATCATCAGCAAACATCCCCATATCTGGATAAAAGCAAATTACTGTGGATACTGGAATCTGAAACCAAAGAGAAAACGCTGGAAAATCTCAGCAGGTCTTGAGCATCTGTGGGGAGAGAAAAGAGCTAACGTTTCGAGTCCAGATGATCCTTTGTCAAAGCTAAATACAGAGAAAGTGGGAAATATTTATACTGTGGAGTGAGAATGAAAGATGAGTCATAGCCACAGAAACCCAGCGAAACGGGGTGCTAATAGCCACGAAAGCCAAGGGGAAAAAGTGATAATGGCAGTCCCCAGAGAGAACAAAAGGTGTGAAAGGCCAAACTGCAGAGAAACTAACATCAGAGGGTAAATTGTGACAAATGTAGATGTGGGAGGAGGGGAAGGGGGCAGCAAAGGGGAGAAAGGGTAAGGAAAGGTGGATAAGATGGGGGGTAAATATATATAAAGAAAGACAAGAGAGAAATAAATGGTAGAAGACAGTTAAAATGAAATGGGATGTAAACAAATAGCTCGAGGTGGGGTAGAGCTAATAATCTGAAGTTGTTGAATTTGATGTTGAAACCGGAAGGCTGTAGCGTGCCTAACCGGAAGATGAGATGTTGTTCCTCCAGTTTGCGTTGAGCTTCACTGGAACATTGCAGCAGGCCAAGGACAGACATTTTTTTTTTAAAGAACATACAGTGCAGAAGGAGGCCATTCGGCCCATCGGGTCTGCACCGACCCACTTAAATCCTCACTTCCACCCTATCCCCGTAACCCAATAACCCCTCCTAACCTTTTTTTGGTCACTAAGGTCAATTTATCATGGCCAATCCACCTAACCTGCATGTCTTTGGACTGTGGGAGGAAACCGGAGCACCCGGAGTTAACCCACGCAGACACGGGGAGAACATGCAGACTCCGCACAGACAGTGACCCAGCAGGGAATTGAACCTGGGACCCTGGCGCTGTGAAGCCACAGTGCTAATCACTTGTGCTACCCTGCTGCCCTCGCTTATGCTACCGTGCTGCCCATGTGGGCATGGGAACAGGGTCTTGTGCTAAAATGGCAAGCAACAGGAAGATCAGGGTCCTGAATGCACACAGACCGAAGGTGCTTAGCAAAGCTATCACCCATCTTTTTCTTAGAAATGTTGGGTTCCTCCATCATTGAGCATGGGGTATTTATGAAGCTTCCTCTTCCAGTGAGTCATTCAATTGTTCACCACCAGTCACGACTGGATGTGGCAGGACTGCAGAGCTTAGATCTGATCCGTCATGGGATCACTTAGCTCTATCTACCGCTTGCTGCTTATGTTGTTTGCCATGTAAGTAGTCCTGCATTGTAGCTTCAGCAGGTCGGCACCTCATTTTTCGATATGCTGGTAATTGCTCCTGGCATGCCCTCCTACACTTTTCATTGAACCAAGATTGATCCCTTGGCTTGGTGGTAATTTTTTTTTTTTAATTTAGATTACCCAATTATTTTTTCCAATTAAGGGGCAATTTAGCGTGGCCAATCCACCTACCCTGCACATCTTTGGGTTGTGGGGGTGAAACCCACGCAAACACGGGGAGAATGTGCAAACTCCACACGGACAGTGACCCAGGGCCGGGATTCGAACCCGGGTCCTCAGCGCCGTAGGCAGCAATGCTAACCACTGTGCCACCGTGCTGCCCAGGCTTGGTGGTAATGGTAGGGTGGAAGATATGCCAGGCCATGAGGTTACAGATTGTGGCTGGGAGCAATTGTGCTGCTGCTAATGGCCCAAAGTGTCTCGTGGATGCCCAGTCTTGAGTTGACCAGTTTTGAGTTAATATTCTGAATCTATCCCGTTTAGCACAATAGTAGTGCCACACAACACAATGCAGGGTATCCTCAATGTGAAGATGGGACTGTGTCCCCACAAGGACTGTGCGGTGGTCACTCTTACCAATACTGCCATGGACAGATGCAGGTGTTGTGTTCTGTGATATAACCATTGTAATGATGTATACAGAACATATAATTGTTTAACTATAAAGATAATTTATTAACTAACATGTAGAAAAGATAACTAACAAACTACCGTACAGACGACAGCTACTGCATGAATTCAGTGAATTCTCCTGGAACTACTCTTCTTGTACGTCTTACTTACCAACTGGTGGGTGTCTTGAGTCACCTGATAGATCTCTATCCCACCAGCTGGTTGGAGGTCACATTGCTAACTATATATAGAACTGTGCACAGGCATATCACTACAGCAGTTTGGTGAGGATGAGGTTTAGTATGTTTTCCCCTCTTGTTGGTTTCCTCTCCATCTGTTGCAGACCCTGTCTAGCAGCTATGTCCTTTAGGACTCGGCCAGTTCAGTCAGCAGTAGTGCTACCAAGCCACTCTTGGTGATGGACATTGAAGTCCCTCACCCAAAGTACGTTCTGTGCCCTTACCATCCTCGGTGCTTCCTCCAAGTGGTGTTCAACATGGAGTAGGACTGATTCACCCATGTTTGACCTGAAGCCATGAGGCTTCATGTGGTCCAGACTCAAGTTGAGAACTCTCTCCTGACTGAATACCACTGTACCACAACCTCTGCTAGGTCTATCCTGCCGGTGGGACAAGGCGTATCAAGGGATGGTGATTGTGGTGTCGGGGACGCTGTCTGTAAGGTATATTCTGTGAGTACTGTTATGTCAGGCTGTTGCTTGAGACAGTTCTCCCGATTTTGACACATGTTAGTCAGGAAGGTGGTCCATCCGGTTACTTTCTTTTTAGGCTTTGTAGCAGTTTTGATACAACTGAGTAGCTTTGTGGAACATTTCAGTGGGCATTTAGGAGTCAACCACATTACTGTGGGTCTGGAGTCACATGTAGGTCAGACCAGGTGAGGATTACAGATTTCCTTCCCTGAAGGACATTAATGAACAAGCTGGGTTTTGTACAACAATTGACAATGGTTATTTGAGAATGGTTCACCTGAGGAAGGAGCTCCGCTCCGAAAGCTCGTGTTTGAATCAAACCTGTTGGACTTTAACCTGGTGTTGTAAGACTTCTTACAATGGTTATTTGGCCATTCGACTTTTAACTCCAGATATTTATTGGATTCAATTTCCACCATCTGGCGGGATAAACCCGGGTCACCAGAGTGTTATCATGAGTCTCTGGATCACCAGTCCTGTGACAATGTCGCTACACCACTGCCTCCCCTGTCTTTGAAAAGCACTTGGAAAAATTCAAGGCAATCAGGCCGGGTCAACATGGTTTTGTGAACGGAAAATCTGTTTATCCAATTAATTGGAGTTCTATGAAGGAGTCACATGTGCTGTAGATAAAGTGGAACTGGTGGATGTACAATACTTAGATTTCCAGAAGGGATTTGATAAGGTGCGACTTATCAGCTGGCTGAGAGTGGTTGACTCTTAACTGCCCATCAAGGGCAATTAGGGATGGGCAATAAATGCTGGCACTGCCTGCAATGCCCACATCCCAATATCAGATAAAAAACACATCAAAGGTTATTGCATTAAATAAAAACTCATGTTGTAGGAGGTAACATGTTGGCATGGAGAGAAGATTAGCTAGCTAACAAGAAACAAAGTTAGCATAAATGGGTCTTTTTCCAGCTGGCAGGATATGATGAGTGGTGTGCTACAGGGATCAGTACTAGGCCCTCAACTTTTAATGGTTTATATACATGACATGGATGAAGGGACTGAAATTATGGTTGCTAAATTTGCTGATGACACACAGATAGATGGGAAAGTAAATTATGAAGAGGACACAAAGGGGCAAAGATAGGTCAAGTGAGTGGGCAAAACTGCCAAATGGAGTATAATGTGGGCAAATGTGAAATTGTCCATTTTGGCAGAAAGAATAAATAAGAAGCTTAATATTTGAATTGTATGAGATTGCAGAGCCTGAGCTGCAGAGGAATCAGGGTTTCCTAATGCATGAATCACAAAAGGCTAATGTACATCAAGTAATTAGGAAAGTTAATAGAATGTTATTTACCAGAATTCTCCGGCTGTTGCAATTCACGTTTTGAGCTGGCAGTGCACCCCTGCCAGCGGGTTTCCTGGCGCTGTGGGGTGGCTTGAATGAGAAATCCCATTGACAAGCAGCAAGAGTATAGAATCCTGCCACCAGCAAATGACACACTGCCAAGAAACACGTGGCTTGGAGAAACCCATTATTTATTGTGGGGGGAATTTAATGCAAATGTAGGGAGGTTATGTTTCAGTTATGCAGGGCATGGGTGCGACCACAACTGGAGTACTGTGCACAGTACTGGTCTCCTTATCTAAGGAAAGACGTAAATGCATTAAAAATAATTCAGAGGGGTGGCATGGTGGCACAGTGGCTAGCACTACTGCCTCATGGCACTGAGGACCCGGGTTCGATCCGGGCCCTGGGTCACTGTAGTGTAGAGTTTGCACATTCTCCCCATGTCTGTGTGGGTTTTGTCCGGGTGCTCCGGTTTCCTCCCACATTCCAAAAATGTGCAGGTTAGGTGGATTGGCCATGCTAAATTGTCCCTTAGTATCCGAAAGTTTAGGGGAGGCTTCTGGGTTACAGGGATAGAGTTGGAGCATGGGCTTAGGTAGGGTACTCTTTCCAAGGGTCGGTGTGCCAAATGGCCTCCTTCTGCATTGTAGAGATTTGATTCTATGTTTCTATCCTGAGGGATATTGACATGGTGGATGTAGAGCAGATGTTTCCTTTTGTCAGAGAATCTAGAATGAAGGTTACATTACAAATATAGGGTTGCTCATTTAAAATGGAGATGAGGAGAATTGTTTCTCTCAGAGGGTCATGAGTCTTTGGAACTCGCCTTTTGAAAAAGCGGTGAAAGCAGAGTCATTAAATATTTTTAAGGCAGAGCTACATAGATTCTTGACTAACAGGGGGTGAAAGATTACTGGGGGAAGGCAAGAATGTGGAGATGAGGTTACAATCAGATCAGCCATGAGTTTATTGAATGGAGTTCCTAATTTGTGTGTCCATACTTATGTTCTTATGTAACCAAGGCCAAATGTAACTTCAGTTCAATTCATGCAGATTAATCACTGCCCATCACAGCAACCTTCACCCCCAGTGCAAAACGAGCTATTTGATGCATTTGGAATAAACCCACCCTGGCAAACTCCACCTCCTTGGGTTCAGAAGGACATAAACTGAAATGCATTTCAAATGTCAAGGCTCAGAGATTACATTAATAAATGGCTGGAGATTTTCTCACATTATCTTCGGTGACATCACCTCGTTATACATCCCAGGCAATCTGTTATCTTTCACTTACAATACAGAAAGAAACACATTTTGTAGACTGTCCTTTTATCCCAAAGATGGAATTGAGGCAAGACCAATAAGGTCCATCCATCCATTGACTTGGGTGCCACCTTTTGAGGTAATACAAACAGACCAAGGTTGTACAGTTGATCAGTGAACACGCTGAAGATGGTCCATGGTTAAAATAGAATGTACTAATGGCGAGGTTTGTTAATACGAAAAGCCCAGAGGTTCTTTATAACAAGGCCCAATTAATATCATAATAGTTCCCAATCTCCAAAAAATCTCAAGGTATCATGAAGGCTGCATTCTTTTATTGGTAATATTTTTTTTTGACTGATCTTAGGTTCTTGAGTTCACATAGGGTCCACTTGTACTGACTAGATTAAATAATTTGCTGATTATAAGAGTTTCTATGTTTCATTATTTAAATGGAAGGAACATCACTCAATTAATCAACCTCTCTCCTCTCTGTTCATGATGTGTTTGTGGAATAAAAGAGCATAAAGCACATCCTCTCATCAGAACCACAATACAACATAAGCAGATGGCATCCAATTAAAGCTTCTTATTGATTAGAATGTATCTATTATTCACAAGGACCTTCCTAACCCCTTGTGGGGGTGTTGTCACTTGAAGAAAAAAATGAGATCTGAGATGATCTCATTGCGTAAGTTTTGACAAACTGGAAACGTTAGCTCTTTTCTCTCCCTACAGATGCTGCCAGACCTGCTGAGATTTTCCAGCATTTTCTCTTTAGTTTCATTGTATATGTTATTATTTCAAGTACCTGAGTCTTGTAGGGTCAAGTCCCATTCCAGAGTCTTGAGCACAAAAGTTCGGCTGACACTCCCAGTGTGATACTGAGGGTGTACTGCACACTTGGAGGCGCCATCTTTTGACCGAGCAGTTGAACAAGGTGCTGACCACCCTCTCAGGAATATGTGAAAGATCTCAACCCCCATTTAAAAGAGGGACAGGTAATTTATTCATCAATAAAATAAATTATTTAAATATTTATCTCATTGCTGTTTGTGGGAGCTTACTGTGAATAAATTATTACTTTTCCTACATGACAACAGTGGTTAAACTTCAGAAGTACTTCATTGGCTGGAAAGTGTTGTTGGGCATCCCGAGGTGGCGAAAAGCATTCTACGAACACAAATCTTTATTTTCTTTGTTAATAGAGTTCCAAAATGATCCAGGACCTATCCAGACGACAGAATTTTGCAAAGGGAGTCTCACGTGGGAAGACTGACATTGGATTTATGTTGGCACCGATCAATGTCAATCCTCCAGGTCTTAACATTAATCACACTGATCAGGACTGACAATTATGCAAAACATGTCTCCCCACCATAAAATAACTTATATCCCTCCCCCTATCAAACGGTATTAGCATTGCAAAGGCAGACAATGGAAGGGAAGAGGCAGGATCAATTACATTATGAACCAACGTGACATCACGGGGCAACACTATCCAACTAACTGAATTTAAATGAATTTTGTCAGCAATAAATTCGAAGTAGTTGAAAATTAACCAAGGGTGAAATTTTAACTTGTGGAGAAAATAAATTGACGAGCCTAGCAATGAACTCGGCGTGCAACTGACATGAAAGGCCAGACTCACCGAAGCTGTGCTCACATTTGAAATGTGTGTGGTTATCTGTGTGTGTGCATGCACCCAGATAAAGATGTGCCTGTAAATGTACTCACACCAGTAAATGCTATGGGTGCCGTAAGTGTCAGGCAGCGTGATTCAATCTGAAGAGTGTCTCGGCAATGCTTAGAATGCAAAGCAGCGGGCGGCGGTCTGCCTATTATAAATCCAGCCTGTTGTCAATCTCTGCTGAATAGTAACTAACAGGATCCAAGCTGCGCTCCTATTTTAATTTAAGAGCGTAATAGGTTTAGCAAATAAACCGAGGATTTGAATAAATCAACCTCTAATACTCCACCTATCGACCTGGACGCCCTTGTGTTCCCATTTAATATTGCTGCCGTACACTCCCAATCTTATTTTTTTTTCGAATATTTTAATCATTAATTCAGTGGTTCGCTTACCCACGACTTGCTTAAACAGAGCGATCCTTTCTGAATGCGCCGCGGCCAGCCGAGTTTATTTCAGGCAGATAGGTTATTAGAATTGGGAAGTAATGATTATCACGGGCGGGTTTGTTGTATGATTGGGATGACATTACGTGTTGTTTGTTTCCTTTATACCCATGTATGGACTGACATTAACAAGCTGAATACTTGATTTAGCCTCACCTTTTTTTTCATCAACGCACTGGACAACATCATTGCAGCCTCGCTCTCCCGTCCATTCCCTTTCTCTCCTGGTGAAAAACATTAACAACTTGATCACGATGTTAGATGTGTTCTTCCCCTTCGCATGACCAAGATAGGCAAGAGGGCACCGCAGACGCGGGGCGCTGATAGCTCTCGCCCAGGCTCGACACGTTTCAAGCTGAACGGGTCCAAGTCCTCAGCCAGTTGAGGTTTCAATCACTCACTGCCTCTCTTAATCATGGCGGGGATCTCCGATTGACGCAGCGCCCGAGCCGCAGCCTCCCAGGCCGAATCCGGCCCCTGGATTTCAGCACGCGTTTGCATTGAACTGGACCTTCCTGAGAAACGGTGTGAGGCGCAAAGAGCTCCGAAGTGAAACGCTGGCATCTCTTCCTCCGGGTAAGTGACCGACTGGAAAAAGCAAAGGGTGGAATTTGGGGTTGAAGCAGACAGGGGTGGCTGGGAGGGAAGGGGACATCTGGATTTCATCTCTGAATTCATCTGTGTATGATAGCAACACATGCAGCTGTAGAAGAGGCTGTGGCTGGAGTTGTGGGCAGGGGGCCGGTGCGAGGGGGCATTTTGCAGCTCCCTGGGAGGGCAGTTCCCTGCCTGCAGCTCTCCCTGAACACGGGCGGAATGCACCCTGCTTCCTCCCCTTGTGTTCACACCTGAATGATCTCAGGAGGAGCGACTTTGCTGTAACATTAAGACAGATTCGCCTCACCCGGTCAGGTAACTATGCTCTTAACGCACTCACCTCTCAACTTTCTGTACCCATGCCAAAGGGACTTGGCGGGAAAGTGAAAGTAAAGGCAATCGCCGAGCTGCTCCGATCCAAACTGGCAGCTCATCCTGGCTGCCCCGGAGAACTTTTATGTTGAGGTCTCTTTATTTCTTTCGTGTTAACACCCCCCCCCCCCCCCCTCTCCCGCATATAGACACCACTCTGCTCCCCGCACCCCCCCCCCCCCCCGCACATAGACACCACCCTGCTCCCCCGGTCCTGTATGGTCCAGTTTCTGTACCCTCCAATCTGCGTTGTGGCACAGGAATTGTTTAATGGTAATGGGTAGGAGCCTCTGCGGTACTGGAGCTGACTCCTGTTCCCTGCCACATGTTGCTGTCCCTTTCAGCACTGCTTTGGTCGGACGGAGCTGCCCTCAAGCGCTCAGCCGTCAAGGGTACAGATGGGGGGGGGGGGGGGGGGGGTCTGATGTATGCTTTAATAATTATATCAGCTAACATGGAGCGCGCTTGTCTTATTATGCATCTTCTCCGACCATGATGATGTGGGAGGGAGGCAGATTTAGATATTCCCGTCTCTTTTCCAGGACTGGTAAATTACATTCTAATTCACTGCCCACGGATTGTTGCTGCTGATGGACTTTAGGACCCTAGTGCCCCCTGTCCCATGAAGCGGCTGTGGAGTAGGACGTGAATCCTGGACCATAAACGGAATGAGCTGCCAAGTGTGATCGTCAGTGGAACACCGGGAAGCAGCAGGGGCGTCTCCTAGTCACTGATTTATCAGCAAGGCAGTAATTAAGCCCAGCAAAATGTAACTCGTGCTAGAGTGTGACGACCATGCGAGCACAGTGTGCCGCTCACGCCCCATTGTCGGTGTTGGAGAGGGTTATGTGCCTGGCAAACGTGCGAACCGACATCCGGAGCAATCAATGTTACACCCAGACACCCGGGCCCGCCATACACTACATTACAGCACACCCGCTAAGCAAGTGTTTTCACAGGTGCTTGCAGAAAATAACACACGTTAACACTCTGCACACAACTCTCAACCGGGTCAAATCAGATCGCATTGAAAGGGTTATGATTTCACTGGTCAGATAGATGATCTAAAAAGAGATCCAGGAGGCCACATCTCTTTCTCCCCTCCCCCTCCCGCTTTCTCCACTTCCCCTCCCGCTTTCTCCACTTCCCCCTCCCCTTCCTTTCTTTTTTGGCCTCGTTTTCTACCTAATTGTTAGCTCGCTTTTAGATTCTGATCTCCCAGCTCATAGTCCTCCAGCAATCAGAACGATTGGCAGGTTTTAAAAGGAGCCAATGTTCCCAGTCCAGATCAGTGTCTATCATGACTTTATTGAGGAGGCAGGTGGTGTTTAAGTTTTTGTTTCAACTGCCTGGATGTTGCTTCTTTGTCCTGTTACACTTTTGTTGGAAAGATAAAGAAGGGAGGGCGGGGAGCTTTGACGATAATAGTGTTCTGCTAAATTATGGGCTAGCTGACGCGAGCACACCAGCTAATGGAAGGAACACGTTAACACCCAGCTCTGAATTAAAGTCATTTACTGCAGCCTGTCGGTACGTATTGCTGGGGCTGGGCAGGCTATTACTGAAGATAGAATGAGAAAGTAAATGTGCTGAATGCTCACAGATAGACTGTGGGGGCCCATTGCCAAGGCCATTCGGTAGACACATGGGAAATGCGAACATTGCTTCTCTTCACTTTGGGCTCTCCACAGCCTATTAAATATTTACAAGTTTGCGGTTCGGGGTAAATGGGATCATTTCGATGTCAATTGCAATGTTTCAGGCTGGCTGGTGCCGTTCCTGAACACTAGCTATTGAGTCAGAGAAATGGAACCAGCTGTAGTTAAAACACGCGAGTTAGTGCTAGGAGGGGAACTGGGGACCACTGAACGGTTCTTTTGTATCCCAGCTTAATATTGCAGGAAATGCTGGATGAGAAGGAACAGATGAACTTTAAATGGAATTGCTGTCCCTTCTAAAACACTGCCAGCCCCATTTAACGGAGACTTCTCTAATATGTTGTCACTTGTGTCGGCAGTTTTCCCTCCCCAGTTTGTGTGATAAAGTGTGGCCTGCTGGTACCAGTCTGAGTTGGTGCTCACAGTTGATTATACAGATAATTAAGCCTATCGGCAATTGTTCGCCAGGAGAGGCAAGGCTGTTGGTGCAGACCCCTTTGCTCCTGCTGGGCCAGCTTGTTGGTGTCTAACGCCAGCCTGTGCTCTCACATTTATCTTGAAGTCAGGTCGATTGAGTCAGCTGTTTTGTATGCGAGGTATCCGAGCAAGAGCTTGTGGTGAGGGAGAGAGGGAGCGTGCAGTGGATACAGAAGAGGGGTTTTAGCATCCTGGATTGAACTGAGGAGGAGGAGGCTTCCAGGGAGATTGTGCAGAAAGACCAGAGTTCAACATCCTCGGAGCAAACAGATGCGAGAGGGGTCTGTGCAGGAGTGGGGGGAGGCTGACCGAGACGAGAGCAGAACTATTTCTGAGCACGTTCAGTAGAATCTGAACGCCTTTAGCCACTATGACCATTCGCCACGCGTTCTGCCCATTGCTCTGGGAATGAAGGCAGACTTGGAACTCAGGGAGTCGGTGAGTTCACTCACTGATCTGCTTTGGGGAGAGGAGGGGGCGGGGGTGAGATAGGACTGTTCATCATTAAAATGCGAAGAGACCCCTCCCAAAAATAGACATTGAAAAGAGAGAGCAGAGCAAATCCGGAGATTGAATAACCCAACACCAAATTGTCCACGCTGATATTTTGCACCCTGGGCACTCTTGTTTCGGGAGGACTGAGTGGAGACTGGGAAAAGGGTGGCTTTGCGTGGAAGCAATGTCGGTGTCCTAGGACGGAGCTCCAGTCTAGCTGACTCGCTCTGACTGTGGTCGTGTGCAACCCGCCAAGCAGCCGCGTCGGCCGCTCTTGCATTAATGAGAAAATAGATCTGTGTGGAAGATGGCATTTCTCTGCTTCGCAAGCATTTGGATAATGCGCGAAAATCGATTTAGTACACTAAACGAATTTCAATAATTCTTCGGCGAAACTTCGTGCCGAGGACCCTAGAGAGACACAGAGAGAGAAAAGGCGATTGGGATCAGCTCTGGGATCTGAGAAACTCCCAAACCAGATACCTTGCCAATCGTAATCTCGCTCACCCTCGCCTCCGTCTGCGATCTCAGATTTAAATAGGCTAGACATCTCCGGGATGAAGGAGACGCGGTCAATGAAGCCTTGGCGCTTGTAGACGGTGTGGAAGGAGCCCTACTTTCAAAGCGAGATGCGATCAGGTGTGGACTGGGAACAGTCTGTAAGGTAAGGTGCTGAGGAGTATGCGGAGGATTGTCTACCACGTTGGAAGGCGCGGTAAGCAGTGTTCGAAAGGGTAGAATGAAACTCAGGAAGAGCAAAAAACATTGGATGAGGGTTGGGAAGGAGCGAGTGCCTGATTGACGCGTGCATCCCAATGGGGTCACTTGCCTCCGGCCCGGTCACATCACCAGTGTTGTGAGTTACATGGTATCTGAACGCTCCCAAAGTCTCCCCTTTATAGTTAGGCGCGTTAGCGTCTCACTGCTTCAGTGAAAATAACGTTAGGAACTCACCTGTAGACAGTCAGGGTTAACACACTCCTCTCCAATCCTATAGCACTTGGGCACTTTTACAAGTCTTCCTGTATACATGCAACGTTAAATAATTTGTGTACAGACGTACAGGAATTGCACCCTTGGGTGTCCACACGCGGACATGGTGCGGCCAGTGAAATGTTGTAATCAGTGATGAGGGAACTGGCAGGACGGCCAGTGACCAGAGGACACAGATTTAAGTCAATTGACAAAATAATTAGAGGGGAGATAATGATCTTTTTAAAAAAGCAGGCGATTCTGTTCTGGAATGCACTGCCTGAAGCAGAGTCAATAATAACTTTCCAAAGGAAATTTGATATGAAGGGGAAAATTACAGGAATAGGGCGAAAGGACAAGAGGGAAAGGGACGAATTGACTTGCTCTTTCAAAGAGTTGGCACCCGCACGATGGGCCGAATGGTCTCCTGCGCTGTGCGAAGCCACTGATTGCCTATATAGGCTGTTTTTATCAGTGAGTTATCGTGGTGTTTGCGCTTTACCAGATCATTCACGAAATGCTCTGTGAAGCTCCCATTGCCAGAGGCTCATGTCCACATTCGTGATGTCATTAAATCTAAACCGAAACTTTAAAAACATATGGTCATATTTAAATGTCTTACGTTTTTAAATGTAATTAAAGGGAATGGCGAATTTTATGAAATTGGTTCAATATTCGGATCACAAACGTCCAGTTAATTCCACTATCGATCTTTACTTATTTGCCAAAAGGAGAATATTTGTTGCTGTTGATTAAAATCGGATCAATGCCTCACTTTCCATTAGGAGCTGACACCTCCCCTCTCCCTCCCGCTGGCCTCGGCGGACAGTGAACATTACAGGCACAAACATCTTCATATCCTCCGAGCTGCGAAGCAGCATTAAGCAGCCGCTTTGACTGTTGCCAAAACTGCGAGGGGGATGGTGATGGATCTCTAAACATTACAAACAACGGGAGAGTACACAGGAATACTCGCGCGGATGTGTTTGCTGTGAATCAGCACAAGATCAATTGGATAGACGCCCACACATCTTCTGACAAATTGAGATCATGCTGCCTTGAAATTTTGCAGGATTTTACCCATCAGGTAGTTGGCGTGTCTGTGGGCTCGGGTGGGCTCAGCGCTATATTTAAGCGCGTTTGTTACATTCAGATGCTCCAACAAGGTGAGCTGTCACTGTGTAGGTTTGGGAATACTGGGACTAATGTATGTGGAGGTGGCGTCTATTGAATTGTGGCCCGAGATATTGAATACAACTGATAAAATCCAACCGAACGACCCACTTTGTTGTGGAGTTGCTTGGTCAATAGCAATGCGGATGAGTGGACAGTAGGTTGAGAGTGTCTCCACTCACCCCAAGTGGACTCTTGGAAAGGCATTGAGCTGGGTCAGAGCTGAGGCGCAGCTTGGGACTAGTGCAGAGAGATGTTAGTCCAATCCTAACCCTATCCTGTCCGGCGCCCGCCATGAAATGAGCTCAGGCGTTCATCAGGGCTTCAGTGTTTCGTAATCGTGAACCTTCTTGACCAAATGGAGAGGAAATCATACCCAAACCTCAGGCCTGTTTTCACAGAAACATCTGGAGAGAAACCCCCCGGCATCCGGCAAAACATCTGGCAGCTGGCGAAATCCTCTTGCATGCAACAGGTTGAGGCGGTGTAAAGCTGGTGTAATTCCTGACTTTTCTAGGTGTGTGAGGGAAGTGGACCTCTCAATTCTGCATCCATCCGCACTGCGCGATGGAGTCGACCGTGTTTTAAGGTGAGGATCTCCAGGCGGTTGGTTACATGCCGTGCGCACACATAGATGCACAATGCTTACACTGAAGCAGAAGTCATCCCTGAGGTTGATGATTTGACAGTCAGGGTTTGTGATTTTTGGTGCCATGAGATCTCTTCACTCCATTTCAGTAAGTGACTATTTTCACTGTTGACAATTCACCCCTGAAGTGTTGGGGCGGGTGATTGAACTTTGACTAATTACCGAGGAGGTTTCTGTTTTGGTAGAAGCGATATTCCAAATATGTTTTAAAAAGAATATAATTCCACTCTCCAATATCAGGCCAAATGAATCCGAGATAGGATTGGTTTTGACGAAGCGAGACGAAGGGTTAAGACCCACGACGTACCCGACTGGCCATTCCGGAAAGGAAGGTCATGGGCCACAGATGATCGCAAACCTTCTCCCAGGAGGAATTTCAATACATATTTAACTCAATTGTTGCCTAGTTCAATGAAAGTGAAAAGCCAGTATTCTCCCAACTCGAACCGATCAATTATATGAACAGGTTGCATCGATCAGTTAAAGTTGGATTGTGTGTAGAATTTTTAAAATCCGAATTTCGCTCAATGAAGCATTAAAATATTTAATTCCAGATAAGTGAGGAGTGCCCCCTGTCTATTCGCTAGCTTCTGTCTAAACTCTAACCTCGGGGGTTAATCCTACAGAGCAACCCTTCTTGATATAAAGATTTGTATGCATGACGTTCAAACATTTCCATAGAAACATGCCGTGAACAGTAACTGACTCGATGGTCCCGAGTCCCCCTCCACCAATCGCTCCAAACCCCTTTCATGTTGGGATGGGGGGCTTGAGTTGCGAGGAGAGGCCGGAGATGAGAAGCTGGGATTGTTCGCTTCAGAGCAGGGGGGTTTCAGAGGAGATGTAACAGTGGTGTCCAAATGCTAAAATATTTGAATAAATAGTATAAGGAGAAGCTGTTTAAACTGGCAAGAGGATTGGTGACCAGAAGATACACATTTAAATGTCCCAGGAAGGGAAAATAAGCGCAGTCTTGTTTAAACCGCGGGGTGTTCTGATCTGAAATGCTAAATCAGTTTCAACAGTAACATGTTAGGGGAAACTGACGGGCTCTCGGAGAAGAGGCAGGGAAATGGGACTGAATGGATGGAATGCTCTCCTCATTCTGTCTGATTTTAATTCTATGATTTCCTTTCCCAAATTTGTTGAGAGAAGCGCTGAATTAGATCACCGGGATGTGTGTATTTTTAAATTCTGAGAATTCCCAGCATTCTACCTCCAACTGGATATTTCAAACAAACAGTTTTAAGGGAAAAAAACATCACTCGGAAAAGTAGTTCTACTTGCTCCACACAGGGAAACTGTTTGTGGGATTGGTTACATTCTTAACTCCAGCCGGGTTCAATCTGTTTCGAGATCGGGTGCTCTAAACCCCAGTGGATTTAATCCAGGGGCAGTTCAGGCCAGTTACCGATTTGCAGAGCTCAGACCTGATCCCAGGTCTGCCCCTTATTGCCCCTTATTCACAGTCCGAATAGCGGTTAGTGAGGAAAAGAGCAATGCAGTGCACAACTAGACTCGGCCCCAATATGGATAAGAATTGCAGAAAGGGTGGAAATTATCCTGATGTTCTGCTCAGCCAACATTATGGAAAAATGAATAGGTTATTCATTTCATTGTTGTTTGTGGACAAACCTGCTGTGTACAAAGTGGTTGCCAATGTTGTTTTCAAAGCGGCAACTTCGACCTCAGTATAATTCATTCCATGTGAAGCGTTTTGGAGCATTTCAGTGAGAACCGGTCTTTAATTCCAACTGTGCTGCACTTCAGTTATACAATGTCGAGTTCCTCTGACACTGGTGTAGGGATGACTCGTTTCTAACCAAAGTTGAGTGTCTCCGGTGAAAATTAGCTCGATTCTCGTATAACTTGGAGTCACGTGGTTTGGTCTTGTCCTACCAGCCCCCCCCCCCCCCCACACACACACACAGCCCCCGCCCCATACGTTAGACGGAGGCTGAAAGAACTGAATCGTGCAGTCAGAAATATTTTAGATGTATGTAAACTGCCTGATTTCCATCAATTTGCACGAACGTTCTTTTTTTGTCTGGCGTTAATCCAGGCTAACTGTAGCATTCTCCCCTCTCAGAAAGTCATGGTTCAGTTTTACTCCAGAGATTTCAGTATACAATCTAGGTGAACACTTCTGCGCGGCACTGAGGGATTGTTTGCACCATCTGGAGGAAGAGAATTGTCCTGGTATTCTAGCCATTACTTATCCCCCAACCAAAAACATTGTCTTGTCATTTATCCCAATGCTGTCTGACGGACTTTACCTGAGGTAAATTCGCATGACCAAAGTGAGTAAAATGTAAGTGTGCGTTATGAATTGCAAAGTCATTCTTGCTTTAAGTTACGTTTTTTGCGTAAGTCTGGCATTTAACAGGATTATTAGATCCGTGTCTATGTCGGTGTGATTGCGCTGCTAACCTTGTCAGCGCAGTAGTAACCATCATAGAACCATGGAAAATTACAGCACAGAAGGAGGCCATTGAGCCTATCTTGTCCATACCTGTCTGAGGATACCCTGGAGCCTTTTCTAATTCCACCATCCTGCACTTGGTCTCCAGCCCTGTAGCTTACACCACTTAAGGTGCAGTTCAGGTACTTTTTAAAATAGTTTAGGGTCTCTGCCTTTGCCACCAACTCAGGCAGCGAATTCCAGACTCCCACTACCCTCTGCCTAAGAAGGTTCTTTCTCATGTCCCCTTTACACTTTCTGCCACTTATCTTGAATCTATGTCCCTTGATTCTAGAATTCTCCATCAAGGGAAATAATTTTACCCCGTCCACTCTATCTCTTCCCGTCATAATTTTGTACATCTCTTTACCAAGAAAAATAATCCCAACCTATCCAATCTCTCTTTGTAGCAACACTTTTCTAGCCCTGGTAACATTCTTGCAAATTTCCTCTGCACTATCTCCAGACAATCACATCCTTTCTGTAATGTGGTGACCAGGACTGCACACAAATTGGCCTCACCAGTGTTTTATACAATTCCAACATTATATCCTTACTTTTATATTCTATACCTCTGCCAGTGAAGGAGAGAGAATTCCATGTGCCTTCTTTACAACCTTGTATCCTTGAACTGCTGCCTTTAGGGACCTGTGTACTTGTAGGCCAAGATCTCTCACTTCATCTACTCGTAGTGTATTCCCATTTATTGTGTGCTCCCTGTAATGGTCTGACCTCCCTAAATGCATTAAAATCCATCTGCCACTTTACCGCCCACTCTACCAACCCATCTATGTCAGTTTGGAGATTATTGCTATCCACCACGTAACCAATCTTTGTGACGCCTGCAAATTTCCCAATCGTGCCCCCCATGTCCATGTCCAAATCGTTAATATATAACACAAACAGTAAGGGTCCCAACACCGAGCCCTGTGGCACACCACTTGAAACAACTTCCCATGCGCAAGGGCATCCATCAACCATTACCCTTTGTTTCCTGTTACCAAGACAACCTATTATCTGGTTTGCCACACTCCCATGTACCCCATGGGCTTTTACTTTTTGACCAATTGATCAGGAGATGGAATTGACACTTTTTCTCTGTTGTTCCCAAGATTGGTGTCCCTGTCCATGGTATTGATGGAATCCCTGTTCATGGCTGTACAATCTGGATGGTTGGTGTCATTGACCATGTTACTGATTGAGAGCTCCAGCCTCTATTGCCATCACTTTGATTGTTGTTTGCATCCAAGGCGGCATTCCATCATGTTCTCTACTGTTGAGACCAAATATCTGGACTTGGCAGTGTTTTATACTCTCCATAGCAAGTCTAATTTTATGGAAAATTGCTAGTATTACCAGCACTGAGGCCTTACTGCCACACCTTTTTGTTGAAGACATTAACATGTAAACATTGATCTAGATAGAGGTGACTTCTGGTTGCGGTGATGCGGAGCTAAGCCGCACATTTGGTAGCTCCCGCTATTTTTGGACTTTCGGGCTCTTTTAAGGGCCCGCAGCGGCGCTGTTACGACTTTTCCCCGGGTGGGAATGCGGCCACTGTGCTCAGCTGCTGGTGGATGGGCTGGACCAGGAGCGGAGCGGCCAGAAAATCGACTTTGAAGCAGAGAAAGGTGCAAGGCAAGGAAAACAAGATGGCGGCGGGCGGGGAACCGGCAGTGTGACAGCAGTGGGCGCGGGAGCAGCAGAAGCTGCTTCAGCGCTCCTTCAGGGAGCTGAAGGCTGAGATCCTGGAACCGTTTAAGGCCTCGCTGGACAAGATCATGGCGACTCAGACGGCTCAGGCTGCAGAGATCCGGCAGCTACAGCTAAAGACCTCGGAGAACGAGGACGAGCTCCTGGGCCTAGCAGTGAAGGTGGAGTCGCATGAGGCGCTTCACAAGAAATGGCTGGCAAGGATGGAGGAGTTGGAGAACCGCTCCCGTCGGAAGAACCTGCGGATTTTGGGCCTCCCGGAGGGGCTGGAAGGTTCGGATTTGGGGGCCTACGTGGTTGTGATGTTGAACTCGTTAATGGGCGTGTTCCAAGGACCCTTGGAGATGGAGGGGGCCCATCGAGTTCTGTTGAGGAAGCCCAGGCCGAACGAGCCGTCTAGGGCGGTGCTGGTCCGCTTTCACCGCTTCATTGACCGAGAGTGCGTGCTGAGATGGGCGAAGAAGGAAAGGAGCAGCAGGTGGGAGAATGCGGTCATTAGGATCTATCAGGACTGGAGAGCGGAGGTGGCGAAGAGAAGGGCTGGCTTCAATCGGGCGAAGGGAGCGCTTCACAGGAAGGGGGTGAAGTTCGGCCTGTTACAGCCGGCTCTCCTTTGGGTCACTTATAAGGACCGCCAGCTCTACTTTGACTCTCCGGAGGAGACCTGGGCTTTTGTCCAGGCAGAGAAATTGTCCATACCTGTCTGAGGATACCCTGGATCCTTTTCTAATTGGGGAATGATGTACATTATCCAGAGACTTTGTCCTCCTTGGTATCCTTTCTTTTTTATTGGCTGTGTTTGATGTTGCTTTTTTGTTGCTCTGCTTCTTCGTTTTTTGGGGCTGTTATTTATTTACTGTGGTGCTTTTTAGTTTTTTCCAATAGTGGAGGGTTGGGGAGCTGTTTGTGGTCCTGCTGGGTCGTGAGCCCGTCTTTTTCCCGCTTGTTTGGCTGGGGGGGGGCGGGGTTCGGGATGGAAGCACGGGCTTTCTTCCCGCGCTGGAGGAGTTGGGGGTGGGGCCGGCACTAGGACGGAAGATTGGTGGTTGCGTTGCATCGGGGGGGGGGAGGGTTGGAGGACCCTTGGAGGTTCTTGAAGCCGGGGGGGGGTAGGGAGTTCTCCTTTTTCTCCCATGTTCACAAGACTTATTCCCGGATTGACATTTTTGTTCTCAGCAGGGCGCTGATCCCGAGAGTGGTGGGGGCGGAGTATTCGGCGATAGCCATATCTGACCATGCTCCACATTTTGTGGACCTGGAGCTGGGGGAGGGGAAGGATCAGCGCCCGCTATGGAGGTTAGATGTGGGGCTTCTGGCAGAGGAGGAAGTGTGTGGCCAGGTCCGTAGGGGTATAGAGGGGTATTTGGAAGCCAATGACAACGGAGAGGTGCAAGTTGGGGTGGTTTGGGAAGCGCTGAAGGCAGTAGTTAGAGGGGAGCTTATATCCATTCGGGCGTACAGGGAGAGGGGGGAGAGGATCGAGAGGGAGAGGCTGGTGGAGGAAATGGTAAGGGTGGATAGGAGGTATGCGGATGTCCCGGAGGAGGGGCTTTTGAGGAAGCGGCGCATTCTCCAAGCGGAATTCGATATACTGACCACCCGGAGGGCGGAGGCGCAGTGGAGGAGGGCGCAGGGGGCGGTATATGAGTACGGGGAGATGGCAAGTCGGATGCTGGCCCACCAGCTCCGGAGGCGGTGAGAGAGATAGGGGGAGTCACAGATGCAGGAGGGAACTTGGTGCGGGGTGGCAGGGACATCAATGGGGTGTACCGGGCGGTGCCCCCTAGGGAGGCGGGCAGATTGGACCGCTTTCTGGATGGGCTGGAGTTCCCAAGAGTAGAGGATGAGCGGGTGGAGGGCCTGGGGGCCCCATTCGAGTTGGGGGAGCTGATGGAGGCGCTGGGGAGCATGCAGACAGAGAAACGCCGGGACCTGACGGGTTCCCGGTGGAATTTTACAAGAAGTTTTCAGATCTGCTGGGCCCGCTGCTTGTAAGGACCATGAAGGAGGCGAGGAAGGGGGGGCTCTGCCCCCGACGATGCCTAGGGCAATCTTCTCTTTGATCCTGAAGCGGGACAAGGACTCCCTCCAGTGTGGGTCCTGTAGGCCGATCTCGCTCCTTAACGTGGACGCAAAGTTGTTGGCAAAGGTACTGTCTAGAAGGGTGGAAGATGTGGTCCTGATGGTTATCCATGAGGACAAAACAGGGTTTGTGAAGGGGAGGCAGCTGAATGTCAACGTACGGCGGATTGAAAAAAGAAAATCGCTTATTGTCACAAGTAGGCTTCAATTAAGTTACTGTGAAAAGCCCCTAGTCGCCACATTCCGGCGCCTGTCCGGGGAGGCTCGTACGGGAATCGAACCATGCTGCTGGCCTGCTTGGTCTGCTTTAAAAGCCAGCGATTTAGCTCAGTGAGCTAAACCGGCCCCGATGGCTTCTTAATGTTCTGATGATGGCGCCGGTGGCTGGGGAGGGGGAAATAGTAGCATTGCTGGATGCGGAGAAAGCTTTTGACAGGGTGGAGTGGAGTTACCTGTGGGAAGTGCTGAGGAGGTTTGGGATTGGTGAGGGTTTCATCAGCTGGGTGAGGTTGCTGTACAGCTCCCCGGTGGTGAGTGTGGTGACAAACAGGAGGAGGTTGGAGGACTTCCGGCTTTCCCTTGTCTCCCCTGCTCCTCGCGTTGGCGATTGAGCCCTTGGCCATGGCGCTGAGGGATTCGAAGAACTGGCGGGGGATTGTGCAGGGGGGGGGAGAGGAGCACCGGTTGTCGTTGTACTCAGACGACTTACTGTTGTACGTCGCAGATCCGGCTGGGGGGATGCCAGAGGTGTTGAAGATACTTGGGGAGTTTGGGGACTTTTCGGGCTACAAGCTCAATGTGGGGAAACGTGAGCTGTTTGTGCTGCACCTGGGGGACCAGGAGAGGGAGGGGAGCTCCCGTTGAAGAGGGCGGAGAGGAGCTTTAGATACCATGGGGTCCAGATAGCTAGGAACTGGGGAGCCCTGCACAGGCTTACCTTTTCAAGGCTGGTGGAACAGATGGAGGAAGAGTTCAGGAGGTGGGACGGGCTGCCGCTCTCTTTGGCGGGCAGGTCCAGTCGGTTAAGATGACTGTGCTCCCGAGGTTTTTGTTTCTTTTCCAGTGCCTCCCCATATTGATTCCGAAGGCTTTTATTGAAAAAGGTGAATAAGAGTATTCTGGGGTTTGTGTGGGCGCGGAAGGCCCCGAGATAAGGAGGGTATTCCTGGAGTGAAGAAGGGAGGCAGGCGGTTTGGCGCTACCCAACCTGTGTGGGTATTACTGGGCTGCGAATGTGGCAATGATTCGCAGGTGGGTGATGGAGGGGGAGGGTAGCGCATGGAAGAGGCTGGAGGTGGCGTCCTGTGTGGGTACGAGTTTGGGGGCATTGCTGACGGCCCCGCTTCCGCTCCCCCCAGCAAGATATTCCACGAGTCCTCGATGGGAAGTTTGCGACTTTAGAGGAGTTGGAGGGGAAGTGGGACCTCCCCCCTGGGAATGCTTTCTGGTATATGCAGATTAGGGCGTTTGTTAAGCGGCAGGTGGCGGAGTTCCTGCTGCTGCCGGCTAGGAGGGTGCAGGATAGGGTGCTCTCGGGGACGTAGGTCGGTGAGGGGAGGATCTCGGCGATTTATCAGTTGATGCAGGAAGAGGAGGAGGCCTCGGTGGAGGAGCTGAAAGCAAAATGGAAGGAGGAACTAGGGGAAGAGATTGACGATGGGATGTGGGCGGGTGCCCTGGGGAGGGTGAACTCGTCCTCTTCTGGCGCACGGCTCAGCTTAATTCAGCTGAAGGTGCTGCATAGGTCGCACATGACTGGGGCCAGGATGAGCCGGTTCTTTGGGGGGGGAGGAGTTCGGGAGGCCCGGCGAACCACACCCACATGTTCTGGGCATGTCCGGCGTTGGGGGGGTTTTGGAAGGGGGTGGCGGAGACTTTGTCCAAGGTGGTTGGTTCCAGGGTGGAGCCGGGCTGGGGGCTCGCGATCTTTGGGGTAGCATCGGAGCCGGGGGTGCAGGAGGCGAGAGAGGCCGGTACACTGGCCTTTGCGTCTCTAGTAGCCCGGCGTAGGATTCTCCTCCAGTGGAGGGACGCCAATCCCCCAAGCCCGGAGGCCTGGATCAATGACATGGCCGGGTTCATCAGGGTGGAAAAGATTAAATTTGCCCTGAGGGGATCGGTACAAGGGTTCTTCCGGCGGTGGCAGCCTTTTCGCGATTTCCTGGCAGAGAGGTAGAGGGTGGGGCAGCAACCCGGGGGGCGGGGGGGGGGGGGGGAGTGGGTGGAGAGAAGGGGGAGGGGGGGGGGTGTTCGGGATTTGTTGAGGGGGTTTGTTTTTGCGACGGTGTGTTTGCTATTTTTTTTTCTTTCTTGCATTGTTATTAGTTATTAATTGATTACTTTGTATTGAGGGGATTTCTGTTTCTGTTTCTGTTTAGTTTTACACCTTGTTTACTTTAACTGTTGGGAGAAAATTTGTTGTTGAAAAATTTGAATAAAAATTATTTTTAAAAAAACAAAAAACATTGATCTAGATATCTGCTTAATGCTTGCTCTGAATATTCATCAATTTTGCGCATGTAGTGTAAATAATCTAGCAACCTAATTTAGATATTGATTTGGTTTCCAAGCAAAACGTTACTCCGGGGTAAGATTTATTTTTTTATGAAGTTGCAGTAGCAGCAATGCCCTTAAAAATGTACTTTTGTTTTTTCTGTATCTCCCCCTGTCCCCTTGGCAGCTGCCAAACGCAGTGAAATCCATTCAAATCACGTGGGACATTATTAGCGTTGAGACTCGCCTTGTACTCTCTAGCACACACATTCAGCACCTCCTCAGCACTGTGCTGGAGTGTGGGCCTGGAATTTGTGTAGTTTCTGAAGTAGAGCTTAAACCCACATATTTCTTCCTCGGAGCAGAGGGTGCTGAACCACTAAACTATACACAACTATTTTACATTAAATCACCAGATTAACTTTATGAAGGGTAATAATTAGTGTAGAAAGGAGCAAGAAGTTGCAAAGATATGTGGATAGATTAAGTGAGTGGGCAAAGTTTTGGCAGGTGAAGGCAAATGAGATTGTTTTCTTAAGGCAAGAGACTAGAAAACTGTCATAGAGAAAAAACATTTCTCGTGATGGTCCAGTAAAGAACAAAAGGCCTTAACCTTAAAATCAGAGTAGTCTGTTCAGGAGTAAAATCAGGAAACTCTCAGACATACAAAGGGCAGTGGAAATCTGAAGCCCCCCCTCCCCCATTTTCCAAAAAAACTGTTACTGTTGGGGGGTCAATTGAAATGTGTAAAACTGAGATTGATAGATTTTTAAGGTGCAAATGTAATACAAGAATTAGAACCAAGGTAGGAACATTTAATTAATAATAATCTTTATTAGTGTCACAAGTAAACTCACATTAACACAGCAATGAAGTTACTGTGAGAATCCCCTCTGCGCCACACTCCGGCGCCTGTTTGGGTACACAGAGGAAGAATTCAGAATGTCCAATTTACTAACGTCACGTTTTTTGGGACTTGTGGGAGGAAAGCAGAGCACCCAGAGGAAACCCACGCAGACAGGGGGAGAATGCGCAGACTCCACACACATAATGACCCAAGCCGGGAATCAAACCTGGGACCCTGGTGCTATGAAGCAACAGTGTTAATCACTGTGTGACCATGCCACCCTTAAGATACTTAATTAAGATACAGATCAACCATGATATAACTGAATAATGACAGAGGCTGGAGGGGCTGAGTGGTCTTCTCCTGTTTGTGTGTATGATTACATGTCTTGGAATTGTCAAATTTACAACTTGTAGTAAATACATTTTGCAACATTTCAGGGGAAGCTGTATGTAATGGTCAGGCCCTCAAAGTGTGGAGGGGCAGGGGTAAAACATTTTAACGTAGTATTTTTTGTTTATAAATTTAGAGTACCCAGTTATTTTCTCCAATTAAGGGGCAATTTAGCGTGGCCAATCCACCTATCCTGCACATCTTTTGGGTTGTGGGGGCGAAACCCACGCAGACACGGGGAGAATGTGCAAACTCCACATGGACAGTGACCCAGGGCAGGGATTCAAACCCGGGTCCTCAGCGCCGTAGTCAGCAATGATATCCACTGTGCCACCGTGCTGCCCTTTAACGTAGTATTTGAGAACAAGGAATGTTCGCATGCATTTTGTTTAAATCCTTTTTATTATTTGCACCTTTTGAATGTTTAGTGTGGGTATGGGGTGTGTAAATGTATTGCACTCTATTCTGGTCACATAATGACTCATTGTATGAGAAATACACACACTGGGCATTTAGATGGACTAAAATATAGTTTATATAGTTCCTCTATTGTGACAATTGGAGGATTTTAGGAATATTGGCTTCTAAATATTGGGACAAGTGTTAAATGCTTGGAGTAGAGTGTGTTTGGCTGTGGTGGCCATGGTTTTAAAAAAGGAATTTGTTTTGTTTCCAGGAAATAGCAGATGAAATTGACCAGAGGAATGTAGCTTGACTGGGGATGTCCTTGAAGAGTCAATGTGCTTGTGCAACCTGCAGATATAATTTGTTTTTCAGCTTGGGGAGATGCGGTCATTGCTTGGTGGAGCCCAGAAAAAGGAGAGAGGCAGTGAGTTTTTGGAGAGGTTTTGAGAGAGTGAGGAGTTGAATTTTGATCTGCCTAACCCTGAGTCCACAATTCTTTTCCAGTCGAATAGGTTAAAAAAAAGAGTAATAACATTGTAAAGTAGTGCAGTCTTGTCTGGAGGAAATGAAGAGGCTGAAACAACCTAGTTGAAGCAGCTATTTGAAGATATTCAGCCAGAGTCTGAAGGAGTTCCTACCAGAGATAAATCTGTTTTATAAAGCAAGTATAACTCTCTGCCCTGCTAATTTTGAGATGAATTAAGAGCTGTGTCTTTATTTCTGGTTGTCTAATGGGAAATTGTATAGTTGTGTTAAGGGATAATTGTAAGCTGTTATTTATGCATGTGAAGTTATAAGTTTAACATTGTATTCATCATGAAGTTTTGTTTTAGAGATACCAAAACCCTATTTTTTCAAGCAATCACTCCTAGAGCAAATCATTCTTTCCGCACATTCTAAAAATAAACTAAAATATTGGGGTTTGGGTCCAGTATCCTAGCCACTGTTAAGGTCTAGTTTGGGATCGTAATAACATCGGGGGCTCATCTGGGATTGGGATCCGATTCCTAAGTATAATTCCTTGTTTGACTTGGGGTTATTGAACTTAAAGATAGTGAGTGTGTGTGGAACCTTCTTTCAGGTTTTGAAATTTAAATAGGGAGTGACTAGAGATGGTTCTTTCAGTTGAAAAACATTTCCCGGGTACGGAAGAGATTACTCAAGATGGTTTACAAAGCAAAATGTTTGGGTTTGGCAGAGAAGCTGCAGTTAACCCTTTCAATAGGGGTGAGTAAGGTAGAGATGATACAAGCCATAACTCAATATTTAAATTTACCAGACACCACAGCTTTAATAATTAGAATGAGCTAGAATTCAATTACAAATTAAATAATTAGAAATGCACGGAAAAGATTAACAGAAAGAAATAGAAGTGAAGAAATTGGAAATTGACGCAAAAGAAAAGGAGAAATTGCCAAAGCAGCAGAAAAATGAAAGATTGGCAATGGCATAAGCAAACGAAAAAGCGAGGACTTTTCAAATGGAAATGGAAAGGAGGAAATTTGAATTAGAAAGGGAAAAATTAGCAAAGAAAGAAAGGGATAAGGAAAGAGAAAGATAATTTGAATTTTGGAGACTGGTACTGCAAGAAGAACATCAACCTAAAAGGTTGGAATTAAAGGCAGAAGCTGAGGAAGGTGTAGAGGAAGAAGAATTATTCTCAGTCAAAAGCTTAGTCGGGATATGTTTAAATACATTCAAACATTGCCAAGATTTGAGGCGGAAGATGTGGAAGTATTTTTCAATTCTTTTGAGCAAGTGGCTAAACAATTGAATTGGCCAAAGACCCTGTTGGTAATGTTGGTTCAAACAAAGTTGGTAGGTAGAGCTAGTGAAGTGTTTGCATCACTATCAGAGGAGGTATCTAGGAATTATAATGAGGTGAGGAAAACCACATTGAGTGCATATGAACTAGTGCCAGAAGCCCACAGACAGAAGTTTAGAAAACCAAGGAAAGATCAGTTCAGACACATATAGAATTTGAAATAATTAACCAAAATAATTTTAATAGGTGGATCAGAGCATTACAAATAGAGCAAACATATGGTGGTCTTAGGGAAATAATTATTTTGGAGGAATTCAAAGATTCACTTCCCACTGTAGTGAAAAGTCATGGGGAAGAGCAAAAAGTTAAAACTACTAGATTGGCAGCAGAAATGGCAGATGATTTTGAATTTGTTCATAAACCAAAGTTTGATTTTTGACATCAATTTCGATCTGTGAATAATTGAAACTGGGAAAATGAGAAATTCACAGATGCTCAGTGAAAAGGAGGCTTAGTCGATGTTAAGGAGAATGTGTCTCAGAGTAAGAAGGAAACCTATGATAGTGGTAGAGAGAAAAGAAAATGTAAGTGTTTTCATTATAATAAAGTTGGACATGTGAATTTGCAGTGCTGGTAGCTTAAGAAAAGTACTGGAAGACAGATTAAATAAAACAAGATAAGCTAATGGTGTTTATTAAAGTGGAAGGAAAAACTATTGTTCCAGTGGAAGAGGTGCAGCAGAGTGTGCAGCCTATTTAGAGGTTGGTGGATAGCAGTTACCAGAACTTCTTAAGGACTTTATTTGTGAGGGTATGGTTTACTTGTGTGTACAAGTTGGAGTGGGTAAGGAGATTAAGATCTTAAGGGATACAGGAGCAAGTCAATCTTTAATGGTGAGAGATAAGGAGATATGCAGTTTGGAAGGAGTATTGCCAGAAAAGGTGGCAATATGTGGGATTAGTGGTGAGAACTGTAGTGTGCCACTATGTAAGGTAAGGTTAGATAGTCTGGTGAAAAGTGCTGAAGTGGTGTTAGGAGTTATGGAACAAATATCTTTTTCAGGGACACAATTTACCCTAGGTAATTATATAGCTGGATCACAGGTTGGAATGCAGCCTACTGTAGTTGAAAACCAGTGGAAAGTCAAGCACCTGAGATGTTACAAGGAGTATATCCAGACATGTTTCCTGATTGTGTGGTAACCAGATCACAAAGCTACAAGTTGAGATAGGAAAGAGGAGTGCTGATATGGAGCCTGAGGTTCAGTTGTCAGAAACCATGTTTGATCAGATGGTTAGTAAATAACAAGCACAGGTGGTGGATGAAGCGGATATCTTTAGTTCAAGCATATTGGTTGAATTACAACAGAAAGATTCTGAGATAAAGCATTTGTCTCAGAAAGCATATACAGAAATGGAATTTGAGTTTATACCAGAGTGTTATTGCATTAGAAATAATGTATTAATGAGAAAGTTTACATATTCAAGCAAATGAGATGTGGGCAGAAGTTCCTCAAGTGGTATTACAGCTAGGTTATAGAAAGAAAGTTTTGCGGGTAGCACATGAGGTTCCAGTAGGGGGTCATTTAGGTGTAAGGGAAACGCAAGCAAAAACGCGAAAATATTTTTATTGGCCTGGACTACATAATGATGTAGTTGAATTTTGCCGTATATGTCACACTTGTCAGGTAATGTAGAAACCTCAGGCGGTAATCAAACCAGCGCCTTTAATATGCATTCCAGCATTTGAGGAACCCTTTACTAGGACCATAATTGATTTTGACCGACCCCTGCCTAAAACCAAAAGTGAGAATCAGTATCTGTTGACCATAATGGACGTGTTTACTAGATTTCCAGAGGCAATTTCATTAAGAAATATTATATCTAAGAGGGTTGTAGAGGAATGAAACATTTGTTTTTACTAGGTATGTACTACCAAAATAAAGAAAATCAGATCAGGATCCAATTTTATGTCAAAATTATTGAAGGAAATTATGGATAGTTTAGGAAAAATACAAGTTAACTCAACAGCATATCCACTGGAAATACCAGGGGCATTAGAAAGATGGCATCAAATCCTAAAGACCATGTTGAGGGCCTGGTCATGAGCTGAGAGGACCACTTAAATTGATCAAAGAGAAATTGGTGAGTCAGCGTTCTGAGACTACATTGTTGAACTATGTGTCAAACGCAGGGAGAATTGAACTAGGGCTGGTGAGTTGGCTAGAAAACATTTAAAATTGTCACAACAGGCAATGAAAAAGAGGTGGATAAGAAATCAGAAATATATAGTTTTGTTAGTGGGGAGAAAATACTAGTACTGTTACTAATGATAGGTGAACCAATAAAATTTAGTGAGCCTTATCAAATTGAAAGGAAATTGAGTGAGGTGAATTATTGGATATGAACACAAGACGGAAGGAAAACTCAAGAGTGTGTCATGTTAATATGCTTAAAAGTTATTTTGATGGAGAAGGAATGAAGGAGTAAGTGTTGGTCATTGTAGCTCAGGGAGATGATTCTGAATTTGACATTGTTCACATTAAATTGAATAATATTTTTAAAATGGGATAAATTATTGAGTTACCTTCCAGAGAAAAATCAAAGTGACCGCTTCTACCCAAGCTGTAAAATAAATTATCTCTGCAGGCTGCAAAAGCACATTGACTCCCCAGGGACCTTCCCAGTCAAGCTATATTCCTCTGGTCAATTTTACCTGCTATTTCCTGGAAGCAAAACAAAATACTTTTTAAAACCGTGACCACTGCAGCTGAACACACCATATCCCCAGACTTTTAACTCTTAACTTGTCCCAATGATTAGTAGCTGATATTCCTAAAAATCCTTCAATCGTCACACTATAGATCTCTGATCAGATAGCACCAGGATGATTATGAGATGCCGAGGGATATTCTGAGGCACAACATCACCTCGATGCAAGATTTAAATGAGGAGATTTTTCTTATACTAAGAATAGCAGTTGTATAATGTTTGAGACGATGTTGTCACTGCATATGGCAAAGCTGAAATTTCTGCCCAGCTTTTCTAAATTCCCCATTGCACTTAACATCTCTAGTAGAATTGGCAATAGTTTGAATTGAGCCCCATTACAGGGCTACTGTTCCAGTGAACTGCAGGTAGTCAAGTGAAAGGATCGATGCCGTTTAACGAAAACCCAGTCCATTATGGAGATGGAATATTGATTTTGATTCTGTGGATTGTGTGACTTGGTTATTTCTCTCTATGTGTCACCAGCGGGTCCAATTGCCGACATTCCTCTCTTTTTCTTCCACTTTACTTTTTTAACTCGCTTTTCTCTGTTTTTACTGTTTATTATTTTATCTCTCCACTCCAGTTGCTTCCAATTTTGATTTGTGTGGACATTCCACCTGAATTTCTTTGCACAATCCAAACGTCCTCTTGCGCCACCTTCACTCCTGAAGCCTGTTTGGATATTTATTTTGCCTGAGATTAAATGGGAAACCTGCCCCCTGTAATAGACAATTTCTCTCTCTCTCTCTCCCTCTCTTTCTCTTCCTCCACCCTCTCTCTCTTTCCCTCCCTCTCTCTCCCTCCTCACTCCCCTCCCTCCCTCCCTCCCTCCCCTCTCCGTCCCTCCCCTTCTCTCTCCCTCCCTCCCTCTCTCTCCCTCACATCACCCCCTCTCTCTCCCTGCCTCCCCTCTCTCTCTCCTTCCCTCTCTCTCCTTCCCTCCCTCCGCCTCTCCCCCCCCTTCTTCCTCACCCTCTCCCTCCCTTTCTCTCCCCACCCTCCCTCCCCTCTCTCCGCCCGCCCTCCCTCCCCCCTCTCTGCCCTCCCTCCCCTCTCTCTGCCCTCCCTGCCCCTCTCCTTTTCTCTTTCTCCCTCACTCCCTGTCTCTAACCCCTCTCTTCCCCTCCCTCTTCCCTCCCTCTCTCCTCCTCTCTTTCTCCATCCCTCCGACTCTCTCTCCCCTCCTTCCCTTTCTCTTCCCTCTTTCTCTCCCCCCCCCCTCCCCCTCTTCCCCCGTTCCCTCTCCCTGCCCCCCATCTCTATCCTCCCCCTATCTCTCTCTCCCTCTCTCCTGGCACCCCAGTAATCAGTTCTAATGACGCGACCTGTCTTTGACCTGCATCTTCATTAATCCCTTTTCTTTTGGACTTCCTGAACCATCAAGGTGGTCCGCCGCGGGAGACCGGCAGCACAAGGATTGCAAAACTCATTAGGAGCCTCCAATCCGTCCTCTCAAAAAAACATCTGCATTCAAAGCGACATCCTCTACCAGAAAGATATTCCTTTCAATTTACAAGATATAAGGGTAACAAGAGCAGGCATAGCGACCAAGATGCCGTTAACTAGGCAGCAAACCATTCCCCTCCGTCAAACAAGAATTATTTCAAATGGTAAATGACAACAAGTGTTAGTGATTCGAGACCTTACTCTGCCGGCATGACCTGCCTTGCCCTTTCCCCTCCATTACGACAGCTACCACACTTCAAACATACTTCATTGGTTGTTGAGAGTTTTGGGAAGTCGGAGGGCGCGAATGGCTACTACTGTTCTTTATTATTTTCTTGACACTGGAGTGTTGCATGTAAATGGCTGCATGTCCTGTTCAGATGTAATCACTAAATGTAGGGCGGGCGCCATGAATTCAATCCGCACTTTGTTTCGAACATTGTTTCTGTGGTAACTTAGGGTGTTGGAATGAAAGGAAATATTCTGCGATTGTTGTATGTTTCCTCCCTTTGAAATGGACATGTTCTTGCTTGCTGTAAAACAGCTCTTCTTTCGAATTCTAGCTTTCCATGCGAGATTCAAAATATTTTCCTAATGTCTCTACCTGTTGTTTACATACTTCCTGAGCCCACCATTCATTTGAGAGCTGCTTTTCACACACAATTCTGCAGCAAGAGGTGTACAATATGGGTTGCTAGGTAACTGGGTGAGAACCGATGAATCCAGGTTGCAAAGCAAATGCTGTTACATGGCTGCGCCTTACACCTGGAAGCGGTACCCAAATAGAGCCATTCGTGTCCAACTAAAGCTTTACAACATATTTAACAATTTCGTCCCTATTTTGCATTTTGCCTTGGAACTAGCAGCAATTTCACGTGCAGGCAATTATATAACTAATAGGATTGGGATGCCTCTCAACCACTTCTGTTTGTTTTTAATTTTGGAAAAAATACCATTCATTATGCAAACAGGTATGCAACATGCCTGTATTGTGTGACAGCAACAGGGCGTTGGCAACAGATGGACCTTCTGCTTTCTCTGCTGCCTGAAAAGAACAGGAGGAACTGTAGGGATTGCACTCCAATTACAGAAATGTACTGCTGGTGTGAAAATCTAATTCCTTCATTGCATCTGATCAAGACAGGATGATGCAAACAGGACCCACCAGAAATGTTGCCCTTGTTGCTGCCCTTTCAGGTTCTGACTTACTCGTGACTTTCCAATATTCCCAGATTTGATTTTGAATTTCCAGAATTGTGCTTATTATTAAAACTATTCAGACTCTCATTAAAACTGTTAAAAACTGCAGGCACCTCTAAGTTCCTGTTCAGCTTTTTTTTTGAATCTCCCTTCTTTCTTGTTCCTCCATTCATTTTATTCTATGTTGTTTTTCTTTTAATAATTTCTCATTAAAATCTTTCAAAAATCAATCTTACCTTTTTGCAACAAATTTAGAATTGAACAACCTGGTGATTTGTAGCAGATTGTGATAGTTCTTACTTTCCTGCTGACTGCTCTTGTCCTGTAAAATTCACAATAAAACATCTCCGTCTATTCCCAGAAGGCAATCTGTGCGAAACAGCAAGGGGGAAGGAGCCCAATACCCCGTCTGCCAAACTTTCTTTCCGTTTAAATACTTTGGATTCTAAACTAGCATTTCTAAATCTCCTAGTTTGCTCTAATGCATGGGATAGTGTCATACAAGTTACGCAGATAGAGACAAGTTCAAACATACAGTGATCATTTTCACTGGAATCCGTGGCATTTTTTGCATATGTTTGCAAATTGTCAGCCAAAAGGCACATTGAAGTCTCCTAGTTAGCATTTAAGACAACTATAGAATTATTTCTCAGCCGTCAATTGTGTTTCAATGAGCAGTACTCTTGCTTATGGAAGTTTGCAGGATCAAATCCCAGCCCAGAGACAGCTGCATGTAATCTAAGCTGCATTCTGTCAGTGTTGTCTTTTGAATTAAAAATTAAACCAAGGCTCTGTCTGTCCTCTCAGTTGGATGTAATAGACCATATGACACTATTTTGAAAAGTTCTGCCAAAATTTATTGCTCAGCCAACGTCACTAAAATATTTTTACGCCGCTGCTTGTGGGACCATGCTGTGATCAAATTGGTGACTGAGTTTCCTACATTACAACAGTGACAACAATTCCCAAGAACCTCATTGGGGATAAAGTGAAGTAGGATGTACTGAGGATGTGCAAGGCAACATATAAATGTAAGCTCTTTCTTTCTTACTACTGTACATAATGAGTCTGATTATTTTGTTTTTAAGGACTCTAATTTCTTGCTTGCCAAATGGAAATGCTTGAAAAACATATGTTTAGGTTTGCGAATAAATAGATAGAAAACTTTGTGTTTGTAATAGCCTTTCATGATCACTGGATATCCTTAAGTGCTTTACAGCAGATGAAGTACTTTTGAAGTCTCGTATCCAGGCATATCAGACATGATTAAATGCAGATTAAATCTGCCTTTAATCTGCAACAGCCTCACAAAAACATCATGTAATGTTCTGGGGTGAGATTTTCTACATGTCACATCAGTCAATCCAAAGCCTCTCTTGAGTGAAGTTGCAAGTTAGTTTCAGTTCGTTTTTTAAAACATAAATTTAGAGTATCCAATTATTTAATTTTTTCCAATTAAGGGGCAATTTAGCGTGGCCAATCCACCTAACCTGCACATCTTTGGGTTGTGGGGGTGAAACCCACGCAGACATGGGGAGAATGTGCAAACTCCACATGGACAGTGACCCAGGGCCAGGATTTGAACCCAGGTCCTCAGTGCCACAGTCCCAGTGCTAACCACTGCACCACATGCCGTCCTTAGATAGTTTCAGTTTTGATTTCTGGGCTCATCACCACTAAAAACCAGCTCAAAATCACATAAAATGAGCTGGTTTTATTTTTACTTAACATTAGTTACAATGAGGTTCAGTCGCTCGAGAAGCCAAACAGTTCTTCCTCCCGCTTGGTTTCGCAATACCTGCTGAAATGCAGTTTGAACTCAAACACTGACTTAAAATCACAGTTTTGTTCTAATTTCACGCTGATTGTGACTTGGAAAGGAACTTTGAATTAATGCTGAAATTACTCAAACTGCCCCATCTCTTTAGGTATGACCAACCGATTGTAGCAACACAGTTTCTCAGAAGCTTGGCGTAGCAGTTTTTAACTGTCGTATTAACTTGTTAGATTTGGAACATAAAACATAGAAAATACAGCACAGAACAGGCCCTTCAGCCCACGATGTTGTGCCGAACTTTTGTCCTAGATTAAGAACAAATCAATCTACACCCCAGCATTCTTCCGTAATCCATATACCTATCCAATAGCCGCTTGAAGGCCCCTAACGTTTCCGACTCAACTACTGCCACAGGCAGTGCATTCCATGTCCCACTACTCTCTGGGTAAAGAACCTACCTCTGACATCCCCCTTATATCTTCCACCATTCACCTTAAATTTATGTCCCCTTGTAATGGTTTGTTCCGCCCGAGGAAAAAGTCTCTGACTGTCTACTCTATCTATTCCCCTGATTATCTTATAAACCTCTAATAAGTCGCCCCTCATTCTTCTCCGTTCTAATGAGAAAAGGCCTAGCACCCTCAACCTTTCCTCGTATGACCTACTCTCCATTCCAGGCAACATCCTGGTAAATCTCCTTTGCACCTTTACCCAAGCTTCCATATCCTTCCCAAAATGAGGCGACCAGAACTGCACACAGTACTCCAAATGTGGCCTTACCAAGGCTTTGTACAGCTGCATCATCACCTCACAGCTCTTAAATTTAATCCCTCTGCTAATGAACGCTAGCACACCATAGGCCTTCTGCACAGTTCTATCCACTTGAGTGGCAACTTTCAAAGATCTATGAACATAGACCCCAAGATGTCTCTGCTCCCCACATTGCCAAGTACCCTAACATTAAGCCTGTATTCCACATTCATATTTGTCCTTCCAAAATGGACAACCTCACACTTTTCAGGGTTGAACTCCTTCTGCCATTTCTCAGCACAGCTCTGCATCCTATCTATGTGTCTTTGCAGCCGACAACAGCCTTCCTCATTATCCACAACGCCACCAATCTTCGTATCATCTACAAATTTACTGACCACCTTTCAACTCCCTCATCCAAGTCATTAATGAAAATCACAAACAGCAGAGGACCCAGAACTGATCTCTGTGGTATGCCACTGATAACTGGGCTCCAGGCTGAATATTTGCCACCACCATCACTCTCTGACTTCTATCAGTTATCCAGTTTGTTATCCAACTGGTCAAATTCCCCAATATCCCTTGCCTCCTTACTTTCTGCATAAGCCTACCATGGGGAACCTTATCAAATGCCTTACTAAAATCCATGTACACTATATCCACTGCTTTACCTTCATCCATGTGCTTGGTCACCTCCTCAAAGAATTCAATAAGACTTGTGAAGCAAGACCTACCCCTCACAAATCTGTGCTGACTGTCCCTAATCAAGCAGTGTCTTTCCAAATGCTCAGAAATCCTATCCCTCAGTACCGTTTCCATTACATTGCCTACCACCAAAGTAAGACTAACTGCCTGTAATTCCCAGTGTTATCCCTATTCCTTTTTTTGAACAGGGGCACGACATTCGCCACTCTCCAATCCCCTGGTACCACCCCTGTTGACAGTGAGGACGAAAAGATCATTGTCAACGGCTCTGAAATTTCATCTCTTGCTTCCCATAGAATCCTTGGATATATCCCGTCAGGCCCGGGGGACTTGTCTATCCTCCAGTTTTTCAAAATGCCCAACACATCTTCCTTCCTGACAAGTATCTCCTCAAGCTTATCAGTCTGTTTCACACTGTCCTTTCCAACAATATGGCCCCACTCATTCGTAAATACTGCTGAAAAGTACTCGTTCAAGACCTCTCCTATCTCTTCAGGCTGAACACACAATCTCCCATTACTGTCCTTGATCGGACCTACCCTCGCTCTAGTCATTCACATATTTCTCACACATGTGTAAAAGGCCTTGGGGTTTTCCTTGATCCTACCCACCAAAGATTTTTCATGCCCTCTCTTAGCTCTCCTAATCCCTTTCTTCAGTTCCCTCCTGGCTACCTTGTATCCCTCCAGCGCCCTGTCTGAACCTTGTTTCCTCAGCCTTACGTAAGTATACTTCTTCCTCTTAACAAGACATTCAACCTCTCTTGTCAACCATGGTTCCCTCACTCGACCATCTCTTCCCTGCCTGACAGGGACATACATATCAAGGACACGTAGTATCTGTTCCTTGAACAAGTTCCACATTTCAATTGTGTCCTTTCCTGACAGTCTATGTTCCCAATTTATGCACTTCAGTTCTTGTCTGGCAGCATCGTATTTACCCTTCCCCCAATTGTAAACCTTGCCCTGTTGCACGCACCTATCCCTCTCCATTACTAAACTGAAAGTCACAGAATTGTGGTCACTATCTCCAAAATGCTCCCCACTAACAAATTTATCACTTGCCCTGGTTCATTACCAAGTACCAAATCCAATATGCCCTCCCCTCTGGTTGGACAATATACATACTGTGTTAGAAAAGCTTCCTGGACACACTGCACAAACACCACCCCATCCAAACTATTTGATCTAAAGAGTTTCCATTCAATATTTGGGAAGTTGAAGTCACCCATGACTACTACCCTGTGACTTCTGCACCTTTCCCAATCTGTTCCTCCACATCTCTGCTGCTATTGGGGGGCCTATAGAAAACTCCCAACAAGGTGACTGCTCCTTTCCTATTTTGGACTTCAACCCATACTACCTCAGTAGGCAGATCCTCCTTGAACCGTGTTTCTGCAGCTGTTATACTATCTCTAATTAACAATGCCACCCCCCCCCCCCCCCCCCCACCTCTTTTACCACCTTCCCTAATCTTATTGAAACATCTATAACCAGGAACCTCCAACAACCATTTCTGCCCCTCTTCTATCCAATTTTCCGTGATGGGCACCACATCGTAGTCCCAAGTACCGATCCATGCCTTAAGTTCACCCACCTTATTCCTGATGCTTCTTGCATTGAAGTATACACACTTCAACTCATCTCCATGCCTGCAAGTACTCTCCTTTGTCAGTGTTACCTTCCCCACTGCCTCATCACATGCTTTGGTATCCTGAACATCGGCTACCTTAGTTGCTGGACTACAAATCCGGTTCCCATTCCCCAGCCAAATTAGTTTAAACCCTCCTGAAGAGTACTAGAAAACCTCCCTCCCAGGATATTGATGCCCCTCTGGTTCAGATGCAACCTGTCCTGCTTGTACAGGTTCCACCTTCCCCAGAATGCGCTCCAATTATCCAAATACCTGAAGCCCTCCCTCCTACACCATTCCTGCAGCCATGTGTTTAACTGCACTCTCTCCCTATTCCTAGCCTCACTATCACGTGTCACCGGCAACAAACCAGAGATGACAACTCTGTCTGTCCTGGCTTTTAACTTCCAGCCTAACTCCCTAAACTCATTTATTACATCCACACTCCTTTTCCTACCTACGCGTTGGTACCAATATGCACCACGACTTCTGGCTGCTCACCCTCCCCCTTAAGGATCCTGAAGACATGATCCGAGACGTCACGGACCCTGACACCCGGGAGGCAACAAACCATCCGTGAGTCTTGCCCGTGCCCACAGAACCGCCTCTCTGTACCTCTAACTATTGAGTCCCCTATAACTCGTGCTCTCCTAATCTCCCCCTTCCCTCTGAGCCCCAGAGACGGACCTTGTGCCAGAGACCCGGTCACTGCAGCCTACCCCTGCTAGGTAAAGTGTGAAAATAGATAAGTCCCCTGGGCCGGATGGGATTTATCCTAGGATTCTCTGGGAAGCTAGGGAGGAGATTGCCGAGCCTTTGGCTTTGATCTTTAAGTCATCTTTGTTTACAGGAATAGTGACAGAAGACTGGAGGATAGCAAATGTTGTCCCCTTGTTCAAGAAGGGAAGTAGAGACAACCCCGGTAACTATAGACCAGTGAGCCTTACGTCTGTTGTGGGAAAAGTCTTAGAAAGGTTTATAAGAGATAGGATGTATAATCACCTGGAAAGGAATAATTTGATTAGAGATAGTCAACACGGTTTTGTGAAGTGTAGGCCGTGCCTCACAAACCTTATTGAGTTCTTTGAGAAGGTGACCAAACAGGTGGATGAGGGTAAAGCAGTTGATGTGGTGTAAATGGATTTCAGTAAAGCGCTTGATAAGGTTCCCCACGGTAGGTTATTGCAGAAAATACGGAGGCATGGGATTCAGGGTGATTTAGCAGTTTGGACAGAAATTGGCTAGCTGGAAGAAGACAAAGGGTGGTGGTTGATGGGAAATGTTCAGACTGGAGTCCAGTTACTAGTGGTGTACCACAAGGATCTGTTTTGGGGCCACTGCTGTTTGTCATTTTTATAAATGACCTGGAGGAGGGCGTGGAAGCATGGGTGAGTAAATTTGCAGATGACACTAAAGTCGGTGGAGTTGTGGACAGTGCAGAAGGATGTTACAAGTTACAGAGGGTCATAGATAAGCTGCAGCACTGGGCTGAGAGGTGGCAAATTGAGTTTAATGCAGAGAAGTGTGAAGTGATTCATTTTGGAAGGAATAACAGGAAGACAGAGTACTGGGCTAATGGTAAGATTCTTGGTGGTGTGGATGAGCAGAGAGATCTCGGTGTCCATGTGCATAGATCCCTGAAAGTTGCCACCCAGGTTGATAGGGTTGTTAAGAAGGCGTACGGTGTGTTAGCTTTTATTGGTGGAGGGATTGAGTTTCGGAGCCATGAGGTCATGTTGCAGCTGTACAAAACTCTGGTGCGGCCGCATTTGGAGTATTGCAGCAGTTCTGGTCGCCGCATTATAGGAAGGATGTGGAAGCATTGGAAAGGGTGCAGAGGAGATTTACCAGAATGTTGCCTGGTATGGAGGGAAGATCTTGTGAGGAAAGGCTGAGGGACTTGAGGCTGTTTTCGTTAGAGAGAAGAAGGTTAATAGGTGACTTAATTGAAGCATACAAGATGATCAGCGGATTAGATCGGGTGGACAGTGAGGGCCTTTTTCCTCGGATAGTGATGTCTACTACGAGGGGACATAGCTTTAAATTGAGGGGAGATAGATATAGGACAGATGTCAGAGGTAGGTTCTGACCTTTAAATCAAATAGTTTGGAAGGGCGTGGAATGCCCTGCCTGCAACAGTAGTGGACTCGCCAACACTAAGGACATTCAAATGGTCATTGGATAGACATATGGATGATAAGGGAATAGTGTAGATGGGCGTTAGAGTGGTTTCACAGGTCGGCACAACATCGAGGGCCGAAGGGCCTGCACTGCGCTGTAATGTAAGCATTGTGGATAGCACAATCGCTTCACAGCTCCAGGGTCCCAGGCTCGATTCCGGCTTGTGTCACTGTCTGTGCGGAGTCTGCACATCCTCCCCGTGTGTGCGTGGGTTTCCTCCTGGTGCTCCGGTTTCCTCCCACAGTCCAAAGATGTGCAGGTTAGGTGGATTGGCCATGATAAATTGCCCTTAGTGTCCAAAATTGCCCTTAGTGTTGGGTGGGGTTACTGGGTTATGGGGATAGGGTGGAGTTGTTGACCTTGGGTAGGGTGCTCTTTCCAAGAGCCGGTGCAGACTCGATGGGCTGAATGGCCTCCTTCTGCACTGTAAATTCTATGATAACAGTATCCAAAGCGGTATATTTATTGTTGAGAGGAGCAACCACAGGGGATCCCTGCACTGACTGCTTCCTCCTCTTCCTACTTCTAACTGTTACCTAGCTACCTTTGTTCTCAGGTGTAACCATGTCCCTGTAGATTCTATCTATCAGCCCCTCAGCTTCCCGAATACACCTCAGTTCACCCAGCTCCAGCTCCAGTTCCCTAACACGGTCTGTGAGGAGCTGGAGATGGCTGCACTTCCCGCAGGTGAAGTCAGCACGGACACCGGTGGTCTCCCTTACCTTGAACATTCTGCAGGAGGAACATTCCACTGCCCTAGCTGCCATCACCTCTACTTAGTCTCCCAGTAAAAAAGAAAAAGAAAGTAAATAGCTTACCTGCTCACAGCACTGAGTCTTTTTTTTTAGATTAGAGGAGGAGGGAGGGTGGGAGACACTACGTGTAGTGTCTCGGGTTTCCTCACCATTCAAATTTATTGGGTAATACAACCCAATAAATACAAACCTTCCCAGGTCTCCCCACGGCCGACTTCTGGTTTCCTGCTCTGAAAAAGTAAGTTAAAAATCAAAAACTCAGCTTACCTTCCAGATCTCCCCTCCAAAAATCGCTCCCCTCCCTGCGCACTCCACTGGAAGAATGAGGACATTTAGAACAATTTTATTGACGGTCATTTTCCATTTGTCTTGCCTTCTCCCCTCACCCAGTTCCATTCCTGTTTTGACCAAATCCTGACAAATTATTTCTTTGAGTTTTAAACATTTCTGCACAAACCCCAACCCCCACAGCCAGTGAACCTCCGGAATATCACAGTTCATTTTGGAGACGGGTCTTTAAGATCATATAGGAGTGGAGCATTTGGCCCATCAGGTTTGCGCTGCCACATAGTGATATTGTGGCTGATCTAATTGTGGCCTTAACTTCACTTTCCTGTCTGTCCCATAACCCTTACCTCCATTGTCTATCAAAAATCTGCCTTAACCCAGCCTTGAATATATTCAATGACCAAGCCTCCACTTCTCTCTGTGGAAGCTTTCAACCTGTTGTAAAAACCCAATGTGTTCACTAGTGTTCCTTTAAGGAAGGAAACCTTCTGACCAATGTGTGACTCCAGCCCCACACCAATGTGGTTGACTTTTAAACTTCTCTCCTGAAGTAGCCTAGTGAGCCACTTAGTTCTAGGCAATGTTGTCCTTGCCAGTGATGCCTATGAATGAATTAAGAAAGAAAAAGAGTTGTCTTATCTGTGGTTGTCAGCCAGGACAGAATAACCAGCCCTTGGCATGGAAGGATTAAGCCTCAAGTCACAGTATGAAGGTTTAAGAAGAGAGGCAGGCAGTGACTGCAGCTGCATTCATATGCCAGTGCTCAGCAGAAATGAGTCTGCGGTTAAATGAAGAATCTTTTTCCAATCTGCTGCTTAACTTCAGGCCATATAATTAACCCTTGTTAATTACAAAAATCTCACAATCAGCTGAGCACCCCATGAAAAAATGTGAGAAAGGACAAGGTGGGATGAAAGGAGATGTCCACTTCAGGATGTTTCGGATCTGGAGCAATGCTGCAAACACAAATCAAAATCCCTATCTCAGCAAAACCTGGGGTTAAATAAGGCTGCGTTATTGCACCGACCTTCTCCTCTTTCCTCACTGCAATACTATACCTCACCTCCAGCAAATTACCGACATGGGGATAATCTACAGACGGATGGGAATCAAACACCATTTTCAATCCAAAACAAAAAACACTCGAACTTCAGTCACTGAGTATCAAACAGTGGGAACAGAGTGATGGAAACACAGTACCAAAAAATACAAAAGAGTGGTGAAGACACAACTTAAAACAAACTGAGGAGGGAGGTGAAGACTCAGTTTAAAAGAGCATGGAAGAGGTGGATACACAGTATAAAACAGCACAAGAAGAGTGATTGAGACACAGTATAAAACAGCACAAGAAGAGTGATTGAGACACAGTATAAAACAGCACAAGGAGAGTGACTGAGACAGAGTATAAAGGAGCACGAGGAGAGTGACTGAGACACAGTATAAAGGCAGGAGGAGAGTGACTGAGACACAGTATAAAGGCACGAGGAGAGTGACTGAGACACAGTATAAAGGCACGAGGAGATTGACTGAGACACAGTATAAAGGCACGAGGAGATTGACTGAGACACAGTATAAAGGAGCACGAGGAGAGTGACTGAGACACAGTATAAAGGCACGAGGAGAGTGACTGAGACACAGTATAAAGGCACGAGTAGAGTGACTGAGACACAGTATAAAGGCACGAGGAGAGTGACTGAGACACAGTATAAAGGCACGAGGAGAGTGACTGAGACACAGTATAAAGGCACGAGGAGAGTGATTGAGACACAGTATAAAGGCACAAGGAGAGTGACTGAGACACAATATAAAGGAGCACGAGGAGAGTGACTGAGACACAGTATAAAGGCACGAGGAGAGTGACTGAGACACAGTATAAAGGAGCACGTGGAGAGTGACTGAGACACAGTATAAAGGCACGAGGAGATTGACTGAGACACAGTATAAAGGAGCACGAGGAGAGTGACTGAGACACAGTATAAAGGCACGAGGAGAGTGACTGAGACACAGTATAAAGGCACGAGTAGAGTGACTGAGACACAGTATAAAGGCACGAGGAGAGTGACTGAGACACCATATAAAGGCCCGAGGAGAGTGACTGAGACACAGTATAAAGGCAGGAGGAGAGTGACTGAGACACAATATAAAAGCACGAGGAGAGTGACTGAGACACAGTATAAAGGAGCATGAGGAGAGTGACTGAGACACAGTATAAAGGCACGAGGAGAGTGACTGAGACACAGTATAAAGGCACGAGGAGAGTGACTGAGACACAATATAAAGGCACGAGGAGAGTGACTGAGACACAGTATAAAGGAGCATGAGGAGAGTGACTGATACACAGTATAAAGGCACGAGGAGAGTGACTGAGACACAGTATAAAGGAGCATGAGGAGAGTGACTGAGACACAGTATAAAGGCAGAAGGAGAGTAACTGAGACACAGTATAAAGGCACCAGGAGAGTGACTGAGACACAGTATAAAGGCACGAGGAGAGTGACTGAGACACAATATAAAGGCACGAGGAGAGTGACTGAGACCCAGTATAAAGGAGCACGAGGAGAGTGACTGAGACCCAGTATAAAGGAGCACGAGGAGAGTGACTGAGACCCAGTATAAAGGAGCATGAGGAGAGTGACTGAGACACAGTATAAAGGCAGGAGGAGAGTAACTGAGACACAGTATAAAGGCACCAGGAGAGTGACTGAGACACAATATAAAGGCACGAGGAGAGTGACTGAGACACAGTATAAAGGCACGAGGAGAGTGACTGAGACACAGTATAAAGGCACGAGGAGAGTGACTGAGACACAGTATAAAGGCACGAGGAGAGTGACTGAGACACAGTATAAAGGCACGAGGAGAGTGACTGAGACACAGTATAAAGGCACGAGGAGAGTGACTGAGACACAATATAAAGGCACGAGGAGAGTGACTGAGACACAGTATAAAGGAGCATGAGGAGAGTGACTGAGACACAGTGTAAAGGCACGAGGAGAGTGACTGAGACACAGTATAAAGGCAGGAGGAGAGTGAGTGAGACACAGTATAAAGGCACAAGGAGAGTGACTGAGACACAGAATAAAGGCATGAGGAGAGTGACTGAGACACAGTGTAAAGGGACGAGGAGAGTGACTGAGACACAGTATAAAGGCACAAGGAGAGTGACTGAGACACAGAATAAAGGCACGAGGAGAGTGACTGAGACACAGTATAAAGGCACGAGGAGAGTGACTGAGACACAGTATAAAGGCACGAGGAGAGTGACAGAGACCCAGTATAAAGGAGCACGAGGAGAGTGACTGAGACACAGTATAAAGGAGCATGAGGAGAGTGACTGAGACACAGTATAAAGGCAGGAGGAGAGTGACTGAGACACAGTATAAAGGCAGGAGGAGAGTGACTGAGACACAGTATAAAGGCAGGAGGAGAGTGACTGAGACACAGAATAAAAGAGCACGAGGAGAGTGACTGAGACACAGTATAATGGAGCACGAGGAGAGTGACTGAGACACAGTATAAAGGAGCACGAGGAGAGTGACTGAGACACAGTATAAAGGCACGAGGAGAGTGACTGAGACACAATATAAAGGCACGAGGAGAGTGACTGAGACACAGTATAAAGGCACAAGGAGAGTGACCGAGACACAGAATAAAGGAGCACGAGGAGAGTGACTGAGACACAGTATAAAAGAGCACGAGGAGAGTGACTGAGACACAGTGTAAAGGAGCACGAGGAGAGTGACTGAGACACCGTATAAAGGCAGGAGGAGAGTGACTGAGACACAATATAAAGGCACAAGGAGAGTGACTGAGACACAGTATAAAAGAGCACGAGGAGAGTGACTGAGACACAGTGTAAAGGAGCACGAGGAGAGTGACTGAGACACAGTATAAAGGCAGGAGGAGAGTGACTGAGACACAGATTAAAGGCACGAGGAGAGTGACTGAGACACAGTTTAAAGGCACGAGGAGAGTGACTGAGACACAGTATAAAGGAGCATGAGGAGAGTGACTGAGACACAGTATAAAGGCAGGAGGAGAGTGACTGAGACACAGTTTAAAAGAGCACGAGGAGAGTGACTGAGACACAGTATAAAGGCACGAGGAGAGTGACTGAGACACAGTATAAAGGAGCACGTGGAGAGTGGCTGAGACACAGTATAAAGGAGCACGAGGAGAGTGACTGAGACACAGTATAAAGGAGCACGAGGAGAGTGATTGAGACCCAGTATAAAGGCACGAGGAGAGTGATTGAGACACAGTGTAAAGGAGCACGAGGAGTTTGATTGAGACAGTATAAAACCGCTTGAGAACACAAGGTGAGTGGTGGAGACCTTGTAGAAAATAACATGAGGAAAGTTTCTGTGAAACAGTGTAAAAAAATTAAAAGAGAATGGCTGAGATACAGTATAAAAGAGTGAAAGACGGGACTTCCGGTTGCCGCGATGTGGAGTTAAGCCGCACGTTCGGCAGCACCCACTATTGTTGGGTTTTCGGCTCTTTTAAGGGCCCGCAGCGGCGCTGTTTCGACTTTTCCCCGGGTGGGAACGCGGCCACTGTGCTCAGCTGCCGGTGGATGGGCTGGACCAGGATTGGAGCGGTCATAAAATCGACTTTGAAGCAGAGAAAGGTGCGAGGCAAGGGAAACAAGATGGCGGTGGGCGGGGAACCGCCAGCGTGGCAGCAGTGGGCGCGGGAGCAGCAGGAGCTGCTTCAGCGCTCCTGCAGGGAGCTAAAAGCTGAGATCCTGGAGCCGTTTAAGACCTCGCTGGACAAGATCATGGCGACTCAGATAGCTCAGGCTGCAGAGATCCGGCAGCTACAGCTAAAGACCTTGGAGAACGAGGACGAGTTCCTGGGCCTAGCAGTGAAGGTGGAGTCGCACGAGGCGCTTCACAAGAAATGGCTGGCAAGGATGGAGGAGTTGGAGAACCGCTCCCGTCAAAAGAACCTGCGGATTTTGGGCCTCCCGGAATGGCTGGAATGTTCGGATTTGGGGGCCTACGTGGTTGTGATGCTGAATTTGTTAATGGGCGTGGGGTCGTTCCAAGGACCCTTGGAGATGGAGGGGGCCCATCGAGTGCTGTTGAGGAAGCCCAGGCCGAACGAGCCGCCTAGGGCGATGCTGGTCTGCTTTCACCGCTTCATTGACCGAGACTGCGTGCTGAGATGGGCGAAGAAGGAAAGGAGCAGCAGGTGGTAGAATGCGGTCATTAGGTTCTATCAGGACTGGAGAGCGGAGGTGGCGAAGAGAAGGGCTGGCTTCAATCGGGCGAAGGGAGCGCTTCACAGGAAGGGGGTGATGTTTGGCCTGTTACAGCCGGCTCTCCTTTAGGTCACTTACAAGGACCGCCAGCTCTACTTTGACTCTCCGGAGGAGGCCTGGGCTTTTGTCCAGGCAGAGAAATTGGACTCGAACTGAGGACTGGGGGAGTGGGGAATGATGTACATTATCCGGAGACTTTGTCCTCCTTGGTATCCTTTCGTTTTTAATGGCTGTGTTTGATGTTGCTTTTTTGTGGCTCTGCTTCTTCGTTTTTTGGGGCTGTTATTTATTTACTGTGGTGCTTTTTAGTTTTTCCACTGGTGGAGGGTCGAGGAGCTGTTGGCGGTCCCGCTGGGTCATGTGTCCGTCTTTTTCCCGCGTGTCGTGCTGGGGGGGTGGGGGGGGGGCGGGGTTCGGGATGGAAGCACGGGCTTTCTTCCCGCACTGGAGGAGTTGGGGGCGGGGCCAGCATTAGGAGGGGAGATTGGTGGTTGCGTTGCATCGGGGGGCGGGTCGTCGGTATGGCGGGGGTAGCCGGGGCAGCAGGAGTCGGCTGACTTACGGAAGTACAAAGTTAGGGGTTACGCAGCTAGGGAGGGGGGCTCTATCTCATGGGGGGGAGGGGGGGGAGGCTCTGCCCCCGACGGTGTCTAGGGCAATCATCTCTTTGATCCTGAAGCGGGACAAGGACTCCCTCCAGTGTGGGTCCTGTAGGCCGATCTCGCTCCTTAACGTGGACGCAAAGTTGTTGGCAAAGGTACTGTCCAGAAGGGTGGAAGATGTGGTCCCGATGGTTATCCATGAGGACTAAATGGGGTCTGTGAAGGGAAGGCAGCTGAATGTCAACGTACGGCGGCTTCTTAATGTTATGATGATGGCGCCGGTGGATGGGGAGGTGGAAATAGTAGCATCGATGGATGCGGAGAAAGCTTTTGTCAGGGTGGAGTGGAGTTACCTATGGGACGTGCTGAGGAAGTTTGGGTTTGGTAAGAGATTCATCAGCTGGGTGAGGTTGCTGTACAGCTCCCCGGTGGTGAGTGTGGTGACAAACGGGAGGAGGTCGGAGGACTTCTGGCTTTCCCTTGTCTCCCCTGCTCCTCGCGTTGGCGATTGAGCCCTTGGCCATGGCGCTGAGGGATTCGAAGAACTGGCGGGGGATTGTGCAGGGGGGGAGAGGAGCACCGGTTGTCGTTGTACTCAGACGACTTACTGTTGTACGTCGCAGATCCGGCTGGGGGGATGCCAGAGGTGTTGAAGATACTTGGGGAGTTTGGGGACTTTTCGGGCTACAAGCTCAATGTGGGGAAAAGTGAGCTGTTTGTGCTGCACCTGGGGGACCAGGAGAGGGAGATAGGGGAGCTCCCGTTGAAGAGGGCAGAGAGGAGCTTTAGATACCTTGGGGTCCAAATAGCTAGGGCGCTGAATGCGTGGGCGCGGAAGGCCCCAAGAGTAAGGAGGGTATTCCTGGAGCGAAGAAGGGAGGCAGGCGCTTTGGCGCTGCCCAACCTGTGTGGGTATTACTGGGCTGCGAATATGGCAATGATTCGCAGGTGGGTGATGGAGGGGGAGGGTGCCGCATGGAAAAGGCTGGAGGTGGCGTCCTGTGTGGGTACGAGTTTGGGGGCATTGGTAACGGCCCCGCTTCCGCTCCCCCCGGCAAGATATTCCACGAGTCCGGTGGTGGTGGCGTCCCTCATAATTTGGGGGCAGTGGAGGCGGCACAGGGGGGAAGTGAAGGCCTCAGTGTGGGCCCCGATACGGGGCAATCACCAGTTTGCGCCAGGGAGAATGGATGGTGGGTTTTTGAGTTGGCATAGGGCAGGCATCAGGCGAATGGGGGACCTTTTCCTCAACGGGAAGTTTGCGACTTTAGAGGAGTTGGAGGGGAAGTGGGGCCTCCCCCCTGGGAATGCTTTCAGGTATATGCAGATTAGGGCATTTGTTAAGCGGCAGGTGGCGGAGTTCCTGCTGCTGCCGCCTAGGAGGGTGCAGGATAGGGTGCTCTCAGGGACGTGGGTCGGTGAGGGGAGGATCTCGGCGATTTATCAGATGATGCAGGAAGAGGAGGAGGCCTCGGTGGAGGAGCTGAAAGCGAAGTGGAAGGAGGAACTAAGGGAAGAGATTGACGATGGGATGTGGGCGGATGCCCTGGGGAGGGTGAACTCGTCCTCTTCTTGCGCACGGCTCAGCTTAATTCAGCTGAAGGTGCTGCATAGGGCGCACATGACTGGGGCCAGGATGAGCCGGTTCTTTGGGGGGGGGGGACAGGTGCGGGAGATGTTCGGGATGCCCGGCGAACCACACCCACATGTTCTGGGCATGTCCGGCGTTGGAGGGGTTTTGGAAGGGGGTGGCGGGGACTTTGTCCAAGGTGGTCAGTTCCAGGGTGGAGCCGGGCTGGGGGCTCGCGTTAGAACATAGAACATAGAACAGTACAGCACAGAACAGGCCCTTCGGCCCTCGATGTTGTGCCGAGCAATGATCACCCTACTCAAACCCACGTAACCCGTATACCCGTAACCCAACAATCCCCCCATTAACCTTACACTACGGGCAATTTAGCATGGCCAATCCACCTAACCCGCACATCTTTGGACTGTGGGAGGAAACCGGAGCACCCGGAGGAAACCCACGCACACACAGGGAGGACGTGCAGACTCCACACAGACAGTGACCCAGCCGGGAATCGAACCTGGGACCCTGGAGCTGTGAAGCATTGATGCTAACCACCATGCTACCGTGAGGCGTTCTTTGGGGTAGCATCGGAGCTGGGAGTGCAGGAGGCGAGTGAGGCCGGCACGCTGACTTTTGCGTCTCTCGTAGCCCGGCGTAGGATTCTCTTACAGTGGAGGGACGCGAAGCCCCCGAGCCCGGAGGCCTGGATCAATGACATGGCCGGGTTCATCAGGCTGGAAAAGATTAAGTTTGCCCTGAGTGGGTCGGTACAAGGGTTCTTCCAGCGGTGGCAGCCTTTTCTCGATTTCCTGGCGGAGAGGTAGAGGGTGGTCAGTCTCAGCAGCAACCTGGGGGGGGGGGTTGGGATTTGTTAAGGGGGTTTGTTTTTGCGACAGTGTGTTTGCTATTTTTTTTCTTTCTAGTATTGTTATTAGTTATTAATTTATTACTTTGTATTGGGGGGGATTTCTGTTTCTGTTTAGCTTTACACCTTGTTTACTTTAACTGTTGGGAGAAAATTTGTTGTTGAAAAATTTGAATAAAAATTATTTTTTAACAAAGAGAGAAAGACGAGTGGCAGAGAAACAATATAAAATCACAATGTGAGCGGTGGAGGTACATTATCAAAGGGCAGGATGGGAGAGGTGGGGGCTCAATATAAAAGAGCATAAGGAGAGTAGTGGAGACTGAGTATAAAAGAGTGGAAAGGAAGTGGCAGAGACATGGTATAAAAGAGTGAGTGGAGAGTGCTGGAGACATAGTTTAACAGAGTGGGAGGAGAGTTCTGGAGATTCAGTAAAAAGCACAAGGAGACACGTTATAAAAGAGCTTTTGGAGAACAGTAGAGGCCAGTCTGTGGCATCAAGATTTCCTCATTCTGATGAAATTAAAGTGGGATGTCACAGAGAAAGACGTGAGTGGATTTGTTGGTGGTATTTTTCCCATTTCTCTTTCAAGGCTTTGGTCATTTATTTATAATTATATAGTTTATTACTGGTATTAAGGTTTACGAACAGTAGTAAAACATATTAGAAGTACTAAGAATTATTAATTAAAAATTAATTAAGAAAATAAATTAATTAACACATTATAAAGATGGCAAGGCAGGTGCTGTTGTGGTTACATCATGTGAGGGCTGATGGAGGCCTGTGTGATCCAATGCAACTACACCTGCAGTAAGTGTCTACAGCTTAATGAACTTTGAGTTAATGAGCTGGAAGGCGAGCTACAGACATTGCAATTCATCAGTTACCTGGACATTTTGTTGCAGAAGGCGCTCCCACCCTTTAGCTAAGGCTTTGTGATTTGTAATCAGTGGTCAGGAATAGGGGGATGTGGCTGCGAGTGAGGCAGGTAAGGGGATCAAAAAAGTAGAAGTCGAGGAGTGACACAGTAAGTGTCCAACAAGATAGAGTTTCTGGCAGCCTGTATGAAAGAAAGCAGAGTAGAGGCCAGTCTGTGGCATCAGACTGCTGAACAAACTGACCATGGCACCATGGTACAGAAAGCCATTCAGTTAGGGGGAGTTCAAAGGAATGTTGTGGTAGTAGGGAGCAGTGCAGTTGGGGGATAAACAGTTCTCCACAGCTGACAGCATAAGCCAGAAAGCTTTGTTGCCTGCCTGGTGCCAAGGTTCAAGATATCTGCTTTGGAATAGAAAGGAATTTGCAGTGGCAGGGGGAGGATCCAGTTGTTGTGATCCATTTGGGTACCAGTGACAGAGATTGGACCAGGAAAGAAGTTCTGCTTCGGGATTATGAGCAACTAGGGGCTAAATTGAAAAGCTGAGCCACAAAGGTAATAATCTCTGGATTATTTCCTGAACTATGCCATGGTCAAATTGATATAGTGTGTACAAGATTAGAGGGATGCATGTGTGGCTCAAAAAGCCTGGTGTGGAAGAAAAGGGTTTTGATTGATAGGTTACTGGCACCGGTACTGGGAAAAGTGGGAACTGTTGGTGCGATCTTCGCCTGAACTGTGCTGTGACCAGTCTTTTGGTGAGGTGTATGGCAAGGATAGTGGAGAGGGAATTCAATGGTCAGGCGAAGGGGTCATGTGAGGGGAGGCAATTTGAGAATGATAACCAGAATGTGGCAGGGAAGGATAGAGCTTACAAACTTGCACCAGTAGATAAGGCCAGAGTTTGCAAAAATAGTAAAATGTCCGAATTAAAGGCTATGTATCTGAATGCATGCAGCTTTCATAACAAAATGGATGAATTGCTGGCACGAATAGATACCAATATGTATGACCTGATCAGCATTTCAAAGCTATGGTTACAAGGTGACCATGGCTGGGACCGGAATATTCTGAGCTAATGACATTTTGGGAAAAATAGGAAGCTACGAAAGGTTGGTGGGGTAGCTCTGTTAATTAAGAATGACAGTAGTACAGTAGTCAGAGAAGACTTTAACTTCAAAGATCAGGATGTTGTAGGCCAAGCCGTTTCAGCTATTTCATCAATGACCTTCCTTCCATCCTAAAGTCAGAAATAGGGCTGTTCACTGATGATTGCACAATGTTCAGCATCATTTGCAACTCCTCAGACACTGAAGAAATCCATTTCTAAATGCAGAACCATCGGGAGAGTGGGGACTTGTATTACACATTAAGCACTCTTATGCACAACTGCTATGATGCCTCTGCACTTACTTCCGCAATGCGGGCCGTACTCCGAGCCCCTGGCCCATCGCTCCAGATAAATCCCCCGTCGCTGGGCACATCCCGTGCAGGTGATGGGTGTGAGCGAGCACTCAGCAGACAGGAAGGGCTCAAACTATGGCATAGATTGAGGAGCACTGGTGCTCAACTCTCTGCGGGTTATCATCACCCCCCTGCCCTTGACATTGACTGGCTGACGGTGCCAACTCAACCCTCGCACCCTGGAGTGATGTGACAGATATCCTGGGAGGGTAGGAAATGGGAGTGGGGAGTGACGGACCAGGCCATGTCCTAAGTGAATTGGGCAAGTATGATGGTCTCCCTGGCCCTCCGGGCCTGCCGGACACTCGCTGCTGCTGCCTGTCCTAGAGCCTCTGGCTGGTCCTCCCCAGCCTCATCCTCCAGCCCCTGCTCATCCGGCACCACCTCATCATCCTCGTCCTCCTCATCCTCTGAGGTGGGCATATGTTCCTCATCACCAACCTCCAGCATGTCGTCACGCTGCTGTGAGAGGTTTTGGAGGGCACAGCAGACCATAACAAAGTGGGCAACCTTCTGGGCGGTGTACTGCAGTGCAGAACCGGAGCAATCGAGGCATCGGAACCGCATCTTGAGGAGGCCAATGCACCGCTCAATCACTGTCCGGGTAGCTACATGGGCCTCGTTGTACCGGGTCTCTGCTTTGATCACCAGCCTCCGCATTGGCGTCATGAGCCAGGTCCTGAGCGGGCACCCCTTATCCCCCAAGAGCCAGCCGTCCATCCTGGGGTGCTTCTCGAAGAGGTCAGGGATGACCGACTGCCCCAGGATGTAACTGTCGCGCAACACTCCCCAGGAAGCAGGCACACGCCTGCATTATCTTCATCTGGTGGTCGCACACAAACTTTATGTTGAGTGAGTGGAACCCCTTCCGGTTAACATAGGTACCCCCAGATGGCCCGGTGAGCGCAGGCAACATGCATGGCCCCTATGACCCCCTAGACATGGGGCATCCGGGCATTGGCGGAGAAACCTGCTGCTCGGGCATCTTGTTGGGCTTGGTCCATTTCAAAGATGATGTAGTTTTCCACTCGGGCATACAGGGCATTTATGACCTGTCGGAGGCACCTGTGGGTTCCGGTGACCTTCATGGCCATAGAGAGTGAGTATCCTCCTCCTCCATGCGGTTTGTGAGGGCATGGGACAGGTGTCACACCATCTCTTGTTGAAGCAGAACCTCCTGCAGCACAGGCTGCTTGTCATCTGCTCGAATGCCCAGCGGCGTAGAGATGCTAGATGTTATTGGTTATAAGCTTCCAAAATTCTTTATATTCTGGAAGGGCCCCAGCGGTTTGGAAAACAGAAAATGTCACACCTTTATTCAAGAACAGAGGGAGACAGAAAGCCGGAAAATAAGGGCCAGTTAGCCTAACATTCGTCATAGGGAAATTGCTGTAATCCATTCCTAAGGAGGCTATAGCAGGATACTTAGAAAACGACCAGGCAGAGTCAGCATTGTTTTGTGAAAGGGAATTCTAATTTATTCTAATTCTTTGAAGAAGCAACAAGGTAGATCAAGAGGAACCTGTAGATGCAATGTATGTGGATTTTCAAAAGACGTTTGATAAGGCACCACACAAAACATGAGCTCATGGTCTCAGGGGTAACAACAGTTCAGCATGGATAACGATTGGTTAACTAACAGGAGAGAGGAAGACTAAATGGGTAATTGTTGGGTTGGCAAGCTATAACTGGTGGAATGCCACAGGGATCAGTGCTGGAGCCTCAACTATTTAAGTCTATATCAATGACTTGGATGAAGAGACCAAATGTATGGTTGTTAAATTTGCCAATAACACCAAAATAGGTAGAAAAGTAAGGTGTTAAAAGGAGGCAAATAGTCTACAGAGGGATTATAGATAGGTTGTGAGTGGGCAATAAGTTTGCAGATGGAGTATAACGTGGGAAATATGAACTGGTCCACTGTGGCAGGAAGAATAGAAAAGCAGTGTATAATTTAAATGGAAAGAAACTGAAGAACTCAGTGGGCAGAGAGATCTGGGTGTCCTGGTGCATGAATCATAAAAGGCTATTTAGAAATAACAAGTGATTAAGAAGGCAAATGGAATGCTGGGGTTTATTGCAGGGAGAATGGAATATAGAAGTAGAGAGCTTTTACTGCAGCTGTACTAGGTCTTGGTCCTATATCTTATGGACTGATGGTGAGATCACGGGCTGGATTCTCCGATCCCCAATGCCAAAATCTCATTCGGCGCCGGGGTGGAGAATTCCCGATGACGCCCAAATCGGGGTCGGTAGCGTTTTCGCAATGCTCCGCCCCATGAAATGTCACGTACTCTAGGAGTATGCCGCTGGCCTTATCCATGGTCTCAGACCATTGCCTGAGGCCATCCCGCAATGCTCTGTCACCGACCGGCTGAGTTCCCGACAGTGTGGGACACGTGTGGTCTCACCTGTTGTGAACTCAGCATGGCGGCCGCAAACTCAGTCCAGTGCCGCTACAGTCGGGGGAGGGCCGATCCGTGGGGAGGGAGGGCTTCAATCGGGGCTGGGGGCACTGCAAGAGGGCAGTCCGAGTGCTCGAGCAGCTGAATGGTGGTATTATTTTTGAGGTCCACGAGCTGCGTCCACGGTGAAGCACCCCAGGGCCGCTGCAAGCCACCGCCGTGCGCATGCGCAGCCACGAATCCGGCAACTCTGCAGGCTGTATCGGCAGCTAGAGCTCGGAGCTCTACGCTACCTCCCTGCAAGCTCCCCCTGGAGCAGGGAATCGGTGGCCATTTTGTGCCAGTTTTCCTGACGTAAAACACCACCGGTTTCATGCCAGCGTGGGGACTTGGTCTCCCAAACGGAGAATCTAGCCCCACATCTGGAGTACTGTGGACAATTTTGATCTCCTTATTTGAAAAGGAATATTAGAATTAAAAGCATTAGAAGCAGTTCAGAGAAGGTTCACTCGACTGATTCCTAGGATGGAGGGTTTATCTTATGAAGAAGGAGTGAAACCAAGTAAGGTTTAGGAGAATGAGAGGTGATCTTATTGAAACATTTAACATTGTGAAGGGACCTGTTGGATTGATCCCAGGAGGATGTTTTTTCTTATGGGGAAGATTAGAACCAAGGGGCACAGTTTTTAAAAGGGGATCTCCCATTTAAGATGGCGCTGAGGAGAATTCTTTTTGTCTCTGAGGCGCATTGATCTGTGGAATTTTCTTCCCCTGAAAACAGGGAGGCTAGGTCACTTAATTTATTCAAGGCTGAGTTAGATAGATACTTTAAAAACATTTAAAAAATAAATTTACAGTACCCAATAATTGTTTTCCAATTAAGGGGCAATTTAGTGTGGCCAATCCACCTATTCTCACATCTTTTTGGGTTGTGGGGGGGTGAAACCCATGCAGACACGTTGAGAATGTGCAAACTCCACACGGACAGTGACCCGGGTCCTCAGCACCATGAGGCAGCAGTGCTACCCACTGCGCCACCATGCCGCCCAGAGTTAAATAGATTCCTAGCAGACAAAGGATCAATGGTTATGGGGGGAGGGGTGGGAGACACAAAGGTAAGTGGAGTTGAGACCACAATCATATCAGCTGAGTTCACGACAAGTGAGACCACACGTGTCCCACTGACCTTATTGAATGGTGGAGCAAGCCTATAGGGCCAAATAGTCAGCCGCTCCTCCGAAGTCCTATATTCCCACTGCGTTTCAGTATGCAGATGACACTTGTGTGTGTGCTCACCCAGAAACTGAGCTGCAGTTTGTTATCAACTTCTCCAAAGCATATGAGAAAACACCATGAAAACTAAGGTCCTCTTTGAACTGCTCCCACAGCAAAGCATCTCCCCCCTATTGATTAAGATTAATAGCCTGGTCCAGGGAAATGAGGATCATTTTCTGTATCTCGGTAGCCTCCACAGTGTTTTAGGCAGGAGGGAGTTTAATTTAATACATCCCTGATTGCTCCCCTTACCACGCATCCGTAAAGAGAAAGGTTATTGTATTTTGATTTCCCCTCTTTATAACTGGTGGTGCATTTTCCCCAACCCTGTGGTTTTGGAGAGATTCAATGCTCTATTGATAACTTCACAGCAAGCTCAAATTAGGGTGAAATCAGAGCGGTAATTTATTTGCCACATATCAAAACATAGGAAGAGGGTTTGCAATGTCACCCCTCCCCCCCACCCCCCCAACACACACACACATTTTACATTCATACAATAAAAGAAGGATTAAGGAAAGAAAGGGATACATGGCTAAGATCAGACAAAATAAGAATTATTGTTTCAAGTGAGTCCAGAGTCCAGAATCCAAGTCCATTGGTGTATTCCTTCAGAGGGATCAGCAGGCTGAAGTTTATGTGGGGTAATCTACTTTTCCAGTAGTGCTGACTTCTAAAATTGGAGAAGAATGTAGAGATGAATGAATCTTGTAGTAGGCACTGGTAAAGAAGTTCACACCTTCCATTGTAGATGAGAACCAGGGGGCTGGATTCTCCGCCCCGCCACATTTCTACTTCACCCCGCCGGTGGAATGCTCCGTTTCACCGGCTGGTCAATGGGGTTTCCCATTGTGGGGCAGCCCCATGCCGTCGGGAAACCCCCGGGCTGCTGGCAAAAAGGAGCATCCCACCGGCGGAGAATCCAGCCCAGGGAATTTAAACCTGGACAGAGACGGAGTCCTCCTGCTGTTTTTTACATAGAATTTACAGTGCAGAAGGAGGCCATTCGGCCCATCGAGTCTGCACTGGCTCCTGGAAAGAGCACCCTACCCAAGGTTACCACCTCCACCCTATCCCCATAACCCAGTAACCCCACCCAACACTAAGGGCAATTTTGGACACTAAGGGCAATTTATCATGGCCAATCCACCTAACCTGCACATCTTTGGACTGTGGGAGGAAACCTGAGCACCTGGAGGAAACCCACGCACACACGGGGAGGATGTGCAGACTCCGCACAGACAGTGACCCAAGCTGGAATCGAACCTGGGACCCTGGAGCTGTGAAGCGATTGTGCTATCCACAATGCTACCGTGCTGCCATGTTATGTTGATGTAAGATGGCAGACTGACTCCTTTAGCTTCAGAAGGCAATATTACAGGTTCTAGAAGCTTGGGGAGGGGCGGGGGGTAAGGAGGCATGTGACATAACTCCCACTTCTTCCCCTTTGTTTGGACAAAGGATATATATTCATGGTCAGGGTTCCGGAGATGGTTAAAGTTTCATCCATTAATTAGTTTATCGGCGATTACAAGGTCCTTTGTCATCACAGATGAAGTGCCACCAATGACCGAACTTTACCTTGAAAATGTAAAGGGGCTTTGTACATTTCCTTGGAAGTTGATTTCTGTACTCACGGGGCACTAGAACATCTTTAAGGATAGTAAGGTTGCTGTGGTTTTCTGAAGGTTAGAAATTCCTTTTGTGGGAGTCGTAGTCAGCCATGGTTCCAGTCAGTGTAAAATGTTTGCCCATTATATATTTTTTGAAAATAATTTTATGAAGTAGCCAGGATGATACGGATATATATATTTATATACTTTTTTTCTTTCATGTCTTCTTGGCATGATGAAAGACAGACAAAGATGACAAAATTCATCATCACCTCCAATGTGGCAGCTCAATCTTTCTCAGACTGAGGAAAATCATATTTGAGGACCAGGATCTCAAACCCAAGACTAAGGTCATGATTTACTGGGCAGCAGTGATCTCTGTTCTCCTATATGCTTTGGAGACTTGGCAGGCCTACAGCAGGCATCTCAAAGCACTGGAGAAATACACCAGCATTGTCTTTGTGAGATCCTCTAAATCTACCAGCAAGAAAGTTAGTCCAAGACCAGCATCGTCTCCCAAGCCAACTTTTCCAGCATTGATGTGCGAAACACTCAAAACCAGATCTGCTGAGTGGGACATGTCTTTCATAAGCCTGACTTCATGCTCCCGAAGCAATTGTTCTGCTTCGAGTTCAATTCAGCAGGAGACATCCAGGAGGACAGCAGAAACACAAAAAAAATATTAAGGCATTTGTATATACATTAAACACAAACCAAAACAAGAGTAAGAGTAAGAACAAACAGAAATCTCATAACAAACAAATAACTATCTAAATGCCCCAACCTCCCTGCCGTTCCCCTCCACCCAACCTTCCTTTCCCCTTTATCCCTCCCCCACCTCCTCTTACTGACGCCTCAATTTTCCTTGAAGAAGTCAATGAACGGCTTCCATCTCGGGGCAAACCCATCAACCGACCCTCTTAAGGCAAACTTAATTTTCTCCAGTCTTAGGAACTTTGCCAAGTCGCTCACCTACACCCTGGTTCCAGTGGCATCAAGTCCCTCCACTCCACCAAAATCCATCTCTGGGCTACCAGAGAGGCAAAGGCCAAAACATCGGCCTTTCTCGCTCCCTGGATTCCCAGATGCCTCCACATCTGCAGGGTAGCCACCACCACCGGGCTCGTGGAGTACTTGGCCGGCGAGAATGGCAAAGGTCCCATCAACAAGGCCCCTGAACCCGTGCCCCTGCAAGAGACTGCCTCCATCCGCTCCCACACTGACCCCTCCTCCACTATCCACTTCCTAACCATGGCTATATTCGCTGCCCAGTAATAATTCATTATATTCGGCAAGGCCAGCGCCCTACCCCACCCCCCCCCCCCACTCCTCACCCCCACTCCTTCACCCCCCATGAAAATGAAATGAAATGAAAATCGCTTATTGTCACAAGTAGGCTTCAAGTGAAGTTACTGTGAAAAGCCCCTAGTCGCCACATTCCGGCGCCTGTTCGGGGAGGCCAGTACAGGAATTGAACCGTGCTGCTAGCCTGCCTTGGTCTGCTTTCAAAGCCAGCTATTTAGCCCTGTGCTAAACCAGCCCCATCCCTCTGTTCCAACAACACCTTTTTTACCCGTGGGGATTTACCCGCCCACAACAAAAACCCAAGATCAAAGCATTAACCTTCCTGAAAAATGATTTTGGGATGAAGATCGGGAGGTTGTGAAAAACAAATAAGAGCCTTGGGAGTACCGTCATTTTCACTGTCTGCACCCGGCCTGTCAGTGATAGCTGGAGCACATCCCACCTCTTGAAATCCCCCCTCATCTGTTCCATCAACCGCGCCAGATTCAATTTCTGCAGTTGTTCCCATCTCTGCGCCACCTGAATGCCCAAATATTTAAAGCTCACCTCCACCACTCTAAACGGCAGCTCGCCCAACTTCGTCTCCTGGATGGCGGCCCTCACCGCTCACACACTTCCTCGTCCGCCAGCAACACCACATCCAGCCTCCCCCCCCTCCCCCCCCCGATTTACCTGCAAGTCCATCCAGTTCGGTGCGTGGTCAGAGACCACAATCGCCAAATACTCCGAGTTAACCACCCCCGCCAGCATCGTCTTGTCCACCACAAAATAATCGATCCACAAGTACAGCCTATGCACATGGGAGAAGTACGAAAATTCCTTCGCTCTTGGTCTCCCAAACCTCCACGGGTCCACCCACGCATGCGCTCCATGAACCCCTTCAGTTCCTTCACCACCGCCGACACCTTCCCCGACCTCGAACATGACTGGTCAAAACCTGGTTCAATGACTGTGTTAAAGTCCTACCCGCCCCCCTACCCCATGATCAATCGGTGCGAGTCCAAGTCCGGGATCTTCCCCAGCGTCCGCCTCATAAACTCAACATCGTCCCAGTTTGGTGCATAGACATTACCCAAGACTTGGATTCGATTTATTTATTGTCATGTGTACTGAGGTACAGTGAAAAGTATTTTTCTGCGAGCAGCTCAAACAGATCATTAAGTACATGAAAAGAAAATGAAAGAAAAAGAAAATTCATAATCGGGCAACACAAGATGCACAATGTAAATACATAGACACTGGCATTGGGTGAAGCATCCAGCAGTGCAGTAATAATCAGATTAGTCCATAAGAGGGTCGTTTAGGAGTCTGGTAACAGCGGGGAAGAAACTGTTTTTGAATCTATTTGTGCGTGTTCTCAGACTTTGTATCTCCTGCCCGATGGAAGAAGTTGGAAAAGTGAGTAAGCTGAGTCAGAGGGCTCGTTGCTTATGCTGCCTGCTTTCCCAAAGCTGTGGGAGGTCTAAATAGAGTCAATGGATGGGAGGCAGGTTTGTGTGATGGACTGGGCGGTGTTCACGACTCTCTGAAGTTTCTTGCAGTCTTGGGCCGAGCAGTTGCCATACCAGCGTGTGATGCAGTCAAATAGGATGCTTTCTATGGTGCATCTGTAAAAGTTGATAAGAATCAGTGTGGACATGCCGAATGTCCTTAGTTTCCTGAGGAAGTATCGGCTCTGTTCTGTTTTCTTGGTGGTAGCGTCGACGTGGGTGGACAGGACAGATTTTTGGTGATGTGCACATCTAGGAATTTGGAGCTGTAAACCATCTCCACCTCAGCCCTGATGATGACAGGAGTCTGTACAGTACTTTGCTTCCTGAAGTCAATGACCAGCTCTTTAGTTTTGCTGGAATTGAGGGATAGATTGTTATTGTTACACCACTCCACTAAGTTCTCTATCTCCCTCCTGTATTCGGACTCATCATTGTTCAAGATCCGACCAACTATGGCCGAGTCGTCAGCAAACTTTTGTAGATGGAGTTGGAATCAAATTTTGCCAATCAGTTGTGCGTGTATAGGGAGTGTAGTAGGGGGCTACTGTTGTCGCTGCACCACTCCACTAAATTCTCTATCTCCCTCCTGTAACCTGACTCGTCAGCAAACCCATATAGTCAGCAAACTTGTCGATGGAGTTGGAACCAAATTTTGCCACGCAGTCATGTGTGTACGGGGAGTATGGTAGAGGGCTAAGTACGCAGCCTTGCAGGGCTTCGGTATTGAGGACTATTGTGGAGGAGGTGTTGTTGTTTATTCTTACTGATTGTGGTCTGTGGGTCAGAAAGTTGAGGGTCCAGTTGCAGAGTGAGGAGCCAAGTCCTAGGTTTTGGAGCTTTGATATGAGCTTGGCTGGGATTATGGTGTTGAAGGCGGAGATGTAGTCAATGAATAGGAGTCTGATGTAGGAGTCCATATTGTCGAGATACTCCAGGGATGAGTGTAGGACTAGGGAGATGGCATCTGCTGTGGACCGGTTATGGTGATATGTGAATTGCAGTGGATCTAGGCATCCTGGGACTATGGAGTTGATGTGCTTCATGACCAACCTCTTCAGGCACTTCATTATGACTGATGTCAGGGCCACCGGACGGTAGTCATTGAGGCATGTTGCCTGGTTCTTCTTTGGCACCGGTATGATGGTGGTCTTCTTGAAGCAGGTGGGGACTTTGGAGCAGAGTAGGGCCAGGTTAAAGATGTCCACGAACACATCTGCCAGCTGGTCCCCGCAGGCTCTGAGTACACGACCAGGGATCCCGTCCGGACCTGTCGCCTTCCGAGGGTTCACTTTCAGGAAGGCCGATTTGACTTCGGAAGCTGTGACGATGGATATGGGTGTGTTGTGGGCTGCTGGGGCACTCGACAGCGGATTGATGGTTTCCTGCTCGATCCTAGCATAGAATACATTGAGTTCATCAGGGAGGGGTACGCTGCTACTGGAGATACTGCTCGGCTTCGCTTTGTAGCCATTATGTTGTTTAGGCCTTGCCACAACTGATGAGAGACTGTAATGCTAGTCTGTGACTTTAGCTTGGTCTGATATTCTCTCTTGGCGTCTTGGATGGCTTTGCGGAGGTCGTACCTGGATTTCTTGTATAGGTCAGGATCATCTCAGATCTGTCCTTCAGTAGGGAGTCAATCTCCCCATTGAGCCATGGTTTCCAGTTGGGAAATGTACGTACTGCTTTCTTTGGCATGCAGCCATCCACACATATGCTGATGAAGTCTGTGACGATGGTGGCATACTTATTTAAGTTGGTCGCTGGGTTCTTAAATATGGTCCAGTCTACTGTCTCCAAGCAGTCACGTAAGAGCTCTTCTGTTTCCTCGGACCAGCACTGCATGACCCTCTTAGCCGGATTCTCCCGCTTAATTTTCTGCTTGTATTTCGGGAGAAGGAGCACTGGCATCCCCTCCAGCTTCCCACTCACCATCACAAAACTACCTCCCGAATTTACCACTACATTCCCCACCTCAAACACCACACCCTTGTTTATCAGCACTGCCACCCCCACATCTTCATATCTAATCCTGTATGAAAGGCTTGCCCTACCCACCATTTCTTTAGCCTAGTCTGACGCCCAACCTTCAAATATGTTTCATGCAAAAAGACCACGTCCACCTTGAAGCTCCTCAGATGCGCAAACAAGCGCGGCCGTTTGACTGGCCCATTCAGCCCTCTCACATTCCATGTGACCAGACTGGTCAGGGGGCAACCTGGCCCCCTCCCCTACCAATCAGCTTTACCTGTTCTTGGGACAGCCCCCTGGCTCATGTCACATGACCCTCCAGGCCCACCCTCGGATGATCACTGCCACCACCTCCCTTCTTGCTATTCAGCCATGCCTTTGTCAGCTGCTCCCCTCTTCCTCTCCCCCTCCCTTAAACAAAACAATACTCCTGTCCCCCTCTGTTACACTAACCACCTGCTCACCGCTCACTGTGTTCCCATTAACTACCCGCCCAACTAGCCTGGCAGCCCCCTGCCATGGTGCCAAACCGTCTACTCCTCACTAATTCCCCTCCCTCCCGCTCGCACACCTCCATAGCACAAACAACAATGGAATAAGAAAAAGGTGCAGTGAACCTCCACATTCCCCAAACATCCCACCACAGAACCAAATAAAACATCTCAAGGAAGAGAGGTTCTCCCCTCACCAACAAACTAAATGCAATAAAGCGAACATCTTCTCATGTTTCCTCCACAGTTCAATGTTCTCCCTCTCCTGTCAGTCCATTGTCTCTTAGAAGCTCCATTACCTCCTCTGGTGTCCCAAAATAATGCTCTTGACTGTTGTAAGTCACCCAGAGGCGGGCCGGGTACAACATCCCAAACTTCACCCCCTTCTGAAAGAGGGCAGCCTTCACTGGATTGAACCCAGCTCACCTTTTCGCCAGTATTGCTCCCAGGTCCTGGTATACCAAGAGCTCATTGCCTTCCTAGGTGCACCTATTCATCTTCCTGGCCAACGGCAAAATCTTCTCCTTGTCGAGGAACCGGTGGAGCCGTGCCACCATCGTCCTTGGCGGCTTGTTCGCCTGCGGCTTCCTCATCAGCGCCCTATGCGCCCGGTCGACCTCCAGGGGCTGGTCGAAGGCCCCCTCCCCCATCAGCTTCTCCACCACCTTGGCTACATACGAGCCAGCGTCCACTCCCTCAATGCCCTCTGGCATCCCTACAATTCTTACATTTTGTCTCCGGGAGCGGTTTTTCAGATCCTCCACTTTCTCCTTTGGTCCCTTCAGGGTCTCCCACATCATCTAAATCTCGGCCACTAATAAGGTAAGCTGCTCCTCGTGCTACCCCACCACCTCCTCCACTTTCTGGATCGCCTGGCCCTGGGTCTCCAGCCTCTGCTCCACCCGGTCAATCCCCGTTTTCAGCGGTTCTACCACCTTGGCTTGGTCCTCCTGGGCTTCCCTCCCCTTCTGGCCGAACTGCAAGCTGCTCGATTGACCATTGGGCTGGTAGGACCGACCCTTTATCCTCCGCCATCTTCATCTGTGGCGCACAAAACATTTCTTGCTCCAAGAGCTCCTTCATTCCTGAGCCACCTCTGGTCCGTGGATCCATACACCAACACCACCAATGGAGTTTAACTTTCCTCCACCAATTGTGCCCCTTTTTCCACCAAAACATCCACCCAGCAAACAGGGAAAAGGACCAAAAAAAATGCCCCGAGTGAGAACTGCCAAATGTGCGACCACTCACCCCATGGCCACCATCGGAAGTCGACAGCGGAAACACTTGAGGGATGCCCCCAAACCATTCCTGAAGTGGCCAAACATTTCCACTGATTCATGGGAGATTCTGGCTTGTGACTGACTAAACGGAAAAGGATCATTTGAGAAGGCACCAAACACATTAAGAGACTTTGTTGTAAAAATGAAGAGGAGATGTTGAAGTGTTGGAGCGCAAACGTCCAAACAAGCTATCTACCCAACCTTTCAAACACCTCCTGCTCCACATGTGACAGAATCTAAAGACTGTGCATTGGATTTAACAGCTATTTCAGAAAGCAGTGAATTGGAGTGTTGGAAAATCATCCTGATCCTATGGGACTTATTAGGAGAAGACAGATTATATCTAAAATATGTTGATATTGAATTATCTCTTGGTGACATTAGAACCTCTTCCAATTGTCAATGGCATATAATGGGAGAATGGTCAGAGTGTTGTTTAAGTTTACCTCTGTATGGCATTACACTACATGTTTCTCCATTGCATTGTTGGTTTAGTTTGCAATGGGGGAGCTGACAACCATTGTTCTTTTCTGAGTTTAGCTGAAACCAGGAAGCAGCTTCCTGCCAGCATTCAGGATAAGCTGATAAATCCTCAAGGCTATTTCCACACCAGTAGGCAATTATGGGATACAAGGGTAGAATAAAAAAGGTTTAAGTACAGCACTAACTCAAGCTAAACCATGATGGTAGGACAAGGAACATGGATTTAAGCTGGAAAGGAACTGATGTCAGGAAGCACTTCGTCACCGACTGATCATTACTTATAAAATGAGTTCCAAGTAGAAGCAGTAGAAATAAAAACATGAATCAATGAAGTGGCAGCCATATATTGTGTTGTAGGGACCATATGATTCTGTGGATGCATAAACTGCATGGGCTTAATGGCCTCCTCATCTTTAGATGTCCGTGTGAGAAAGTAACTGAAAATAAAACAAAATCTCTTTATGGATGTCAAATATCCTGAAAGGATCTTGGTACACTTATTCATGGGAATTCAAAAGCATTTGGTCATGCAGTCTTGATTCGTGCTCAGCATTCTGCCCTTGTCTGTTGCCCCGTGTTAACAGCCTGCTACTGTGCATTAACAATCCTGTCTGAGTAAGTACAGGTATGTGATGAATAACCTGGATCACTGATTTCATTGTACATGTGCTGTAAGAAACTGGTGGAAACAATTCATCTTGTGCAACCCTCCATGTAGCACAAAACACTTTGAAGAAAAACAGACTTGAATTGGTACAATGCCTTTCACAATCTTAGGTTGTCCCTCTTTCATGTCAATGAAGTTCTTTTTGATAGGTAGTCACTGCTGTAATCGAGGAAATATTGGACAAATATGTACATATTTCCCACAAATAACATATGAGCATACAAATTAGTTGGCTATTTGAGCTGGCTCTGCAAATCAATAAGATCATGTCTGACCTGAATGTATCCTCAACTCAGCTTTCCTTCCTACCCACTATACCTCAGACTCCCTTGTCAATCAAGAATCTATCTAATTCAGCCTTAAAAATATTCAATGACTCTGCCTCCATCACTTTCTGTGGAAGACAGTTCCACAGACTTACGACTCTCACAGAGAAAAGATTTCTCCTCATCTCCATTGAACTGAATGCAAATATCAATCAAGTTATGATTACAGCTACCTAGTAGCACCTTTATTCATTAATCTTGTTTTGTTGCATATTACTAGATCTAGAATAGATTACTATCTGGTTCGCCCGAGCATATGCTGTTCTAAGAAATTGTCCCAAAAACACTCTTACAAACTCATCTTCCAAACTATCTTTGCCAATCTTAGACTTCCAATCTATATGTAGATTACAATCACCCATGATTATCACCGTACGTTTCTCAAAGTTTTACTGATGTTAGTTCAGAGACAAATATTGGCCAGGACATCGGGGAGGGCTTGCCTGCACTTCTTTGAATGGTATCATGGAATATTTTATATCCATCTCCAACATCCCTCAGTATTGTACTGAAGTGTGATTTTAGATTATACTCAAGTCAATTGAGTGAGCTTTGAACTCACAACCTTTTGGACCCCAAGGTAAAGTGCTATTGACTGTGCCATGTTTGACACTGAATTACAAATACAAAGAGAACAGCTGTGACCTGTGTCTCAACCCCTCAGATCCATTAGCTTCAATCCATTCATTAATTTCTTGTAGTGGGTTGCGATTGACAACTTCCACAAAACAGCTGCAGCCTTGATTCATTCATTTCCCTTCGTGGGTGAGTGACTCTAAGTGCTGAAACTCCAATGTTTACAAACATCAACCACATCAAAGAGAGATAAGTGCATTCCAATCACTAAGTGCATTCCAAACTCAAGGGTCTTTTTTTGGATTGGATTGGATTGGATTTGTTTATTGTCACATGTACCGAGGTACAGTGAAATGTATTTTTCTGCGAGCAGCTCAACAGATCATTAAGTACATGGGAAGAAAAGGGAATAAAAGAAAATACATAATAGGGCAACACAAGATATACAATGTAACTACATAAGCACTGGCATCGGATGAAGCATACAGGGTGTAGTGTTAATGAGGTCACAGGGTGTAGTGTTAATGAGGTCAGTCCATAAGAGGGTCATTTAGGAGTCTGGTGACAGTGGGGAAGAAGCTGTTTTTGAGTCTGTTCATGCGTGTTCTCAGACTTCTGTATCTCCTGCCCGATGGAAGAAGTTGGAAGAGTGAGTAAGCTGGGTGGGAGGGATCTTTGATTATGCTGCCCGCTTTCCCCAGGCAGCAGGAGGTGTAGATGGAGTCAATGGATGGGAGGCAGGTTTGTGTGATTGACTGGGCGGTGTTCACAACTCTCTGAAGTTTCTTGCGGTCCTGGGCCAAGCAGTTGTCATACCAGGCTGTGATGCAGCCCCATAGGATGCCACTACGTTCTCTATCTCCCTCCTGTATTCTGACTCGTCGTTATTCAAAATCCAGCCCACTATGGTCGTATCATCAGCAAACTTGTAGATGGAGTTGGAACCAAGTTTTGCCACGCAGTCGTGTGTGTACAGGGAGTAGAATAGGGGGCTATGTACGCAGCCTTGCGGGCCCCGGTATTGAGGACTATCGTGGAGGAGATGTTGTTGTTCATTCTTACTGATTGTGGTCTGTTGGTCAGAAAATCGAGGATCCAGTTGCAGAGTGGAGAGCCAAGTCCTAGGTTTTGGAGCTTTGATTTGAGCTTGGCTGGGATTATGGTGTTGAAGGCGGAGCTGTAGTCAATAAATAGGAGCCTGATGTAGGAGTCCTTGTTTTCGAGATGCTCCAGGGATGAGTGTGGGGACAGGGAAATGGCGTCTGATGTGGACCGGTTGTAACGGTATGCAAATTGCAGTGGATCAAGGCATTCTGGGAGTATGGAGGTGATGCGTTTCATGACCAACCTCTCAAAGCACTTCATTACAACTGAAGTCAGGGCCACCGGATGGTAGTCATTGAGGCATGTTGCCTGGTTCTTCTTTGGTACCAGTACGATGGTGGTCTTCTTGAAGCAGGTGGGGCCCTCGGAGTGGACTAGGGACAGGTTAAAGATGTCTGCGAATACCTCTGCCAGCTGGTCTACGCAGGCTCTGAGTGCACGACCAGGGATCCCGTCCGGGCCCGTCGCCTTCCGAGGTTTCACTTTCAGGAAGGCCGATCTGACTTCGGAAACTGTGATGGTGGGTATGGGTGAATTATGGGCTGCTGGGACACTCGACAGCGGATTGTTGGTTACCTGCTCGAACCGAGCATAGAATGCATTGAGTTCATCGGGTAGGGGTGCGCTGCTGCCAGAGATACTGCTTGGCTTCACTTTGTAGCCTGTTATGTTGTTTAATCCTTGCCACAACCGCCGAGAGTCTGTCTGTGACTCAAGCTTTTCTGGGGGGTCTGTGCGGGGTACCTCTATTTAGGAGTCCCTGTGGACATCCTTCTATTTAGGGGGTTCCTCTATTTAGGGAGGCCATGTGGGAGAGGGTCCCTCTAGTTAGGAGGTCTCTGTGGGGGGGTCCTTTTGTTAGGGGGTCTCTGTGGGCGATTCCTCTATTAAGGGAGTCCTTGTGGGGGATCCACCAAGTTAGGGAGCCCAGGCGGGCGGTTCACCCCATACCCAGGGGAATGGGGGGGGGGGGGCAGCCAGGTGGAGGGGATGCTTTGCGATGCGCGGGGATGAGTGGGGGGCCCTCAAAATGACAGCCAATAGCAGGATTACTGCAAGAATCCCACCTATTCCTTGCCATGCATAAATCTGCATGGCAAGGAATAATAAATTGCTTCCTGATTTGCACTTCCAGGGGGAACGTAAATTGGTAGCAATTCTCCTCTGACAAGAAAACATAGTTTGCCAAACTAAGAATCTCAACCAATATGTAAAACATGCCATAACAGCAGAATCAGTAAGGTAATAAAGAATATAAGGAACATTAAAACATGGGAACGATATAATGTTAATACATACAGCAAATGCCTCAACAATATTGCCACTATGAATGGGACTAGGATGAGGGAGAAATGGAGGAGGAAAAGAGGACTAGTGGCTGGATTTTTATCTTCGAGATGAGTGGAAGAAAAATTCCTGGCTTAGTCCGCCTGCCTCAGGAGAAAGTGCCAGGAAGAAGGAATTTTCATTGTGGGGAGCATTGTGGGCTGTATTTGGGCCAGTCCATCTGGGAAATAATTTGTAGGCAGACACAGGGGCTGCTGGATGCAGCAGCAGGCTGTTGAAAAGGCCCAAATTGGTGTTGTGGGACTTCATCCAAGTTGTACTAAAAAATGTAATACGCTCTAGCCCTCACTCCTCACCCTCCATATAATCCCCCTGCCCCATCCATGCCCCCCACCCACCCGCTATTTCCCCTTATGCCTTTTGTAAATTATGCCATGATTATTTACACAAGATGTACTGTTCTATATTCTATATAAAGAGGTTTCAAGTGCTTGCCATTTCATCTATTGACACTTTAAATAGTCTGGATGATTAACACTTTTATTGGCCTGAAGTAAAAAAGAGTTTATTTTAAGAAAGTGGAAAAGGTATCAAGTAAGGACTTTTTAAAAAGCTTTGTTTTTGTACATCCTGTTGCCATTATAGAGTTCATTGGTTCTGTACAGTAGGTAAATGGACCTGGAAGTGCTGTAGCTTAGAATGGGGAAATAAGAGGCCATAAAGGATGAGTTGGGGGTCACACCTTGTCATGGGGACAAAAGGAAGACCTTTTGAACATGCCTTTCAAAAATCTCCCTCATGCACACTGTGGTTCATCTTACCTCTGAGGTATTGTAAGCTACAACTCTTTGAAAAGCTGTGAGATCGGCATACTAATTGTGGAGGAATAGGACATGCCTGTCCCTCCATGGAGCTGTCCAGGTTAGGGTGCAGGGTATGGACTCATGACCCAAACTAGCCCACAACCTTAAAAGGTTCTCCTGAAAATTGGAATCCGAGGGAATGTGGTCAAGAATCTTGGAATTGAAACCACACATGCTGTAAATATTAAACGTAAAGTTTAACTGTGTATAAATTGAAGAACAATAAAAATATATATTTTTTTAAATCTCAGAATTGTGACCCAGCCACATTTTCATTCCTCCACTGAATCTTTTCGAGTCCATGAAAATCCAGTCCTATATGACCAGTGCTAATGTTAGTAATGACAAAGCTGGCCTTCGGTCCAATCAGAACGATTGTAGCAAAGCCCATAAACTTTCAGAGTTGCTGAAAATGCAGAACTTTTACTTTTAGTCACTTAGACCAGGGGAATAAATAATCTAACATGTGCCATTTGGTCTTCCGTCCTTGGCAAAAATTGAGCAACACATGGTAGGACCAGCAATTGTGAAGCGGAATTTTACTATCTCCTCATCCCCTCAGATTTTATAGAGTATAAAGTTTAAATGCTGAACTAATGAACCAATTCTCTCTCTCTATTCAGAGCTCTTAAAATCTATCTAGGCCAAGAAACATAGGTCATTGAACAAAAGGTTTACAAACCGTAAGGTCAAGTGAAGCAAGAAACAACTGAGCTACTTGACATCCAGGGGAAAGAAAATTTATTCATGTAGTGTTGCTTTAAGTGGTACTGGGCAAATTTATGTCAAGGCCTCCGGATCAGGCAACGCAGCAGTCTGTTACCTGCACGGCATGTGCAGCGTTCTTCATTGATATAATTAAAGATACGTTTAAGAGGAAGCTAGATAAGTGCAAGAGCGAGAAAAGAATAGAAGGATATGTTGATAGGGTGAGGTGAAGTCGGATAAGAAGCGGCTTTGGTTGAGCATAACATTGACATAGATTAGTTGGACTGATTAGCTATTTCTAAGCCGTAAAATGTTGTGTAATACAAAATTACAGCATGGTGGAACAGTGGTTAGCACTGCTGCCTTACAGCGCCAGGGACCCAGGTTCAATTGCTGCCTTGGGTGACCATCTGTGTGGAGTTTACACATTCTCCCAGTGTCTGCGTGTGTTTTCTCTGGGTGATCCGGTTTCCTCCCACAGTCCTAAAATATGCAGGTTAGAGATTGGCCAAGCTAACTTTCTCCTTCGTATCTAAAGGTGCTGGTTTAGCTCACTCAGCTAAATCGCTGGCTTTTAAAGCAGACCAAGCAGGCCAGCAGCACGGTTCGATTCCCGTACCAGCCTCCCCGGACAGGCGCCGGAATGTGGCGACTAGGGGCTTTTCACAGTAACTTCATTGAAGCCTACTCGTGACAATAAGCGATTTTCATTTCATTTCATTTCATTTCATGTGTGGGTTAGGTTAAGGGGTTATTGGGATAGGACAATAGAGTAGCCTTGGGTGAAATACTCTGTCAGAGAGTCAGTGCAGACTTAATGGGTTGAATGGTCTCCTTCTGCACTTTAGGGATTCTATATATAAATACATAGATGTAGGTGGTCCAATTTCTGGATGGATGGGAGGAATATTGCATAGCAATCAGGAGTCAGTACCCTAAGTTTTCTTTAACAAGCCGAGCTCCGCCTGTAGCCTCCGCCGTTCCCTTAAAAGCCCTGCCTCTGGGGTCTCCGTATACCTCCTATCAATCTGTAGTATCTCCTTAACCAGTCGGTCCATCTCTGCCCTGTCCACCTTCTTCCTATGGGCCTGTATCGAGATCAGCTCCCCTCTGACCACCGCCTTCACTGCTTCCCAGACCATCGCTGCTGAAATTTCCCCCGTGCCATTGGCCTGCAGGTAGTTCTGAATACATTTCCTCAGCCGCTTGCACACCCCTTCGTCAGCCAAAAGATCTAACCTTCATTGCGGGCGCTGGTTACTGTCTTTACTAACCTGCAAGTCAACCCATGCAGAGCATGGTCTGAGACTGTGATTGCCGGGTACCCCATGTCCACCACCTCTGCCAGTAAGGTGCTGCTCAAAATGAAGAAATCAATCTGGGAGTACACTTGTTGCACATGTGAGTAGAAGGAGAACTCCTTCACTCTCGGCTGCCCAAATCTTCATGGATCCACCTCCCCCCCCCCCAACTGCTCCATGAACTCTTTTAGTTCCTTTGCCATTGCTGGCACCCTGCCCATTTTCGAGCTTGACTAGTCCAAGCCAGGGTCAATAACTGTGTTGAAGTCCCCTCCCATGACCAACCTGTGCGAGTCCAGGTCCGGTATCTTCTCCAGCATCCTCTTTATAAACTCCACATCATCCCAATTTGGCACATACACATTTACTAATACCACCTGCACCCCCTCCAGTTTTCCACTGACCATAATGTACCGACCTCCCACATCCGAAACTATTCTACCCCCCTCAAACACCACCCGCTTATTGATCAGGATCGCAACCCCTCTAGTCTTTGAATCCAGTCCCGAGTGAAAGACCTGACTGACCCAGCCTTTCCTCAATCTAATCTGGTCAGTTACTCTAAGGTGAGTCTCCTGCAACATTACCACGTCCGCCTTCAGTACCCTAAGATGTGCAAACACAAGTGCCCTCTTGACCGGCCCATTTAACTCTCGAACATTCCAGGTGACCAGCCTAGTTGGGGGGCTCATTTCCCACCCCCTTCGCCGATCAGCCATCCCCTTTTTTGGGCCGCCTCCACCCTCAACCTCCTTTCTGTCCCTTGGCCCAAGTCCCTCCCTTGTCAGCAGAACATTTACCCCCTCATCCCCTGGTAACAACACTCTGTAATCCAACCCCTTTGATAAACCGAACATATGCACCCCTCACTGCGCTTCTATGAGCTAGCCCGCCCAACTAGCTTGGTGGCCCCCATCCTTGGCGCTGGATAGTCTCCCACCTGTTGTTCCCTCCCCCCCTCCCTCCCCCCGCTTATACAAACATACTCCAACATCAAACAATACCCACACAATTGCCTGTCAGAAACACACCAAAATCTCAACAAGCACACCTCCATCACCCAACAGTGCAAATGAAAACCTTGACTCACTCAGCTCTGCCACTGGTCCCAAATCAATACAGAAGGCATTACAAACAGCTTCTACAAAACGAAAAACGAGAAACTTTTTTTAAAAAGAACCTAGAAACAAAAAGAAAAAAAAACCATGAACGTTGCAGCAAAGTTCAAAAGTTCTCAGTCCACCACCAGTCCTTTCCTTTTCACGAAGTCCAGCGCGTCCTCAGGCGACTCGAAATAAAAGTGCTGTTCCTCGTACGTGACCCAGAGATGGGCCGGATACAACAGTCCGAACTTCACCTTTTTCTTAAAAAGGATTGACCTAATCTGGTTGAAGCCTGCTCTTCTCCTGGCCACCTCCACACTCAGGTCTTGGTAGACCCGCAGGATACTCATGTCCCACTTACAGCTCCATGTCTGCTTGGCCCACTGTAGAATGCGCTTCTTATCCAAGTACCTGTGGAATCTCACCACCATTGCCCTGTGGGTGGGGGGCGGGGGTCTCCCGTCCGCGGCTTCCTCGCGAGTGCTCCGTGAGCCCTGTCCACCTCCAAGGATCGGGAGAATGCCCCATCCCCCAGCAGCTTCTCAAACATATCTGCGATGTATGCCCCAGCGTCCGCTCCTTCAGACCCCTCCGGGAGCCCAACGATTCTCAAGTTCTGCCGGCGGGACCTATTCTCTAGGTCCTCCGCCTTCTCCAGGAGCTTCTTCTGCTGGTTTCTCAGCATCCCTATCTCCAATTCCACCGCAGTTTGATGTTCCTCCTGCTCAGCCAGCGTCTTCTCCACCTTCTGGATCGCCCGATCTTGGGCGTCCAATCTAAGCTCCAGCCGCTCAATCGACTTATTTATCTGGTCCAAGCAGTCCCGTTTCTGCTTAGCAAAGCCTTCCTGAATAACTTGCATCAGCTGCTCTGTTGACCGCTGGGTCGACAAACCAGAGGTCTGGTCCTCCGCCATGCTGTCTCCCGCTGCAACTTCAGCTCAAGCCTTCTCTGTCTTTCTGTTTCTTCCTTTACGGGTACTTCTAATCCTTCTCTCCATGCACCGATGTGGGAATTCAGTACACAATTGCCTCTGTCTTCAGTTTTACAGTTCAAGTCCAGTAGAAAATCGGGGGTAAAGGTCCAAAAGTCCGACCCGAACGGGAGCCACCAAATGTGGAACTTACTCCTTCATGGCCGCCACCGGAAGTCATACCCTGAGTTTTCTTAATCCCTCAATCTCCCATAGACACTAAAGCTATTGCAGAACCTTTCCCATTTAACTGGCTGGGTTTAGTTAACTTAGTTGACTTTGGAACAAATCTAGGACTTTCTTGGGTCTCGTACATCATGCACTGAGCTGTTGGGGAACTGCAATGGATACTTCAGAAATACAGAAGTTTACTTATTCTTCCTTATCCCTGAAACATTCCTCTCAGTGAGAATGAATGTGGGATTTACATGTTGTAAGGAGATTTAATGGTTCAGGTCAGCATTCCGTGATTTTGAGTTTAAAAGCAGCTATTACCTTCTGTATCAATGACTCAACTAATAGATTAATTTTGTTGGTATGGTTTTCAAATTGGCAAAGGTTTTCCCAGTCTGTGCTGGTGGCTGAACTGAGTAGCTCTCATATTCTGAGTGAATTTGGAGATGGCATCTTGAAAATGTGCTTGTACATCAGGTGAGAACATGATCAGCCACGGCTGCTGCGCTTCCTCCAATGCTGATGAGCTTTTTGATACAAAAGGAGGACACCTGAAAAACCAGCCAGGGTTTGAGTGAACACATTAGAATCACTCTTCCTCTCAGGAAGATACTGAGTGAGGTGTGTGGAGTGAGGTCAGAGATATGAAATTTAATTGGGTAAAAGAAATGAGACAAAAAATAAGCTTCTAGCACAGGTAATGCAGGCTGAATGGCTGCCTGTTACTGTTAATTTGAATGGCACTAATTTCTCCTCTCACCACACAGAAGGATGTTTGGATATGTTTCCCTCTTTATACGTATTATTTCCTAAACCACCGGTTTTGTATTAATAACCCCATTGCAAACTCTTGATAGGATGAAGTCAAATGGTTAATTTATGTGCACACACTCAAAACGTGGAAAGGAGGACCGCAACTTCACTCTCTTGCATTTATACAGTATAAGGGGAGATTGAGAGAAGAGTTTACAGCACAGAGACCACAGAGAAAATAAATATTGTTCGATGTGGGTTCCAGAGCCTGAATAAAAGTCCAATGAAATGAAAATCGCTTATTGTCACAAGTAGGCTTCAAATGAAGTTACTGTGAAAAGCCCCTAGTCGCCACATTCCGGCGCCTGTTCAGGAAGGCTGGTACGGGAATTGAACCGTGCTGCTGGCCTGCCTTGGTCTGTTTTCAAAGCCAGCGATTTAGCCGTGTGCTAAACCAGCCCCTTGAGGTGTTCTTTGATGGAAGTTGGCAGATTGAAAACCAATGCTGTATAATTCACTTTTCCAATGGGGCGAACTTCACAAGATGAGCTTATCCTGCAGAGATAAATCAGTCTGGTAGGCAATAGTGCAGAATATCTAGCAAAAGCAGTGTAGATGGGGCCAGGTGTTGTACCTGGGCAGAACTCCTTGACAATCAGGCTAAAAAACAGACTGAACTATTCAACTCAGTAAGGCAATATTAACCTGTTCAACAAGCCAGAGTCACATGACTTCCACCTCTCCACCCGGTCTCCAACCAAGGGTGTGTACCCATCAAAGATTGTGAAAGGTCTCAGCTATTACAGATTAAAAGAAAGGTTACTGGGTCTTTGGTCTGAGGAGACCACCAGTCTCCTTATGGCCAGCCTGGGCTATCAAATGCAGATGGCCTTTGTAAAGCTCTCTTTGAATTTGGACTGTGCAGTCCACAGGTGGTCATTTGTTGCTCTTCAGAGATAACAAGGTGCGAGTTTCCCAACTGCAACGTGTCTTCTTTTGCTTAGAGGTCACAGATATAACGAAGTTCAGGCAGATTAACGGTCTTATTCAGTTTTAAAATTTACCAAATAGCAATGAGGATATCTATGTATTTTATAAAATTTACAAGGTGAAGTCATAGTCCCTCACAAGCTTCTTGTGCTGCAATTTATATGGCTCCCTGAGTTATGAAATGACTTTATAATTCAGATTGTGCGAGAATAGGATAATGCTCCAATGTGACATTTTTGCTCTGGAATAAAAGAACAAAAGCCGCAGAATTAAGAACAAATATCACGTTAATTGGTGGCTTAATAAATCAAAGAAACAACTTGGGTCCTTCATGACCTGATCATCATGTCACAAAACACATTGACACATTGAAGTACTTTTTGAAATGCAGTCACTATTGCAATGTAGGAAACCCAGCAGCCAATTTGCATATAACAAGGTCCCACAAACTGCCATGAGATAAATGATCAATAATGTTTGAGGTGTTGGTTGAGGAATAAGCACTGGGAAGAATTTCCATACCCTGCTTCAAAATTAGTGGCTTGGGATCTTTTGCGTCTGCCTGAGAAGGCAGTTGAGGTCTTGTTTTAACATCTCACCCAAAAGACAGCACCTCTGACAGTACAAAATTCCTTCATCACTGAACTGGATTGTCAGTTTAGCCATTGCTCAAATCTCTGGAGTGCATCTGTGCACCCAGGACCTCCAGAGTGCTATCCACTGGGCCACAACTGACACCTTGCTTGGACTTGCATGCCTGAACAATGCAGTGGAGTGTAATAGAGTCTGTGGGATGTGCCCTACATTCAGGACAATGGGCACATTCGGGAGAGTGTGGTAGTGGAAAGAGTAAAAATAAGAAATTCTTCTTGATGTTTGTTGGAGTTGAAAACATTATTTATTTAAATATTGTTCCTGACTGTGAGCTGGCTGGTTTATAATAATGCCTGACTAACATTATGTGGAGCATTAATCTCTCGAGTAGTTTTTCTCTTGGTAACTGATTTGTCACACTTAATTAAAAGATGCATAAAGAGTGTGTATCAATCTGCGGTTTCATCATAAATGTATTGACAATGAGAATAGATTGTTGCTGTTCAACCAACCCTCAATATAACCACAGGATTGGGAACACAGCCTGTCTACTGTATTGATGGAAAAAGGGCTAAATTCCATTCAACCCGACCACATGCCTCATCTTGCAGGGTCAGGGAGAGAGAACTAGAGTGTGTGCTAATTGGATTGCTCATTCAATGACCCATTACTGACAAGGTGGGCCAAATTGTTTCTTTCTTTACTGTAGGATTCTAAGCCAATATCTGCTTTGTTAATGTACAAAAGGGTTTTTAATCAAATATCTAATATATCTAGCCACAACATGAAAACATTCAGTGATGTTTTTTTTCACGGATCACCATATAATAGTAACCGCTTATTGTCACAAGTAGGCTTAAATTAAGTTACTGTGAAAATCCCTGAGTCGCCACATTCCGGCGCCTGTTCGGGGGAGCCGGTACAGAAATTGAACCTACATTACCTGCAGCTGTTTAGCCCACTATGCTAAACCAGCCCCATTAAAAAGCGCTTTGCAGGGCTCGTCAGGCATAGTTCTGCAGATAGCAAATCAGTTGTTAGACCAGATAATAAATCTTAGGTGCATGGCTAATATGCAGTCCATTGTGAATAAAGGCTGCCCCACCTTTTAGTTTAATTCCTTACTGCCCCACCCCACACACCCCCACACATCCCCACTCCCACACCCTCACCAATTGGTTTGTGGAACACATTATAGTTGACCCCAGTCTGATTTTCACCAAATGTCCTTTTGTACTTTGCCCAGAATCATTCACTGGCTAATGACCAGTGGCGCCCGCAACCCACAGGACTCACCGAGCTAAAATCAGCTAACTTGATAACAGGCAAGTTTTATTTTATTTTTCTTGTGTTGGGTTGAGTATGTTTCCTCTTTCCAATATTTTCGAAGGCATTTCTTTTTCATTTACAGTATGCAGGCGTCACTGATTGGACCTGAACATTCTCGCCCATCCCTAGTTTTTCTTTACATAAATTTAGATTACCCAATTCATTTTTTCCAATTAAGGGACAATTTAGTGTGTTCAATCCACCTACCCTGCACATCTTTGTGTTGTGAGCGCGAAACCCACGCAAACACGAGGAGAATGTGCAAACATCACACAGACTGTGATCCAGAGCTGGGATCGAACCTGGGACCTCGGTGCCGTGAGACAGCAATGCTAATCACTGTGCCACCGTGCTGTCCGCCCATCCCTAGTTGACTGTCAGAAGGTGGTGGTGAGCTGCCTTCTTGAACCATTGCAGTCCCTGAGATGTAGGTACACCCACAGTGCTGTCAGGGAGTTCCAGGATTTTTACTCAGCGACAGTGAAGTCGAGGTGGTGAGAGACTTGGAGGGGAACCTCCAGGTGGTGGGATTCCCAGGTATCTGCTGCTCTTGTCCTTGTAGATGGTAGTGGTCATGAGTTTGGAAGGTGCTGTCTAAGGAACCTTGGTGATGGTACTCACGGCTGCCACTGTTCGTCAGTGGTGGAGGGATTGAATGTTTGTGGAAGGAGTAGCAATCAAAGGGGCTGCTTTGTTGAGCATCTAGAGTGTTGTTGGAGCTGCACTCATTGAGGCAATAGAGAGTATTCTGCTACACAGATGATTTTGATGGTAATCAGTGATAGTAATGCCATTGAATGTCAAGGGGCTATGGCTAGATGCTCTCTTGTAGGAGATGGTCATTGCCTGGCACTTGTGTGGCACAAATGTAACTTGCCACTTGTCAGCCCAAGCCTGGATATTGTCCAGGTCTTGCTGCATTTGATCATGGAATGTTTCATTATCTCAGGAGTTGCAAATGATGCTGAACATTGCGCAGTCATCTGCGAACATCCCCACTTTTGACATGAAGGAAGAGAGGTCATTGATGAAGCAGCTGAAGATGGTTGGGCCTAGGGCATTACCCCGAGGAACTGCTGCAGTGATGTTCTGAAGCTGAGATGATTGATCTCCACCACCACAGTCAACTTCCTGTGTGCCAGGTGTGACTCAACCAGAGGAGAGTTTTATGCCTGATTACCTTTGACTCCAGTTTAGCTAGGACTCCTTGATGCCAAACCCAATGAAATGCTGCCCTGATGTCAGCTCTTTTGTCCATGTTTCAACCAAAGCGGTAATGAGGTCAGGAGCTAAGTGACCCTGGCGAAACCCAAACTGAACGTCCGTGAGCGGATTGTAGCTGAGTAAGTGCCACTTGATAGCACTGTTGATGACTCCTTCCATCACTTTGCTGATGGTGGAGAGTAGACTGATAGGGCGGTAATTGACTGAGTTGGATTTGTCCTGTTTCTTGTGTACAGGACATAGCTGGGCAATTTTCCACATTGCCGTATAGATGTCAGTGTTGCAGCTGTACTGGAACAGCTTGGCTAGGGGTGCGGTAAGTTCTAAAGCACAAATCTTTAGTACTATTGCCGAAATATTGCCAAGGCCCATAGCCTTTGCAGTATCTCGTGTCTTCAGCTGTTTCTTGATATCACGTGGAATGAATCGTATTGGCTGAAGACTGACATTTGTGATACTGGGGACCTCCAGAGGAGACCGAACTGGATCACCCACTCAGTACTTCTGTCTGAAGGTTGTTGCAAATTCTTCAGCCTTGCCTTTTGCACAGATGTGCTGGGCTCCTCCATCATTGAGGGTGGGGATATTTGTAGAGCCTCCTCCTCCAGTGAGTTGTTTAATTGCCCACCACCATTCATGGCTGGATGTGGCAAGACTGCAGAGTTTAGTTCTGATGTGTTCGTTGTGGAATCACTTAGCTCTGTCTATTACTTGCTGCTTATACTGTTTGGCACACAAGTAGTCCTATGTTGTAGCTTCATTAGGTTGACAGTAGGTATGCCTAAGCATGCTCTCCTGCACTCTTCATTGAACCAGGGTTGGTCCCCTGGCTTGATGGTAATATGGTAAGAAGGGATATGCTGGGCCATGAGGTTGCAGATTGTGGTTGAACACAATTCTGCTGCTGCTGATAGCTCAAAGCGCCTTTTGGATGCCCAGTCTGAGTTGCTAGATCCATACAAAGTATATCCTATTTAGCACGGTGGTAGTGCCATACAACACGATGGAGGGCATCCTCAATGTGAAGACGGGACTTTGTCTCCACAAGGACTGTGTGGTGGTCACTCCATGATACTGTCATGGACAGATGCATCTGGAGCAGGCAGATTGGTGAGGATTAGGTCAAGTTTATTTTTCCTGGACGGCAGGTGGGAGGCGGCCGCGCAACGGAGGGCTCCCGATCGGGAACGGCATTTTTGGGGCTTTAAGCCCGGTCCCAGGGTCCACAGAGGCGTCAAAGGCAGGGAGAAGGCACGGAGGAGGCACAGTAGAAGAAGATGTCCAGGATCAGCAAGAAAACGGCCGGTAAAAGAACAGCTGAGGGTCCGTCTGGGAGTGGACAGGTCACCACGGGGTCACCAGGGAAAAAGGAGGCTGGAGCACCAGGGGAGGCTGCATTGCTGAAGGCTGAAGAAATAACTAAGGTAATGGCTGCAGAATTCAAAAGGCAGTTTACAAAACACCTGGAGGCGATGAGGAAGGAGATGAGGAAGGTTTTGAGTGTGCTGGGGGAGGAGGCGATTTCCCCGGTGACGATGGCAGTGGCGAGTGCAATGGCGGAGGTGCGGGCGCAAGGGGAGGCACTGAAAGTAGTGGAGGAGACGGTGGTGCAGCACGGTGATCAACTTACCTCAATGGGGAAGGAGATGCGGAAGGCGATGGAGGTGAACAAGGATCTGCGAGGAAAATTGGAAGATCTGGAAAACAGGTCCAGGCGACAGAATTTGAGGATTGCCCGAAGGAGTTGCAGGGCTGAGGCCGACGGAGTATTTTGCTGCTATGCTGGCGAAACTATTGGGGCAGGGGGAGGACCCCTCCTGATATGAACTAGATCGGGCTCATTGGTCGGGGAGGCCTGTACCAAAGGCGGGTGAGCCACCAAGAGTAGTGACTTTGTGCTTCCATAAGTACTGTGTGAAAGAGAAGGTCCTGTGCTGGGCCAAGCAGAAGCGGGTGGTGCGGTGGGCTGGAGCTGGTATACGTGTATACCAGGACTTTACGGCGGAGCTGGCGAGGAGGCGGGCTGCTTTCAACCGGGTGAAGAGGGCACTATAAATCAGCAAGGTGCAGTGCGGCATTGTATATCCAGCGAAGCTGAGGGTGACTTATAAGCTCAAGGACTTTTATTTTGGAATGGTGGAAGCAGCGGAGGAGTTTGCGAAGGCAGAAGGACTGTGGCAGAACTGAGAAATTGAGAAATGGCCACGTGCCGATGTAACCTCAGGACTATATTTTCTTCTTTTTTGTCTCTTCTTTTTTTGTTTCACTGTGTCCAGGTGTATGGGCTAAAGCAGCCAATGTTATATATATTTGGACAAGGGAAGTGATGGGATTTGCACTCGAAGCGAGGGCTCTTTGGGGTGTAGGTGGATATGCGGTGTGTGCGTGCTAAAAGGGGATTTCTGGGCTTTCCTTGGGCCAGGCAAGAGGGACAGGGTCCCGGGCGGGGGCCTCCGCGCTGGCCGGTTTAAACCGGCCAGTGAACGGGAGTGAGGTGGCGGGAGGGGCTGCGGCCATCGGAGCCTGGCAGAACAGGGTCCAAGTGGTCTAGCCGGAGTGGAAAGTTGGGGGGAAGGAACCGGGGTTGGGGGAAGGAGTTTTACAATAGGCAGTGGGCGGGAGGAGTTGGAGGAGAGGGGGAGGGTTTACAACTCTTGGGTATCACATACGGCACTCTTTCAGACGTTGGACGGCGTTGAGTGTGGGGGGGGGGGGGGGGGGGGGGTGTGACCATGGGCGGTCCCGGACTCCTTTCTTTTTTCTCCTTTGTTTTTTTGTTTCCACCGTGGGAGGGTTTGTTTTATTGGATGCATATATTGACAGGTGGGCAGTTGTTTGGGGTGGTGGAAGGATGGGATCGTTGTTATTGTTAAGGGGATTGACTTTGTATTTGTTACTGTTTACTGTTGGGGGAGGGGGGAATTTTGGAGGAAAATGTGAAAATGGAGAATAAAAACATTTTTGAAAAAAAGTTTATTTTTCCGTCTTGTTGGTTCCCTCATCACCTGCTGAAGTCCCAGTCTAGCAGCTATATCCTTTAGGGCCTGCCCAGCTCGGTCTATAGTGGTACTACCAAGCCACTCTTGATGATGGACATTGAAGACCCCCACCCAGAGTATATTCTGCACCCGTGTCACCCTCAGTGCCACTTGCAAGTAGTTTTCAACATGGAGGAGTACTGATTTATCAGCTGAGGGAGGACAGTACATGGTAATCGCAGTAGGTTTCCTTGCTCATGTTTAACCTGAAGCCATGAGACTTCATGAAGTCCAGGGTTGATGTTGAGATCTCCCAGGACAACTCCCTCCCGACTGTATACCACTGTGATGCCACCTCTGCTGGGTCTGTCCTCCGGTGAGACCGGACACACACAGGAATGGTGATAGTGGCGCTTGGGACATGGTCTGTAAGGTATGATTCTGTGAGTATGACTATGTCAGGCTGTTGCTTGACTAGTCTGATACAGCTCTCCCAACTTTGGTACAAGCCCTTATTATTTCTGAGAAAAGACATTTTGTCAAAACCTCATGGGCGGGATTCTCCAATCCACGCAGAGTGTCCACGCCGTCGTAAACGCCGTTGCGTTTTACGACGGCGTGAACGGGCCGCTCCCACGACTAATTATGGCCCCGACAGGGAGCCTTGTCATGGAGAATGCACCAATTAATGGTGACTGACAGTTTTGTTTGAAAATTTTAATCAGGCAGCTTGGCCAAGGGATTGCCCTGAGGAATGAACCAGTGAGTAGTTATCACTTATTTAGTTATTAGTCCTTGTCTTAAAGATGATTCTGCCATTTGAGTAAGCCATCATGGGGAACTGGGTAACTACAGCTGGAGGCAAGGGTGTATTTGTTATTTTTTGAATTCTTTATGTTGTTTTTGGTGCAAATTCTCCATCAATCTCCTCTCTGGTAAGATTCATCATCCTGCAGCCAGATAGAAAACGGCAATCGTTCTCATCAAGCGATGTCTAGGGTTAGGCCAGAGGGCTATTTTGAAAAGGTGCCTATTTAATGGTACATCTGTCCTCTCAGGTGGATGTAAAAATATCCCACAACATTATTTTGAAGATGAACATGGTTGTTATGCCCTTTCTCCCGGCCTATCTATGTATCCCTCAATCAACACCTAAAAGATACTGTCTGATCATTATTGCATTGCTGTTTGTAGAACGCTGCTATGCACAAGTAGTCCACCACATTTTCTATATTGCAACAGTAACTGCACTGCAAATGTACTTCCTTGTATTGTTGGGTGTCTATGACATGAAAAGAAATCCAAAACTTTATTATTTTGTCATTTTTAAAATATGTACTTTCTGCTGAACCAAACCAGTTGGCTGCTGCAAGTCACATGACCACATGCCTGCGAGCTGCTAACAGACTCATCTCATACCTGGGACTGTCCAGGTCCATTTCCAAAGGGCACCATTAGAACATAGAACAGTACAGCACAGAACAGGCCCTTCGGCCCTCGATGTTGTGCCGAGCCATGATCACCCTACTCAAACCCACGTATCCACCCTATACCCGTAACCCAACAACCCCCCCCTTAACCTTACTTTTTAGGACACTACGGGCAATTTAGCATGGCCAATCCACCTAACCCGCACATCTTTGGACTGTGGGAGGAAACCGGAGCACCCGGAGGAAACCCACGCACACAGGGGGAGGACGTGCAGACTCCACACAGACAGTGACCCAGCCGGGAATCGAACCTGGGACCCTGGAGCTGTGAAGCATTGATGCTAACCACCATGCTACCCAACACAAAGGAACGTGATTTACATCTGATAAAGTCTTCTGGTGGGTCTACCTAGACAGTGGTTTCCCGACACCAGACCCTCAATATAGTAAGTCCTTTAACAGCTAATGACGGGACATCATCAGTTCTGAACTCAAAGCCTGTTCCAGACACTGGATGAACAGCCCTTTTGAAATCTTTGTGGATTAAGATCACATGACTTAAATGACCATTTTGAAATCTCTTTCTCTTTCATTTGGGAACTGAGAAATCCTCAGATTACTGTTTTAGCATCAACTGGAAAGTACTGAGCAAGCAGTCAATTACCATCGCTCAACTCTACGAAGCTGGCTTGATTTAAAAAGTTTCTGATCAACATCTGCCAAGCAGTCCAAGTGCATAAAGCCCATCGAGTTGCAACGTTATTCATTCAAGGATTTTCATGTTGTCTCAAACCAGAAACTCAACTGCATTGAAGGGAACACCTTTCTCTGACACTGGAAATCACATGAGCTGGTTTTCATTTCCGTGGTTCTTGTACTATTAAATTACATAGTTGTAAAACCATTTTTTTTCTATCCCCATCCTTACTGTGTGGGTGTGTAGCGAAGTGGGAAGTTGCAAACACTCCTCCCTCGGGTTTGAATATGAAATAAATTAACCTTCTGAGTTAATCATAACGTGGCTTTCCTGTAAGTTTTAAATTAGATCACCCAAACTAAAGGTTTTGGAAAGTGTGCCACAGCATACTTTAAAATAATTCAAAACACTTTTCTGCTTACAGACAGGAATGGCATACAGATTGCTTGTCTCTCTCCTCTTTCTTTCGTCCTTTGTTTCATCATCCAACCCATACATTGTGTGTGGAAATCAGCTGTAAGCTGTACATTCACCTGCATTATTCCTTTCTGAACTGGCAACATGGAACTGTTCACATGGAAGAAGAGGAGAAAGAAAATCAGAGCTTCACATGTTTACTTTAGTGTGCAATGCATTCTGGGACTGCTTTCAACGAAGGAAAAAAACAGAGAAATCAATAGAACTCATTACAGCAGTGGCTGATTCACTGCATTTCTTCACATGAGGGAAAAAGATTTTTTATAGTTCAGGACTGATTTATAATTCCTTGTTGGTGAAATGACAGTGTTGTTATAGTGTCACGGTGAACCATTTGGTAGAGTCGAGGAGCAAAGTTCCACACAGTTGGACAATGACACTCTGCCCAATCATGGTGTGACAATCCACCCAGACACGATGTGACGCTATACACAGACACGATGTGACACTCCACCCAGACACGATGTGACACTCCACCCAGACACGATGTGACGCTCCACACAGACACGATGTGACACTCCACCCAGACACGATGTGACACTCCACCCAGACACGATGTGACGCTCCACACAGACACGATGTGACACTCCGCCCAGTCACGTGTGACAATCCACACAGACACGCTGTGACACTCCGACCAGTCACGGGGTGACACTCCACCCAGTCTAGGTGTGACACTCCACACAGACATGATGTGACACTCCACACAGACACGTTGTGACAATCCACACAGACACGATGTGACACTATGCCCAGTCATACTGTGACACTCCACACAGACACGATGTTACACTCCACACAGACACGATGTGACACTCCACACAGACACAATGTGACACTCCACACAGACACGATGTGACACTCCACACAGACAGGCTGTGACACTCCACACAGACACGATGTGACACTCCACACAGACACAATGTGACACTCCACCCAGACACGATGTGACACTCCACACAGACACAATGTGACATTCCGCACAGACACGATGTGACCCTCTGTCCAGACACAATGTGACACTTCTCACAGACACGATGTGACACTCCACACAGACACGGTGTGACACTCCACACAAACACGTGTGACACTTCACACAGACACGATGTGACACTCCGCCCAGTCATGGTGTGACACTCCACACAGACACAGTTGTATAGTTATCTTTTATAGTTCAGGACTAATTTATAATTCTTCGTTGGTGAAATGACAGTGTTGTTATAGTGTCACGGTGAACCATTTGGTAGAGTCGCGGAGCAAAGTTCCACACAGTCGCACAGTGACACTCTGCCCAATCATGGTGTGACAATCCACCCAGACATGAGGTGACACTATACACAGACACGATGTGACACTCCACCCAGACATGGTGTGACACTCCACACAGACACAGTTGGGGTAAATCACTGTTGCACCTATATTAGGTAATGTATGGTAGGACCTGTAGTACAGGTACGATGGTAGTCCCTGCCTGCTGGCTCCGCCCAGTAGGCAGAATATAAATATGGGTGTCCTCTGTGCAGGACCATGAAGCCAACCTTGCCAAATTTCTCCACACCGCCACTCTCCTAAACCTCACCTCCAACAAGGAGAAGTGCGTGTTTAGTACGAACCGCTTAGCTATCCTCGGCTACGTGGTCCAGAATGGAGTTCTAGAGCCCGATCCCGACCGCATGCACCCCCTCATGGAGCTCCCCTCCCCGACTGCCCCAAGGCCCTCAAACGTTGCCTGGGGTTCTTTTCATACTACGCCCAAACTATGCGGACAAGGCCCACCCACTCATACAGTCCACCCATTTTCCCCTGACGGCCGAGGCTCAACAGGCCTTCGCCCGTATCAGATATCGCCAAGACCGGGATGCACGCAGTTCAAGTGGAATGACGCATCAGGCGTCGCCCTAGCCACCACCCTCAATCAGGCAGGCAGACCCGTGGCATTCTTTTCCCGCACCCTTCATGCCTCAGAAATTCAACACTCATGCATTGAAAAAGGGGCCCAAGCTATCGTTGAAGCTGTGCGGCATTGGAGGCATTACCTGGCCGGCAGGAGATTCACTCTCCTCACTGACACACCCAGCGAGTCAAGATCAAGAATGATAAGATCTTGAGGTGGAGGATCGAGCTCTCCACCTACAATTACGAGATTTTGTATCGCCCCGGCAAGCTCAACGAGCCCTCAAACGTCCTATCCCAAGGTACATGTGCCAGCGCACAAGTAGACCGACTCCGGGCCCTGAACGACAGCTTTTGTCAGCCGGGAGTCACATGGTTGTACCATTTCATAAAGGCCCGCAATCGGCCCTACTACGTCGAGGAAGTACGGACAATCATCAGGGACTGCCAAGTCTGTACGGAGTGCAAACTGCACTTCTGCCAGCCGGACCGCGCAAGCCTGGTGAAGGCCTCCCGCCCTTTGAACGCCTCAGCGTGGATTTCAATGGGCCCCTTCCCTCCACCGACCATAACACGTATTTTCTCAGTGTGGTCAATGAGTACTCCAGATTCCCCTTTGCCATCACATGCCCCGACATGACGTCTGCCACCGTCATCAAAGCCCTCAACACAATCTTCGCTCTGTTCGGTTTCCCCGCCTACATCCACAGTGACAGGGGATCCTCATTCATGAGTGATGAGCTGCATCAGTTCCTGCTCAGCAGGGGTATCGCCTCCAGCAGAACGACAAGCTATAACCCCCGGGGAAACGGGCAGGTAGAGAGGGAGAATGTAATGGTATGGAGGGCCGTCCTATGGTCCAGGAACCTTCCGGCCTCCCGTTGGCAGGAGGTCCTCCATGATGCACTACACTCCATTCGGTCACTACTGTGCACCGCCACTAACAACACACCCCATGAACGTCTCTTTGCCTTCCCCAGGAAGTCCACATCCGGGGTGTTGCTCCCGACTTGGCTCGCAGCTCCAGGACCCATCCTTCTCCGTAGGCATGTCCAACTCCACAAGGCGGACCCGTTGGTGGAGAGGGTGCAGTTGGTCCATGCGAACCCCCAGTAAGCCTATGTGGTGTACCCCGACGCCACCAGGATACTGTCTCCCTCAGGGACCTGGCACCAGCAGGTTCCCCACACACACACCCCTCCGGTCCGGCGCCACCCTCCCCTCCCCTACTGCTCCCAGCAGAAACCCCCCCCGGGACCACCCGTCCTCCCCCTGCCTACGCCTGAGGATGAAGAAGATTTTGGCAGGCTCCCGGAGTCACCGAAGACCAGACCAGCATCGGCATCAGCGCCACCACTGCGTCGTTCCCAATGGTACATCAAGGCCCCGGACCGGTTAAATCTCTAACTGGTCCACTGTACTTCAAAAGACATTTTTTTTTCTCACAAAAATTGTATATGTAAAATTAAATTGTTGTATATCATTTTCCACCACTCCCGCCGGACTCAATTTTAACAGGGGGTGAATGTGGTAAACCACTGTTGCACCTATATTAGGTGATGTATGGTCGAACCTGTACTACAGGTACGACGGTAGACCCTGTCTGCTGGCTCCGCCCATATGGGTGTCCTCCATGCAGCAGCCATTTCGCCAGCTGCTGTGGGAGGTCACACATCTTAGAGCAATAAAGCCTCAGTTGCATCCAACTCTCGTCTTTGTGCGTGCATCAACAGTGTAACACTCCACACAGACACAGTGTGACACTCCACACAGACACAGTGTGACACTCCACACAGGCACGATGTGACACTCCGCCCAGTCACACTGTGACACTCCATACAGACACAGTGTGACACTCCACACAGGCACGATGTGACACTCCGCCCAGTCATGGGGTGACACTCCACACAGACACGGTGTGACACTCCACACAGACACAATGTGACACTCTGCCCAGTCACACTGTGACACTCCATACAGACACAGTGTGACACTCCACACAGACACGATGTGACACTCCACACAGGCATGATGTGACACTTCGCCCAGTCACGTTGTGACACTCCACACAGACACGTTGTGACACTCCACACAGACACGATGTGACACTCCACACAGACACGATGTTGTGGTAAACCACTGGGGTATATTATATGTGTATTGTGGTAAAATGCTACTGCATTACATGTAATGTGGTAAACCACTGCCTGATGGCTCCGCCTCCCCTCGGGCTCGGTATAAAGGTGGCCGATATCCGCCTCCGCCCCAGTTCGGGATCAGAGGCCAGGAGGCTTTCTGTTTAGCTTATTAAAGCCTCAGTTACGTTCACTTGTGTTCATTGATGGCAGATCAATTTATAAGCTAAACTTCTAAGATGAATACATCGCTCAAGCCTGATCGCCTGGAGCTGGACTCACAGGCAGACGACGCCACTGCAACACTCGAGCATTGGCTAAGCTGCTTTGAAGCGTACCTCAGATCCTCCACCGAATACTTCACTGACCTCCAAAAGCAGCAGATATTCAACGCACTGGTGAGCCCGCAAGTCTTCCTTCTCATCAGGGACGCCCCCTCGTATACGGAGGCGATAATGCTGCTGAAGGGACAATATGTAAAGTCTGTAAACGAGGTGTATGCTAGGGACCTTCTTGCCACGAGGCGACAATGTCCTGGGGAATTACAAGCCAAATTCCTGCGTGCCTTGCGGGTACTCGGCCAGATCTGTGCTTGCCAGGCAGTATCGTCTACCCAACACACGGAGCTGTTGATCAGGGACGCCTATGTCGCAGGCATTAAATCAAACTACATCCGCCAACAATTGCTAGAAGGAGGTACAGTCGGCCTCCCAGAGACAGTGCAGCTCTCAAACTCACTGGAGGTGGCTTTCCAGAACATGGAGGCCTACACCTCCGACGACGCGGCACCCTCGTGGACCTCGTGGGCACCGTCATCATCCAACTCGAGTGTGGCGCAAGCCTGTGCCCGCAGCAGCCCGCCAACACTGGAAGCCCGAGGTGCTACTTTTGCGCTCAGGGTAAGTATCCCAGACAACGCTGCCCTGCACGGAATGCAACTTGCAATGGGTGTGGGAGGAAGGGCCACTTTGCGAAAGCCTGCCAGGTCCGGTCTCTCCCGAAAACTCCTAGACCCAGCAGCGCTGCCTGCTGCCTGTCGGGGAGGCCCCCAGCTGCTGCGCCACCCGCCATATGCGACCCGTGGGTGCCACCATCTTCATTGCCACCCGCCATGTCTGACCCATGGGGGCCGCCATCTTCGCCGCCATCTTCGATTTTGCCCACCACCCACGACCCATGGAAGCCGCCATCTTTGAGGCCACCTTGTCCTCCCCTCGCCACGCACGACCCATGGGGGCAGCCATCTTTGACGCCATCGCCGATGCCACCCGCCACATGCGACCCATGGGGGCCGCCATCTTGGGACCACTCCAGTCAAACCAACAACCGGTACACGCAACCTTCCCGGGGATCACCCGTTTTTTTTCACTTTATCAAGGTTCGCAACCTGCCTTACTCCATCGAGGAGGTCAGGACCGTGATCAGGGACTGCCAGGTCTGCACGGAGTGCAAACCGCACTTCTATCGGCCAGACAGAGCGCACCTGGTAAAGGCCTCTGGCCCCTTTGAGCGCCTCAGCATCGACTTCAAAGGGCTCCTCCCCTCCACTGACCATAACGCGTACTTCCTCAACATCGTTTACGAGTACTCAAGATTCCCCTTTGCCATCCCATGCCCTGACATAACCTCTGCCACCGTCATGAAGGCCCTGCACTATCTTGTCACCTTGTTTGGGTTCCCAACCTACATCCATAGTGATAGGGGTTCTTCCTTCATGAGCGACGAGTTGCGTCAGTTCCTGCTTAGCAAGGGCATTGCCTCAATTAGATTAACCAGCTACAAACCCCGGGGCAACAGACAGGTGGAGAGGGAGAACGCAATGGCCATCCTGGAAGGCCGTCCTCCTGGCCCTATGGTCTAGAAGTCTCCCAGTCTCCCGCTGGCAGGAGGTCCTCCCCGATACGCTCCACATCATCCGGTCGCTCCTGTGCACTGCCACCAATGAGACTCCTCACGAATGGATGTTTGCTTTCCCCAGGAAGTCCACCTTCGGGGTCTCGCTCCTGTCCTGGCTGACAGTCCCAGGGCCCGTCCTCCTCTGGAGGAGTCATAAATTGGATCCCCTTGTCGAGAAGGTACTTCTCCTCCATGCCAATCCACAATATGCCTATGTGGCACATCATAACGGGTGGCAGGACACGATGTGACACTCCATACAGACACGTTGTGACACTCCATACAGACACGATGTGACACTCCATACAGACACGATGTGACACTCCATACAGACACGTTGTGACACTCCATACAGACACGTTGTGACACTCCATACAGACACGATGTGACACTCCACACAGACACGATGTGACACTCCACACAGACACGATGTGACACTCCACACAGACACGATGTGACACTCCACACAGACACGATGTTACACTCCACACAGACATGATGTGACACTCCACATAGACACGATGTGACACTCCATACAGACACGATGTGACACTCCATACAGACATGATGTGACACTCCACACAGACACGATGTGACACTCCACACAGACATGATGTAACACTCCACACAGACACGATGTGACACTCCATACAGACACGATGTGACACTCCATACAGACACGATGTGACACTCCATACAGACACGTTGCGACACTCCATACAGACACGTTGTGACACTCCATACAGACACGATGTGACACTCAATACAGACATGTTGTGACACTCCATACAGACACGTTGTGACACTCCACACAGACACGATGTGACACTCCACACAGACACGATGTGACACTCCACACAGACACGATGTGACACTCCATACAGACACGTTGTGACACTCCATACAGACACGTTGTGACACTCCACACAGACACGATGTGACACTCCACACAGACACGATGTGACACTCCATACAGACACGATGTGACACTCCATACAGACACGATGTGACACTCCACACAGACACGATGTGACACTCCGCCCAGTCACACTGTGACACTCCACACAGGCACAATGTGACACTCCGCCCGAGTCACACTGTGACACTCCACACAGGCACAATGTGACACTCCGCCCGAGTCACACTGTGACACTCCACACAGACACGATGTGACACTCCATACAGACACGATGTGACACTCCACACAGGCACAATGTGACACTCCGCCCAAGTCACACTGTGACACTCCACACAGGCACAATGTGACAATCCGCCCGAGTCATGGGAGATTTAAACCAGTATGGCAGGGGGTGGATACCAGAGCAATAGGTCAGAAGGTGAAAACGTTGAGGGAAAACTAATGAATAGGGCCAGTATGGCTCTGAGGAAGAGCAGACAGGGAGATGTTGCTGAGAACAGCGGGTCTGGTGGCCTGAAGTGCATATGTTTTAATGCAAGAAGTATAACGGGTAAGGCAGATGAACTTAGAGCTTGGATTAGTACTTGGAACTATGATGTTGTTGCCATTACAGAGACCTGGTTGAGGGAAGGACAGGATTGGCAGCTAAACGTTTCAGGATTTAGATGCTTCAGGTGGGATAGAGGGGGGATGTAAAAGGGGTGGTGGAGTTGCGCTACTGGTTAGGGAGAGTATCACAGCTGTACTGCGGGAGGACACCTCGGAGGGCAACGAGGCTATTTGGCTAGAGATCAGGAATAATGAAATGAAAAATGAAAATCGCTTATTGTCACGAGTAGGCTTCAATGAAGTTACTGTGAAAAGCCCCTAGTCGCCACATTCCAGCGCCTGTCCGGGGAGGCTGGCATGGGAATCGAACCGTGCTGCTGGCCTGCTTGGTCTGCTTTAAAAGGCAGCGATTTAGCCGAGTGAGCTAAACCAGCCCCTATTAAGAAGTGTTCAGTCACAATGTTGGGGGTTTACAACAAGCCACACAACAGCCAGCGGGAGATAGAGGAGCAGATAGGTAGACAGATTTTGAAAAGGAGTAAAAGAAACAGGGTTGTGACGGGAGACTTCAACTTCCCTCATATTGATTGGGACTCACTTAGTCCTAGGGGCTTGAACGGGGCAGAGTTCGTAAGGAGCTCCCAGGATGGCTTCTTAAAACAAAATGTAGATAGTCCAACTAGGGAAGGGGATGTACTGGACCTGGTATTGGGGAATGAGCCCGACCAAGTAGTAGAAGTTTCAGGAGGGGAGCATTTCGGGAACAGTGACCACAATTCAGTAAGTTCTAAAATGCTGGTGGACAAGGATAAGAGTGGTCCTAGGGTGAATGTGCTAAATCGGGGGAAGGCTAATTATAACAATATTAGGCGGGAACTAAAGAACCTAGATTGGGGGCAGATGCTTGAGGGTAAATCAACATCTGACATGTGGGAGGCTTTTATGTCAGTTGAAAGGAATTGAGAACCGGCATGTTTCTGATTTCGGGAACCTTGGACAACGAGAGAAATTGTAGGCCTTGTCAAAAAGAAAAAGGAGGCATTTGTCAGGGCTAGAAGGCTGGGAACAGACAAAGCCTGTGTGGAATATAAGGAAGGAACTTAAGCAAGGAGTCAGGAGGGCTAAAAGAGGTCACAAAAAGTCATTGGCAAATAGGGTTAAGGAAAATCCCAAGGCTTTTTACACGCACATAAAAAGCAAGAGGGTAGCCAGGGAAAGGATTGGCCCACTGAAGGATAGGCAAGGGAATCTATGTGTGGAGCTAGAAGAAATGGGCGAGGTACTAAATGAATACTTTGCATCAGTATTCACCAAAGAGAAGGAATTGGTGGATGTTGAGTCTGGAGAAAGGTGTGTAGATAGCCCGGGTCACATCCAAAAAGACGAGGTGTTGGGCGTCTTGAAAAATACTAAGGTAGATAAGTCCCCAGGGCCTGATGGGATCTACCCCAGAATACTGAAGGAGGCGAGAGAGGGAATTGCTGAGGCCTTGACAGAAATCTTTGGATCCTCACTGTCTTCAGGTGATGTCCCGGAGGACTGGAGAATAGCCAATGTTGTTCCTTTGTTTAAGAAGGGTAGCAAGGATAATCCAGGGAACTACAGGCCAGTAAGCCTTACGTCAGTGGTAGGGAAATTACTGGAGTGAATTCTTCGAGACAGGATCTACTCCCATTTGGAAGCAAATGGACGTATTATCGAGAGACAGCACGGTTTTGGGAAGGGGAGGTCGTGTCTCACTAACTTGATATAGTTTTTCGAAGAGGTCACAAAGATGATTGATGCAGGTAGGGCACTGGATGTTGTCTACATGGACTTCAGTAAGGCCTTTGACAAGGTCCCTCATGGCAGACTGGTACAAAAGGTTAAGTCACATAGGATCAGGGGTGAGCTGGCAAGGTGGATACAGAACTGGCTAGGTCATAGAAGGTAGAGAGTAGCAATGGAAGGGTGCTTTTCTAATTGGAGGGCTGTGACTAGTGGTGTTCCTCAGGGATCAGTGCTGGGACCTTTGCTGTTCATAGTATATATAAATGATTGGGAGGAAAATGTAACTGTTCTGATTAGTAAGTTTGCAGATGACACAAAGGTTGATGGAATTGCGGATAGTGATGAGGACTGTCAGAGGATACAGCAGGATTTAGATCATTTGGAGACTTGGGCGGAGAGATGCCAGATGGAGTTTAATCCGGACAAATGTGAGGTAATGCATTTTGGAAGGTCTGATGCAGGTAGGGAATATACAGTGAATGGTAGAACCTTCAAGAGTATTGACAGTCAGAGAAATCTAGGTGTACAGGTCCACAGGTCACTGAAAGAGGCAACACAGGTGGAGAAGGTAGTCAAGAAGGCATACGGCATGCTTGCCTTCATTGGCCAGGGATTGAGTATAAGAATTGGCAAGTCATGGTGCAGCTGTATAGAAGCTTAGTTAGGCCACACTTGGAGTATAGTGTTCAATTTTGGTCGCCACACTACCAGAAGGACGTGGAGGCTTTAGAGAGGGTGCAGAAGAGATTTACCAGGATGTTGCCTGGTATGGAGGGCATTAGCTATGAGAAGCGGTTGAATAAACTCGGTTTGTTCTCACTGGAACGACGGAGTTTGAGGGGCATAGACAGAGTGGATAGTCAGAGGCGTTCTCCCAGGGTAGAGGGGTCAATTACTTGAGGGCATAGGTTTAAGGTGCGAAGGGCAAGGTTTAGAGGAGATATACAAGGCAAGTATTTTACACAGACGGTAGTGGGTGCCTGGAACCCGGTGTCGGAGGAGGTGGTGCAAGCAGGGACGATCGTGACATTTAAGGGGCACCTTGACAAATACATGAATAGGATGGGAATAGAGGGATACGGACTCAGGAAGTGTAGAAGATTTTAGTTTAGACGGGCAGCATGGTCGGCACGGGCTTGGAGGGCCAAAGGGCCTGTTCCTGTGCTGTACTTTTCTTGTTCTTTGCATGGTGTGACACTACACACAGACACGATGTGACACTCCGCCCAGTCACGGTGTGACACTCCACACAGACACGATGTGACACTCCACACAGACACGATGTGACACTCCACACAGACACAATGTGACACTCAGCCCAGTCACGGTGTGACACTCCACACAGACACAATGTGACACTCCACACAGACACAATGTGACACTCCACACAGACACAATGTGGCACTCAGCCCAGTCACGGTGTGACACTCCACACAGACACAATGTGACACTCCACACAGACACAATGTGACACTCCAAACAGACACAATGTGACACTCCACAGACACAATGTGACATTCCACACAGACACAATGTGACACTCCACACAGACACAATGTGACACTCCACACAGACACAATGTGACACTCCACACAGACACAATGTGACACTCCACACAGACACAATGTGACACTCCACACAGACACAATGTGGTACTCAGCCCAGTCACGGTGTGACACTCCACACAGACACGATGTGACACTCCACACAGACACAATGTGACACTCCACACAGACACAATGTGGCACTCCGCCCAGTCACGGTGTGACACTCCACACAGACACAATGTGACACTCCACACAGACACAATGTGACATTCCACACAGACACGATGTGACACACCACACAGACACAATGTGACACACCACACAGACACAATGTGACACTCCACACAGACACGACATGACACTCAGCCCTGACACGGTGTGACACTCTATCCAGTCACGGTGTGACACTGTATCCAGTCACGGTGTGACACTCCGCACAGTCACGGTGTGACACTCAGCCCCATCACGGTGTGACACTCCACACAATCACGGTGTGACACTTTGCACAGTCACGGTGTGACACGGCGCACAGTCACGGTGTGACACTCCGCACAGTCACGGTGTGACACTCCGCACAGTCACGGTGTGACACTGCACAGTCACGGTGTGACACTCTGCACAGTCATGGTGTGACACTCCACACAATCACGGTGTGACACTCTGCACAGTCATGGTGTGACACTCTGCACAGTCACGGTGTGACTCTCCACACAATCACGGTGTGACACTCTGCACAGTCATGGTGTGACACTCCACACAATCACGGTGTGACACTCTGCACAGTCATGGTGTGACACTCTGCACAGTCACGGTGTGACTCTCCACACAATCACGGTGTGACATTCAGCACAGTCACGGTGTGACACTCTATCCACTCATGGTGTGACACTCTATCTAGTCATGGTGTGACACTCTATCCAGTCACGGTGTGACACTCTATCCAGTCACGGTGTGACACTCCGCACAGTCTCGGTGTGACACTCTGCACAGTCACGGTGTGACACTCAGCACAGTCACGGGGCGGGATTCTCCCCTACCCGGCGTGACGGAGGGTGCCGGCGTAGGGGAGTAGCGCCAACCACTCAGGGGTCGCGCCTCCCCAAAGGTGGGGAATTCTCCCCACCTTTGGGGGCCAGCCCCGCGCCGGAGCAGTTTGCACCGGAAGACTGGCGCAAACACCCGGCGCCGTCGGTAGCAGGGCTGGCCGAAAGGCTTTCGGCGGTCGGCGCATGCGCCGGCAGTGACGTCAGCGGCAGCTGGCCGCTGACGTCACTGCCGGCGCATGCGCGATGCGGGGTTCTCTTCCGCTTCCGCCATGGCGGAGGCCGTGGCGGCGCGGAAGGAGAAAGAGTGCACAGAGGGCACTGGCCTGCAGTCAGAGCGGGGGGCCCCGATCGCGGGCCAGGCCACCGTGGGGGCACCCCCCCGGGGTCCGATCGCCCCCCGCCCCCCCAGGACCCCGGGGGCCCGCTCGCGCCGCTGATCCCGCCGTTCCAGAGGTGGTTTAAACCTCGGCGGCGGGAGAAGGCCTCCCAGCGGCGGGAGTTTGGCCCATCCGGGCCGGAGATTTGAGGTAAGTTTAAAAAAAATGAAATCCCGCCGGCGCCAGCTGTTTTCACAGGCTGCCGGCGGGATTTGCACAACGCCGGATTTTGACCGGCGGGAGAATTCAAAAACCTGCGGGAGCGGAAATAACGCCGCTTCCCGCTGATTCTCCGACCCTGCGTGGGGTCGGAGAATCCCGGCCACGGTGTGACACTCTGCACAGTCACGGTGTGACACTGCACAGTCATGGTGTGACACTCCGCACAGTTACGGTGTGACACTCCGCACAGTCACGGTGTGACACTCCGCACAGTCACGGTGTGACACTCTGCACAGTCACGGTGTGACACTCCGCACAGACACGGTGTGACACTCCGCACAGTTACGGTGTGACACTCCGCACAGTCACGGTGTGACACTCTGCACAGTCACGGTGTGACACTCCGCACAGACACGGTGTGACACTCCGCACAGTTACGGTGTGACACTCGCACAGTTGCTGTGTGACGATCATTTATTTCTTTATTTATGTTTCTAATTTTTAAGGGGCAATTTAGCATGACCAATCCACCTACCCTGCACATCTTTGGGCTGTGGGGGTGGGTCCCACGCAGACACAGGGAGAATATGCAAACTCCACACGGACAGTGGGCCAGGTTTGAACCCGGGTCCTCAGCGCTGTGAGGCAGCAGTGCTAACCACTGAGCCACACTGCCACCCATGACTTTCCAGTCATGGTGCAACATTCTGAACAGAGTGCAAAATCTTGCAGAGTCATGGTGTGACAGCCTGAGTACGAACATACAAATTAGGAGCAGGAGTAGGCCATTCAGCCCCTTGGGTCTGCTTCGCCATCAGGTAAGATCATGTCTGATCTGATTATGATCTCAATTGCACATTCTGCCTACCCCCGATGATTAACAAAGGAGTCAACATTTAAGAATCTATATAACTCTCCTTTCAAAATATTCATTCTGCCTCCTTCCACGCTCTCAGCAGAAGAACGTTCAAAGATTCACGACCCTCTGAGAGAAAAAAATTATTTTTAAACTGACTTCCCTACTTTTATTCTCTCCAAAAAGGGAAAATATCCTTTGTTCTGGGGCTGTGAGGAGTTGGACAGCTTTTGGGAAGCGGTGTTCGGGAATCGATGGAAGGATTGTAGGGGTTGAGATTTAGCCAGGTGGTGATCTTTGGGGTGTTGGAGGTGCCAGAGCTACTGGAGGGGAAGGGGGCCGAGGTTGTGGCCTTCGCCTTCCTGATTGCTCGGTGATGGACACTTTTGAATTGGAGGTTAGCCACGCCGCTTGGGGTTGTGGCATGGTTGTGGGACTTGGATGAGTTTCTCAGGTTGGAAGAAAATCTAATTTACACTGAAGGGGTCGGTGGAGGCCATTCATGGCTATGTTTGAGGAGCTCTTTGTCGGGAGGGGGGAGGGGGAGAGTAAATGGGGAAAAAATATACACACTTTGGATGTTAAGGTTGTGTTATTAATCTCTGCACAATCTTTCCACTGAAATTCCCCAATGTTTGGCTGAAAGGGGCCAAAACCAATGCCTTCAAGCAGGAGCCATCCTGTGTGTGACCAGTCACTCCATGGCCGCCACCGGACGTCTCATGCACTGTACCCTTGATGTGATCTCACTCACACCTTGTGCAACTGTAGCAAAACATTCCTACTTTTAGATTCCATTCCCCTTGCAATATATGACAACATTCCACATGCCTTTCTAATCACTTGCTGTATCTGCATAGTTACTTTTCCTAATTAATGCTCCAGAACACCCAGATCTCTCTGTAACCCAGAGTTAAGCAATCTCTCTCCCTTTAAATTTTATACTGATTTTCTATTCTTCCTGTCAAAGTGGAGAAGTTCACATTTTTCCGTATTATACTCCAACTGCAAATTTTTTACCCATTCACTTAATTCATCTGTGTACCTGTGCAAACTCCTTAAGCTGGATTCTCCCAGTCTCAGGGCCGAAATCGCGTTCGGCGCGCGGGGCGGAAAATGGTCGTCGACCTGGAAATTCAGACTGGAGGCGCTCCCGTGATTCTCCGGTCCCAGGAGAATTGCTCGAGAATGCGCTCGCGCGAACGACGTGGTGCAAGTAGGGGGCCATTGACAGGGGCCACCCCCCACGATTCTCTGCGTACAACAGGCCGAGTTCCTGACAGCGTGGTTCTAAACCACCTATTGGCCAACGGGAACGTCGGATGGCGGGTGGGGAATCATTCACTGGGGGGTTGGGCAAGGCAAGTGATCGGGCGGTACCGATCCGCGGATGCGCGCAATTTCGAGGGGACCTACTTCTTCCATCACGGTCCGCTGTGCGAGTCCGCCATGTCGCACTGGGCAGCTGCCGCTGGCCCCCGCTGTGCACATGCACAGACTCCCGATCGGAGGTGCGGGGCCCCATACCCACAGCCAGAGCTGCGAGAATCAATCCGGGGCCCTGCCAGCCCCCTGCAGGTAGAAGAATCACTCAGGACTTTCTTAAAGAAAGTCCAGAGTGAAACGTCAGTGTTTTAACACTGGCTTGGGGGTCATAGCCCCATTGTTGGAGAGTCAAGCCCCTTTGGCTGGATTCTCCAATCCCCGATGCCGAAATCACGTTCGGTGACAGGGCGGAGAATCCCCGATGATGACGAAATTGGGGACGGCGCCACTTTTGTGATGGTCCACCCCCTGAAAAGCGATGTACTCTAGGAGTGCGCCGCGCACTCTATCCATGGCCTCTGAATGTTGGCTGAGGCCTGCCCCGCGATGCTCCGTCCCCAACTGGTTGAGTTGCCAACGGCATGGGTCTCTCATGGTCTTACCCGTCGGGAACCCAGCGTGGCGGCTGTGGACTCAGTCCAGCGCCGCCACAGTTGGGGAGGGCCGAACCGTAGGCACAGGGGCATCATTTGGGGCTGGGGGCACTGTGGTGGAGCGGCCCGGGGCACATGGGCCGGCTGAAGAGGGGACTATTTTTGCTGGCTGGGTCCGCAAGCGGCATCCGCCATGAAGCATAGTGCGGCCACTACAGGCTGCCACCGAGTGCATGCATGGCCATGGAACCGGCAATTCTCAGCAGCTAGAGCTGGGAGCTCTACGCAGCTTGGCTGCTAGCTTCCGGGAACAGGGAATCGGTGGCCGTTGTGCACCAGTTTTCTTGGCGTAAAATACCACCGTTTTCACGCCGGCATGATACTTAGTCTCCAGAATGGAGAATCCAGCTCAATGCATCTACTATCTCAGCAGTCACTTCTTTTAAGACCTTAGGTTGAAGTCCATTAGGATCTGGGGACTTGTCTGCTTTCAGTTCTGTTACTATTCTCAGTACTCTTTCCCTGATGATTGTAATTGTTTTAAATTCCTTCCCCCCATTTCATATCCTGATTAGCAATTATTTCTGAGATGTTGTGTCCTTTCTAGTGAAGTAGATACAAGCTATTTGTGCAATTCATCCACCAGTTCCTTATTTTCCATGATTAACTCTCCATTCTCAATCTGTAGACGACCAATGCTCACTTAACTTTTTTTAAATATTTTTATTGTCCTCCTTTTTCACATTTTCTCCCAAATTTACACCCACCGACAGTAAACAATAATCAGTAACAAATGCAATATCAATCCCCATATCAATAACAACAATCCCATCCTCCCACCAAACCCCCAAACAGCATCCCGCATGTTAACATAAACAAATACCAAAAAGGAATCAGGAATCACCCATAATCACCATTAACACATACAGTCCCCCCCCCCCCCACCCCCCACCAACTCCCCTAACCCCCCCCCCCCCAATGTTCGATGTAATCCAATTCTCAAAGTGCATAATGAATAACGGCCATGAATTGTAGAACCCCTCCATCCTTCCCCTCAGTTCAAATTTGACCTTCTCAAGAGTCAGGAATTCCAGCAGGTCCCCCTGCCACGCCAGGGCACAGGGTGGAGAGGTTGATCTCCATCCCAACAGGATCCACCTTCGGGTGATCAATGAGGCAAAGGCTACAACATCTGAACATCTGCCTCCGCATCCATTTCCAACCCCGGCTGGTCCGACACCCCGAATATGGCCTCCCGGGGACCTGGGTCCAGTTTCACGTGCATCACTTTTTAGAGATGACCCTAAAAACCTCCTTCCAGTAATCCTGCAGCTTTGGACAGGACTAAAACATATGAACCCTACCCCTAACCCTAACCCTAACCCCCCCCCCCCCCAACATTCACACACATCTTCCACCCCCTCAAAGAGCCGGCTCATCCTCGCCCTTGTAAGGTGCGCTCTATATACCACCTTCAGCTGTATCAGCCCCAACTTCGCACACGAGGTGGGGGCGTTCACCCTCCGGAGCACGTCACACCAGAACCCCTCCTCCATACCCTCCCCCCAACTCTTCTTCCCACTTGGCCTTGATCCCTTCCACCGGTGCCTTCTCCTCTTCCAATGCTCACTTAGCTTACATTTCCTTTTAAAGTACCGACAGAAACTCTCACTGTCTGCTTCTATGTTTCTAGCTAGCTTTCTCCCTCCTTATTAACCTTTGAGCCACATATTTAACTCTCTAATCTGATTTACCCTATACCAATTTACTCATGGCTCAGGGAGTGGTCCAAAGTAGAAGTCCACCTTTGAGATTCTGCTTTCTGATTTAGCCCTGAGCTGCTCATGCTCCCTCAGCAGAACCTCTTTCCTAGTTCTATCAATGTTGTTGGTATCTACATGGACCATGACCACTGGATCCTCCCCCTCCCTTTGCAAGTTCCTCTCCAGCTCAGAGCAGATGTTTTGAACCCTGGCATTGGGCATGCAACACTGTTGTAATGCAACATTGTTATTTGAACTCCTGTCTTTGGCTGAAGAGAACTGTGTCTATTCCCAAACGACCACTAATTCCTGTTACTCCCTCCATTTGAAGGGATTCCTATACCATGGTGCCATGGTCAGTTTGCTCAACCACCATCACTTTCATCCACATAGGTTGCAATAACCTCAAATCTGTTGGACAATTGCAAAGACTAAGGCTCCTCCACTTCTACCTTCTGGGTCCCCATACCTACCTCACTTGCATTCACATCTGTCCCTGACCACTGCCCAAATGAAAAGACCCTATCCTAAGGGGTATGGCTGCCTGCCCCCTGGCACAAATTGTGCAAGTAACCTTCCCCCTCTCTGATGCATCGCAGTTTCTGCAGCTCAGCCTCCAGCTCAATTACTTTGTGCTGAAGCTTCTCAAGCTGCAGAAACTTATTGCCGACATGTTTTCCCTGAATTACCTCAGTCGCAATACATCACCTGCTTAGCCAGCTTTATTATGTTTTCATTTATTTATTCTTAATTAATTCATAATTCATAACACTGCTACTTCCAATAACCTTTACTACTGCTAGTAAACTTTCCCACAACTAATAAAACCTTGTAAATACTAATAAATTACATGAGTTTTGAAGATAAAAAAGGACAATGTTCTCCAACAAATTACATTACTTATGTTTTCGTAATACAAAGAACAAAGAACAATTCAGCACAGGAACAGGCATTTCACCCCTCCAAGCCTGTACCAGTCATGATACAACCCTTGGCCAAAACCCTCAGCACTTCCTAGAGCCGTATCCCTCTATACCCATCCTATCCATGTATTTGTCAAGATGCCTTCTGAACTCCGTTAATGTGTCTGTTTCCACAATATCCCCTGGCAACGCATTTCAAGCACTCACCACCCTCTGTGTAAAACACCTGTCTTGCACATCTCCTCTAAACCTTGCCCCACGGACCTTAAACCTATGCCCCCTGGTGACTGACTCCTCCACCCTGGGAAAGAGTGCCTGCCTATCCACTCTATCCATGCCCGTCATAACCTTGTAGACCTCTATCAGGTCACCACTCAACCTTAGTCGTTCTAATGAAAACAGTTTGAGTCTATGCAGCCTCTCCACATAGCTAACACCCTCCAGACCAAGCAACATCCTGGTAAACCTCTTCTGCACCTTCTCCAAAGCTTCCGCATCCTTCTGGTAGTGTGGCGACCAGAATTATGCTCAATTTTCCAAGTGCTGCCTTACCAAGGTTCTATACAACTGTAGCATGACATGCCAGTTTTTATACTCGTGCCTCATCCAATGAAGGCAAGCTTTTCGTATGCTTTCTTGACTACATTGTCCACTTGTGTTGTCACTTTCAAATATCCTGGAAAGTTCAATGTTGAAGGTGTGTTGAAACATTGAATGTAGGAAGTTCAGATGTTTGTATTTGGTGCGGTAAGGGTTCAAACTCTGGGTTAGAGTGTTTTTGACTGCTACAGTCATGTTTTAAAGGAAATCCTAGTTTGAAAGGTTGGGAGCCAGGGGTGCAATTAAAGCATCGTAAAAAACTTGGGCTGATGAAATTTTAGTTTGATTAAGGGGATGCCTTAAGGGGATGTGGAGTTAATTAGATTTCAGCTTGGTAAAATGATGTTGTTTCTGGGTGGAGCTAAGGTATCAGGCATTTTGTAGGAAAAGCAGTTAATTGTAGTTCTGGATGAAGCTCTGGCCACAAGTCAGGCTCTTTACCCTCTGAAGTTCACTTAAAATAGATTAACAGTCTTTAAAGCAGTGTAGACTTGTCTGAGGATAAGGGGGAAGCTGAAACCAACTGTGAAGCAGCTTCTGAAGACCTACAGCCTGAATTTCTGCATGCATCTGACAGGAGTCAGATACTGTCTTTAAAGTAGTATCAAGAGATTTCTTTCTCAATAAATCTCTGTAAAGCATGTATTCCTATGTGCCATTGGTAGTTAGAATGGATTGAGAGCTAAAGATCAGCCAGTGGAGCTTTGGTCCAGTGGTACCTCTGATCAGTGTGGGACAGTGAGTCAAGGGCTGGGTGCATTTTCCAAATCTTCTGGATTGCCCTGGAGATTTGCGGATTAGAGATTAATTTCCTGGACTCTGCTGCAAGCAATCAATTGGAGAAAAATTATAGAGCCATTAAAAATATTTTAAACAAATAATTATTTGAACACTTTTGTCTATTTGGATGCTCTTTCTAAGTGCCGGTGCAAACTCAATGGGTCGAATGGCCTCCTTCTACACTGTAAATTCTGATTCCCTGTGATTCCTATGATAATAATATTGGTGATGAGGGAAAATGGTTTCTTTGGAAATGGGGAGTCATGTGATGAATCTCCACAAATACATCTAACCAAAGAAGGCAACCCTACTTCCCAGTGGAAGGAGGTTGGGTAGGAGAGATGGGAATATGTGATTGTCCTCATGAGCATCTGATGTTATTGGGAACCCAAAACTGCTTTTTAGGCCTGATTATGCATCTTCTCTCAGCCAACATAGAATTCGGATGTTGGCTGGAGTTTTCCATTCTCTGCACAGCCGGCTTTTCTTTCCAGTTAATCCAGCACGTTGTACAGAAAAAACATCTACGCTGTCATGCCGGCAAGATGGGAACGAAAAAAGCCGGCAGCCAGGAATCCTGGGCGCGATTCTCCGCAAATGCGGCGAGTCGTAAAGGCTGCCGTGAAACTGGCCGTGTTCACGGCAGCCTCCGCGCCCCTCCCGGGACCCGATTCCTCCCCCCCCGGGCGGGGCTAGCAGCGCAGCTCCGTGAAGCACGGCATCGCGGGCTTAGCGACCGTCACTAAGTCACGGCGGCTGACGCGCACGATGATGTCAGCCGCGCATGTGCGGGTTGGACGGCTCCAACCCGCGCATGCGCGGATGACGTCATCACGCAGATGCGTCAAACCCGCGCATGCGTGGGCCGTCATGCCCCTCAGCCGCCCCGCGGACTGATCCTGCGGGGCGGCGGAGGAACAAATAGTGCGCGGGTATCGGACCCGCTGCCCGCGATCGGTGCCCACCGATCACAGGCCCATGCCACCCTTGGCACGGCCGTGGTGCGGCCGTGCCAATCGGTGCCATGGTTGTCCGGGACGGCTCTTTGTGGCCGTTTTCACGAACGGTGAGAGCAGGTGTGATTGCGTTCGTGAAAACGGCCGTAAAGGCCTGGGAACTCGGCCCATCGGCCTGGGGAGAATCGCTGTTCGCCGTAAAAAACGGCGGGCAGCGATTCGTGTCGTGGGGCGGCCGTGGGGGGGGGGGAGAATAGCGGGAGGGCGGGAAAAACGTCGGGAAGGCCCTCCCGCTATTCTCCGACCCGTCGTGGGAAGTGGAGAATCGCGCCCCCTGTGTTCAGGGCCTCAGGGGACAGTGCAGGGTCCCAGAGACAGTTCCAGTGTGCCATGGTGCAGTGCCAAGGGCAATTTCAGTGTGCCGGGGGCAGTGCCAGAATACTGTTTGGGCATGTTCCTCTCCTTCCCCGGGGGCTATATATACCTGTGCACCCTTGGCGGGTTCCTTTCACCTGATTCAGTTTTTTAATAAGCAGTTGTAAATCCTGACAGCGGGAAGTCCGCTATTATATTTACATTTATTGAAATAAGGAACCCAACCTTCCTGGGTGGGAACCTCATTAGGTCACCGGCGATGGGCGGGGAGAATCAGAAAAGGTCTCGTTGATGTGGTCCTCATTTTCAGAGTCTCGCAATATTTTATGCCTATGTTGCCGTTTGGAACGCAGACACAAAACTGCAGCCATTGCATGCACACTGAGATCAGCACCAAATCTTGACTTCTCCACAAAGACAAATTATAACTTTTTATAGTGCACATTTTTATTATTAATTCTTTTAAAAATATGGTAACTATGGTGACAAATGAGGCAGCCATTTTGTTCACAATAAGATCACACCCATATAGATGAATGAGCAATGATTGTCTTTGTTGCTGGTTGAAGAAAAATCACTGTTGAGAACACAAGGCAAACTACTTGATCACCTGAATTCATCCTTTGAATGATGACTTGGGACATTTAACATCCAATTGAGCAGGCAGATGGGACCACTTGGCAATGTAGCATTGCCTCATTACTGCATTCGTACATTGGCCTGGATTATGTTCTCAAGTTCTGGAGTGGGACTCAAACACACAACCTTCTGCTCACAGTCCAGCAGCTGAGCCAAGATGCACTGAACAGATACAGCATTGCCCATAGGTTCTGCTCAGCACAGAATAGTGATATTGATGGGACAGTGCCCCATATTTATTCCCTGAAGAACAACCTGCGATATATCTCAGCTGAAAAAGAATCACTTTAAAAAAGAACTTGCTTGTGAAAATTCTGACATTACATGATGAAATTTCTCCATCTGGGAATATTTAATTTATTTTTAATTTCCACTTGAATATCTGGGCAGAGGTATTAAAAATAGCCCTCAGAATATTCCACACCCAGTAGCTGAACTTTTTACTTCAAAGGAGTGAAAAAGATTTCCCGAGTTCAATTATTTTAAGAAGCACTCCAACTTCCAATCTGGCTAATTTATTAATAAGCCAATAACCTTCTATTCCTTGAACCTGCTTCTTTAATCCAGCTGTGAAGATTCCAGAGTTGCATGCAATATAAATGCACCATGGAACAGGCTCTTCAATTCCCATTGGTTTTCTCTGCAGAAGTTGTTTTTGTCCTTTAATGTTTTTCTGTGACGATCCTTGGCCAGACCCTGGGTTGTGTGGAGATCCGGTTCGGGTCAAATAATGTTTTGACTGAAGTGGACAAAGTTTGAAATTTTAGATTTAAGTGAATAAAGCCACAAGATTCCATGGATTTTGAACAAATAAAAAGCAATGTTATGATACAAGTCCAGAAAGATCAAACAATTTACAATGAGGGGATCCCCCCAGACGTGTGTTTCTCAGCAGCATGTCATTCGCTGATGGAAAGATTCTTTACTCGCGCCACTTGTCTAGGGATTTCCATTGAAGCCCCTCAACATGACTGGGAAAGCCAATGGCAGGGGTGCGTTGCCAGGGGAAAAAGAGAACTCTAATGGCCGGAGAATTCCGGCCAAAATCTACCGTGTACGCTAACATTCCAGGTAAGTATGAGTTACATATTAATCAACAGGTAAATTGTGGTTGAGACCACACGACAGAATAAATACCAAACTTTGTCTTTCTCATGAGGATTTCAATTCTTCACCTTCCAAGATCTTGCCTTGGGATTCTCTCCAAAGGTTATTCCAACTAAAATGGCTTCAACTACGGCACACCTCACAGGGTTTCAATCTCACCTTCTGAGATTACATTACTCTGGATTCCTGAGTACACTCAAGCATCATGCTACAAACACAATATCAGCTCTTCAGCTACGCCAAGAAGAACACAACTGCTCCAAAGCACGCTCCTGCCCCAAAGGCCGACAGCAGAGTTACCAACATTCGGTCGCATTCTTGGATCCTTCAGGCTTCACTTAAAGACTACCCCCTGTAACTCTTGCATTAATTGGAGACTGTTCCTCTTTTTCGTAACTCAATTGACACCTGGTCGTTTACCCAGAGACACAGAATGAATAGATTGCATAATGGTTACAAAAATGAAAATCGTCTTCTTGCATCTCTTCTTCCTTCAAAGCATAGAGAACTGAATGTCTCCAGTTTCCCTTTATCAAAACTTTGCGATTTGATTCTTGTTGATCTCTAATTTATGACATTTTCAAGAAGGGTATTCTTTCAAGCTGTTGCATGCATTCCCTGTTATTTTGTTGCCATTGTATCTCGTTATGTTTCTCTCGCTTGCTTTTTCTCAGGGTCATTGAAACTCCTAAAGTCTTCTCTCATTCCTTTTCAGTGGCAAGCAAATTTCTCTTACACAATCCCTCTTTCCTACTTTCTATCATATGGCATTGAGATCAAGATTCAACCTACCATCTCCTGATCTAACTCATCCTTTCAAAGCATCTCCCTTAGACTTTGTTAACTTCCACAATATATCCGATGGAGTTTTCTGGCTGTTCACGCTGGCAGGATCTTATGGTCCTGCCAATGGTGCACCCCCGCCGTGGGTTTCAGGCGCTGAGGGGTTTGGTCAATGGGAAACCTCGTTAACAATGGTGGAACCAGAACATCCCACCACGGGTCATCAGCCATATGAAAAATGGTTGGCCGAAAGAACACTGTTCGAAATTCAGAAATATTCAATCTGACCTCATTGTTGTAGATGGTTTTCTACTTCGTCTCGAACGTCTTATTATTCTTACGACGCTAAGGCACATGATACTCCAGAAGGTTCATGAAGGTCATTTAGGAGTTGAAAAGTGAAAACGCCGAGCGAGATAGGCAGTATATTGGCCAGGAATAAATAATGACAATTTTGTCCTAGAATGTGAGATATGCCAGTGAAATCAATCAACACAGAGTAAAAAAAACTCACATCTCATGATCTCGAAAAGACTCCATGGTTGAAAGTTGGTATTGATCTTTTTCATTTTCATGGTCGTGATTATGCCTTGATCAGCGACTATTTTTCAAACTACCCAGAAGTAATGAAAGTGTCTGATTCTACTTGGAAGAATCAAAGCGACTAAAGAAATATTTGCTCGTCATGGGATACCTTGCAGTCATGACAGACAATGGACCTTGCTTTGATAGAAATGATTGGACAGAATTTGCCCGCAGCTATAATTTCACTCATATCACGTCTAGTCCTCTTTATCCGCAATCTAATGGCAAGGTTGAAAAAGGTGTTCACGTTGTGGAACAACTTTTGAAGAAAGCACTTGACTCTGACTCAGATATGTGCTTAGTTTTATTGAATTACAGGGCTACTCCTCTTTCAACTGGTTTATCTCCTGCACCGTTGCCAATGAACAGATCGTTGCATACAACTCTTCCATGTCTATGACTACCTGATCCTGATCTTCAGCCAGTCATAAAGAAAATGCAATATCAAAAGCATATTCAGGAGAAATACAACAATGAACATACAAAATTTCTGGAACCACTTAATCCAGATGATCTCGTGAGAATTCAGATTCCCACTGGAGGATGGTCTGATCTAGCTAAGGTCATATGTCAAGCAGCACCTCATTCGTACATTATTCAAGCGACTGATGGTTCTGTTCTTAGAAGAAATCGACATGGTCTTCTGAAAGTTCAATCTTCTCATACGTTATTTCCAAGTCTTCAGTTTGATGATCATTTATTTTGCACTACTACAGCATCTGCGAAGCTAGAAGATGACTTCCAGAAGCCGTTAAAAATATCTATCACTCCACTAACTGGATTGAAGAGATCATCCAGAATCAGAAAGAAACCCGACAGACTGAATTTATAAAGTGAAACAAATGAACTGTTTCACAAATTTTAACTCACTTGTTAAATTTTGGTATACATATCAATATATCATGTAATAATGTTACTCATATTTTCCTTTTTGTACTGTACAAAATGTCTAAAAAAGGGGGATGTAATGATATGCATAATCTAAGGAGAGTAAAGGATTAACAAGATGATGTCCATGTATATCAACAGTAGATGGCATCACTGAGTAATCTTATAATAGGCTGCATCTCTAGGAATTCTGGGAGAAGCTGTTGGAGAAGTTGATGTCGAAGGCTAGTGTGAAGTTGAGTTAGAATGTAGGTTATATATTAGACAGATGATTAATTACTGTATCATAGGTTCAATACTATTATTTTGTTAACTGTTACTCAGGAGAGTGTGCGAACCAATTTTAGTAGTGTAAAATAAACTAGTTTTGATTTAAACTTATAGCTTTGTCTTCTTTGTCAACACTATGACTTTGGCTATCTCGGAGAACAGTACAAGGAACATAACAGTCTTTTCAAGCACAATTTTGATGTGCCTCCAATTAGTTCATCTATCTAGTTTAAACACCTTTTATTACCTAGCCTTTATTATCATAGTATGTCCTTCAAATGTAAATCAGGGGCGAAATTCTCCGACCCTCCGCAGGGTCGAGGAATCGCCCGGGGCCGGCATAAATCCCGCCCCCGCCGTGACCGGAATGCTCCGCCACCTGGGAATCGGCAGGGGCGGGAATCACGCCCCGTCGGTCGGCGGGCCCCCCCGCGGCGATTCTCCTCTCCCACCGACGTGGTTTAAACCACCTCTGTGCCAGCGGGAGCATGCGGTGCGAGCGGGCCCTGGGGTCCTGGGGGGACACGGGGCGATCGGACCCCGGGGGGGTGCCCCCACGGTGGCTTGGCCTGCGATCGGGCCCCACCGATCGGCGGGCGGGCCAGTGCCGTGGGGGCACTCTTTTTCTTCCGCCGCCACCACGGCCTCCGCCATGGCAGAGGCGGAAGAGACCCCTTCCACCGCGCATGCGCCGGTGGTGACGTCAGCGGCCGCTGATGCTCCGGCGCATGCGCGGACTCACGCCGATCGGTGAAGGCCTTTCGGCCAGCCCCGACGCCGATCGGCGTGGCGCCAAAGGCCATCAGCGCCAGTCGGCGGTGCGGGCCTAGCCCCTAAAGGTGCGGAGAATTCTGTACCTTTGGGGAGGCCCGACGCAGGAGTGGTTGGCGCCACTCCGCTACGCCGGGACCCCCCGCCCCGCAGGGTAGGGGAGAATTTCGCCCCAGCTAACTTCCCTATTTAATAAATAAAATGTTCTGTGAACGTGGTAATCTAAATCAGGGAGCACTTTTGTCTGTAATTCACCTCTGAATCAGAAGATTGTGTGTACTCCAGATTTGAAAGCATAATCTAACCTGACAGTGTTGTGCAGTTTTAAAGATGTGCTGCACTGTCGAAGGTGTCATATTTCAAATAAGATGTTAAACAAAGGCCCCAACTGCCCTCTCAGGTGAATGTAAAAGATTGCATTGCCCTGTCTTGAGGCACTGCAGGGGAGTTCTCTGCAGTGTTTTGGCTATTAATCATTCCTCAACCAACCACACTGAAAGAAATAAATGAGCTGGTCATTATCGCCTTGATGTTTATGGGACCTTCTGGTGCATATTTGGCTCCAGCGTTTCCGACATTACAGCAGTGAGCACACTTCAAAAGTACTTCATTGATTGTAAAGTGCTTTGGGATGTCCTGAGATTGTGAAAGGAGCTTTCTAAATGCTAGTTCATTCTTTACACCCACTCACTGTGACAGTCTGAGTCATAACCCTGGAAAATTTGCTTTTGCTGATTTTTGTTTTGACTCTCTTCCAGGCAGAAAACAGAAGCCATAACTGAATGAACCTTTGGTTCTTTTTCACACACTGTTCTTTCATACTTCACATTGACTCAGTACAAGAATGGGCAGTTTAATGCTATGGGCAGCTCGGTAGCACAGTGGGTAGCACTTTGCTTCACAGCGTCAGGGTCCCAGGTTCGATTCCCTGCTGGGTCGCTGTTTGTGCGGAGTCTGCACGTTCTTCCCGTGTCTACGTGGGTTTCCTCCGGGTGCTCCGGTTTCCTCCCACAGTCCAAAGATGCGCAGGTTAGGTGGATTGGCCATGATAAATTGCCCTTAGTGACCAAAAAAGGTTAGGAGGGGTTATTGGGTTACGGGGATAGGGTGGAAGTGAGGGCTTAAGTGGGTCGATGCAGACTCGATGGGCCGAATGGCTTCCTTCTGCACTGTATGTTCTATGTTCTATTATTATTTAAACCGTCAAAAATTAATTATATTTTTGCAGGGATACCATTTGTCCATTCTGCCTGTTTTATGTTCAAATCCTTACCTTTTAAGGTTAAAAAGTAAAAATGTTATTGTTACTTATTATTTTAATCAAAGTCCTTTGATTCTTCCTAGATACCTTGTTGCACATGTTTCAGCACAGAAACAGGTAATTTGATCCAACCTATTTGTGTCGATACTTTTCCGTTATCACATTTATTCAATGTCTTCCCATAGGCCTTTAGTGTCTTTCTTTCATTCACCTCTCCTGTCGAATCTTGAACATTGACTTAGTCTTTACCTTTACTGCTACCCTTGGAATTGAATTCATAGCCTCATAACTCTCTGTGTAAAGATGTTTATCTTGGTCACAAATCTCTTACATTTAATTTGCGCTCCTCTAATCCTGGCACCTTATACTTCATCGCTTCATAATTTGCAGCCTTTCCTTCGGGTGCCTAGACCCTAAACTCCGGAAATCTCTCCGTCTAACATCTCATCCTATTTGTGCTAATATCTCCTTTGCTGGTACAGAACTTTGGTATTGCTGAAAAAAGACAAAGGGTGTGATTCAGCAGCCTCGTCGTGCCCTACTTTGTATCAGGATGAGGCCATTGATTCTCACGAGAGGCCTCTCGCAAGATTTGCAATGCTCGAAATGTCTCATGAGACTCAAAGGAAACTTGTGAGGTATTGCGATCTGGATCTTGCTCTCACTAGGTGAGATCCAGAATCACATATTTAACTGAGCCATTAGACTAATCTAAATATGCGCTCGCCCAATTCACCTGGGGCCCGAGATTCACTAGCATCGTCAGTGAGGCCTCAACAGGGTGCCATTTGGTATAAGATCACAAAGCCATGAAAGTTGTGGTGGCACCTCGGTGTGTCTTGCTGGGGAGTTGAGGCCTCTGGGTGGTCAGGGATCAATCATGGTGGCACCCTGGCACTTCCCCTGAAGCATGAACACCTTGGCACTGCCACGTGGGCACTGCTAGGCTGGTAGGAGCACTGCCAGAATGCTAGGCTGGCAGTGCCAAAATGCCCAGGTGCCAGATTGCCTGTGCCAGGAGTAAGGCTTGGGAAAAGGGGGCTTTCCCATTAGAGATAGTGTGAGGAGTGGCTCGAGGACCCGGGAAGAGGTAAGTTAGGTTAAGTGGGGGTTTCTGTGACCCCGGTGGGGGTGCTGAGGGGGTTTGAAAAATGGTGCCCTGGTCCGCGAGTAATCTCCTTGTACTTTCGAGGTGAGCTCATCAGTGCAGGAAATGACTTAAACAGCGACCTGGATGGGGGGGTTCCTCGCCAAGGCCATAAAAAAAACAGCCAAGTGTTGTTGAATAGCGGGGTCAACGCGCCTTCCAGCAAACTTTAACTCAAGTCTGCTGAATCACACCCATAGATTTTCGTCTTACACTCATGAGGACAATCATACGGATACCAATGCAGGGCTGGGCAGCACGGTGGCACAGTGGTTAGCATTGCTGCCTCAAGGCGCCGAGGTCCCAGGTTCGATCCCGGCTCTGGGTCACTGTCTGTGTGGAGTTTGCACATTCTCCCCGTGTTTGCATGGGTTTCGCGCCCACAACCCAAAGATGTGCAAGGTAGGTGGATTGACCATGCTAAATTGCCCCTTAATTGGAAAAAAACAATTGGGTACTCTAAATTTATTTTTAAAAAAGAATACCAATGTAGGGGAACCACAACTTTATATTGTATGAGAAGAATGCACCAGTTAATGGCGACTGGCAGATAACTGCCAAGCCTTTTTGAAAATTCAAACTAGGTAACCTGATTGGTCAAGGCAGTGCCCTGAGGAATTAACCAATAAATGGCTATCACTTATTTTGTTTAACTGGCACAATGTGTGTAGATGTTCTTTCTATCTGCAAAGAACAGGTTTCTCTATATTAAAGATGTAGCTTCCACTACATGAAAATGGGTGTTATGAGCCAGGGTTTAGAGAACCCCAAAATGTATCATGGAGTTCATCTGACCCACAACGTTTAATAGATTGTGGTATGGGGAGCACATGGCCCACTCTACAGGTGTGGTACAGCAGAAATGGAAAAGTAATTTTTCAAGCAAAACAATGTTTATTCTATGAACTCAAGTTAACCTTTTTTAAAACATACAGTGAACATCTTAGCAACCATTAATTCAAATACAACCCCCAAAGACTACCACACTAAGTAATTCTTTAAGCTTTCCTTTTAACATCCATACAACTTAAAAAACCTTCAAAACAGAAAGACATCAGGCTTAACTTCACTACTGAGAATATTTAGAATTCTGAATTCACCAAATGATCCAGAGATAGTCTTTTGATGGCAGAGAGAACAGCAGTACACCTGCTTGGTCTGGCTTCAGCTCCAACACTGAAAACAAAACTAAAACACACCCTGCAGTAAACAGCCTAAAACAAAAGTAAAACATTGACAGACAGCCCAGCTCGACCCACTCTCTGGCATCACTGCAGCAGTAAACACGCATTTCTTAAAGGTACTCTCTCTACAGATATTTATATACACACCCATTTATAAACACCCATTTCTTAAAGGTACTCGCACATAACATGGGCCACACTGCAAGCTCGACTGACAATTTAAAATTGGTTGTCAGTGTAATTCTTAGCACATTGAGGATTGTTTGAAAAAATTACACCGAATGTTGGACATTGTGTTTTGAGTTTTGCAAGCACAGGCTGTTTGGGTACGGTCTGTATCTTGCCCATTGTGAACAGTGCAAGGAACATGCGGTTTGATATAATCCACCAGTCTATGGGATGAACGGCCGATATACCTAGCATCATACTGGCACTCAATTTGATATATCACATTACTCATTTGTATGGTAGGCAAAATGTCCTTTTGGCTTGTCAGCAGCATTCTGATAGTGATGAATACCATTCGTGTTGTTACTGCATAGTAACAGCGTGAAACAGCCAGCTTCACCTGTTGCTCTAATTTTTGAGACTTCTTGTCCTTCCATGGTAATCAGAGGCAGATCGGGCACTTTTCAGGATCAAAAGTGACAGCCTTAGGTCCATTCATGGGCTTGTGCAATATACAGGGAAGGTGTAGTGTAGTGCTATTGCCACTGGACCAGTAATCAGAGACCCAGAGTAATGCTCTGGGGACCCAAGTCCCCAGTGTTCAAATCCCGCCACGGCAGATGGTGACATTTGAATTCAATAAAAATCTGGAATTAAAAGTCTAATGATGACCATGCAACCATTGTCAATTGTCGTAAAAACTCATCTGGTTCACCGATGTCCTTTAGGGAAGGAAATCTGTCATCATTACCTGGTCCGGCCTACATGTGACTCCAGGCCCACAGCAATGTGGTTGACTCTTAACTGCCCCCTCAAGGGCAAACAGGGATGGGCAAGAAATACTGACACAGCCTGCGACACCTACGCCCCATGAGCAATTTTTAAAAGTCAGCGCAAAATGATCTGATCAGAGTAGTCATTATCCCGCAGGATACCTTTAATAGGCCCTTTTTCAGGGTCAAGTCTACATGGTGAGAAAATGGCTCGGGCTCTATGAACTCCAACTCCTGATGAGTGCAAGATGAAAAACTTTGACAAAATTACTTTTCTCAGCATACTTAATATCTCCTTTTGTGGCAATGCCAAATATTGTTTGTAAGACTCCTGTGAAGCACCTTGAAAGGTTTTACTACTTTAAAGGAGCTATATAAATGCAAGCTGTTGTATCTATGGCCCCATAAACGCTGGATACAGGCTTTTTTAAAAAATGTTTTTCATTTAAGATTTTAACTGTTTTTGGCAAGTTTCCTGTCTCTTTAGTTTATTGCTACTTTCTGTGTATGTTTGAGCCAGTCAGATGCAAGAATAACACCAAATTTGTATGCATGACATTTCCAAATGTGATGGATGATGATGTAAAACTTTTATAGAGATAGATGGTCTGAACTATTGATTGTATTTAAAAGACTCATCAAAAGACTCTGCTGGAACATTAAAGCCAAATAACTGTGCTACACACCAGACCTTGAACTAACAGCAAGCTGTTCCTAACTTAGAAATCCAGTTGGAAAATTCAGTCTACTTTCCGCAACTAAAACTTTCAAAATAAATTGCATAGTGATTTAAAAAACAAACATGTCCACGGATTTGCAGGTAGTATTTATCATGCATAAATTTAAATCCATGATGGTGTTTTACAATCAGAAATCTACCAGCAACAGCTTAGGCAGTAAGGGCACTCAGCATGGACTGAGCCATATACATTGACACAGGCATTGCAAGCTTGTCCCTCTGTCGAGTTAATTGGTCTCAGCCAGAGCTTCAGCAAGGACACACAATTCACATCATAACTTCTAACTTGGGAAGAGGCAGTAAGAAAAAAACTGGGGTCACTATCTTATAAATTCTGGGGGAAAATGTTGTACGGACATGAGGGAAGCATCAAGTTCAGCTGAAATGTCTTGCCAAAACAGGTGGCTGATCCTCATCATCTCGGCTTTCCTGAACAAGACAGAAGAGTGCACCTGGTGATTTTGGAATCACACCCCACTGTAATCTGCCTTCAAAACAGGAGCAACCTAAAGTAAAAGTGGTTCAGAGTAAATGTCTGTGATCTCTGTGATCCTTTGCTTCTAATAGCAGAGCTGGTCACCTCCATCCATCGACTGCTCCTTTATTGATATTGAATTAGTTTGTAAAAGCTCGTTATCCCCACACTGACTCTGGCTGAGCCAAAATGAACTGATGCAAATATAGCCTTAAAGTTTAGTACAATGCTCTATTTGGCAATGATGCCCTGGCCTCCCTCCGAACCACTTAGGCACAACTGGTGAGGAGGAAAAGGGACAAAGCTGGATTTGTTTTAGGTTAGGTACCAAGTAATGTACTATTCTACCAAAATTGTTCTGCTTGTCCATCACAGATGCAGTGATGTAATGAATTGCTTGAGAAAATTACTCTGTTCTCACACCATCTGTGGCAGTGGCTGCAACTTAAGAAAGCCTGCCAAATGAATCAAAACACAGCGTTCCTTATAGCCTGACATTTTTGTGTGATTAACTTCTTCCTGTGCAGCAAAGATATACACATTTCACTTCAAATTTATATAAGAGCCCACTAGCAATAAGGGCAGTTAACAGTGAAGAACAGAGCTGACCAGGTGTCGCATGGCCAGACAAACAATTAACCTGGTCTCCATGTGTCTTAACTCTTCAACCCCCCCCCCGTGCTGGAATTTATGTTGTGTCATTGTGATGATGTTTCTACTGTCCCTCGGCACCCATCACTGTGATTCCTTCAGAGATTGACTGTTGAGATTTAAGGATGGCCGTGCTTGATATCTTACCCAGTTTGTAATTGCAATAACTAATTTTCCACTGGTCCTTTAAAAATTGGTGGAGGATCAGTTTCTGCATTCCACCACTACTCCCAAGGTGAAAGGATGGCATGCCTTATCCCCAAATAATTGTCTTCAAAATTCTTGCCTTACTTATGGCCCCCCCGCATTCTATCTCTAGAAGCTCTTCCATTCCAACCCTCCAGTTCATACCCTCCAATTTTCTGAGTCTGATCTTCTGTTGCTCCACCTCTCCCACCACCTGTTTCTCAAAGCCCACTTTTTCACAAATGACACAGCCTTCAGCCACCTTATCCCCATACTTGGGAACACCCTCCATTTGCCTCATTATTTGTTCACCTACATTCAGAAACAGTGTAAAAAAACTCTACTTCATCATTCCTTTGATCTTCTTCCTGGACATTTACTGTTCTATATCCATTCTTTTCCTCCTCAACAGACACCTCACTCCAACTTTTTTTCTTTAGGGCGTACCCAGGATGTTTTGTTATGTTCAAGTAACTATAGTGCAAGTGCAAGTTTTTATTTAAAAGTAACTCACTTTTTATCATAAAAAGCCACAAAGAATGATTAATATAAAAGTTAGGCCTTCTGTTGACCTTTGGGATATTTTTATTCAAATGGAGAACGCTTCCATATTGAGTGAGTTATTAAGAATGACAAATCAATAAATTTGATACCAACATCATCAACCTTGGGTTAATGACTATCTTGCCTTCTCCACTCCCTCTCATTAATATCAGCAGAGATTGTCATTAACCTGAGGAGACTTCAAGAATTTAGCTATCAATAACCTACGCTGTCAGAGGCACCACCAAGACCTCCCACTTAAACAGAAATACTCTAACCTGAGAGATGTGTGAAATTTGAACAGAATTCTAAGAGTTTTACTTTCTAAAATTATCTTGATAATGATTTGTTTTCAATTTAAATTTGGTATCTCACTTTGTACCTGCACCATTAAACAGTCAGCACAGGCCAGCACTTGTGATTGTCTGAAGTGTCAAGCAATTTGTGCTGTTGTGCTTCAGCTTAGCAGCAGCTCATGATACTAATGAAATGGTTTTATAAAGACTTATATTACCGGTGTGCCATTCTGACTGTCCATTACCAAACCCAGTGATGAACTGCCACAGTGGTGAAGGATGTCACACACTAGTTTGCAATGGATGCCAATTCATTATCTTTCACTAACTCAGTTCACAATCTCTGCTGAAAGCCAGAGATCTTGGCCTCAAAAGTGGCAGAAGTCCACTCTGGGTTGACCTTGCAGTATAATTCAGAGGAGGTTCACCAGGATGTTACCTGGTATGGAGGATGCTAGCTATGAAGAAAGGTTGAGTAGATTAGGATTGTTTTCGTTGGAAAGACGGAGGTTGAGGGGAGACCTGATTGAGGTCTACAAAATTATGAGAGGTATGGACAGGGTGGATGACAGGGTGGATAGCAACAAGCTTTTTCCAAGAGTGGGGCTGACAGTTACAAGGGGTCACGATTTCAAGGTGAGAGGTGAAAAGTTTAAGGGAGATGTGCGTGGAAAGTTTTTTACGCAGAGGGTGGTGGGTGCCTGGAATGCTTTGCCAGCTGAGGTGGTAGAGGCGGGTACGATAGCATCATTTAAGATGCATCTGGACAGATATATGAACGGGTGGGGAACAGAGATAAGTAGACCTTGGTAAATAGGCAACAGGTTTAGATAAAGGATCTGGATCGGCGCAGGCTGGGAGGGCCGAAGGGCCTGTTCCTGTGCTGTAATTTTCTTTGTTCTTTGTAATTCAGAGTTGAGAAGGATCATGAGGGAAGATTTTCCACACATCTCTATTCCCCCCTCCTATTCCTGTTTCAGTATGTGATTTTATTCCAACTCCTCCCTCACCAACACCCTTCTAGCCAAAGTGATGCAGATTAAAGTACAGAAATAATAAGAAAATGCTTCAGTAGCCCCTCAGCATCCGTTCAGTCAGTAGCATTCTGAATCAGAAGGTTGTGGGCTCTAGACCCACTCGAGAGACATAAGCACATCAATTAGGCTGATACTCCCATTTCAGTACTGATAAAATGCTGCACCATCATTTTCAGATCAGACATTGAATCCAGACTCCATTTGCCCTCTGAGGTGGATGTAAACAGTTCTGTGGCACTATCCTTCTTCCTGATGATGTGGAGATGCCGGCATTGGACTGGGGTGAGCACAGTAAGCAGTCTTACAACACCAGGTTAAAGTCCAACAGGTTTGTTTTGAATCACTAGCTTTCGGAGCGCAGCTCCTGGTGATGTAAGACTTCTTCCTGATGTCCTGGCCAATATTTATCTCTCAGCCAGTATCATTAAATCAGTGATCTTGTTATTATCAGATTATTGTTTGTGAGAACTATGTGCACAAAATGGCTGCCCATTTCTAAAATTTCAATGGTGACTACACTTTGAAAAGTACTTCTTTAGCTGCAGAAGCACTTTGAGATGCCCTATTGTTTGTGGAAGGCCTTATAGAAATGCAAGTTATTTCTATTACCTTCCCCTTTCTCTGTGGGGTGACCTTAGAGCACCATTTGGGATATCATTGAGAAAAACAGTGAATTTCATACCTGTCTGTGCCCCTTTCTCCTTAACCCTTCAGCTGAAGTATGCACATGACTCTTTTGGTCCTCCAAAGACACAAAATCAAAAGAGGAAAATACAACCAGCCCTTTACTTCTTATCTTGTGACTATTATACTACGGCAATTTGACTATATTTGGTGCTGTTCATACAAAGGAATATCCAAGCATATTCCTTTATGCCCACAGAATAGGGAGGGAGCTTTGGAACACAGTCGGAGGGCTGGGTTTTAGCAGACTTTTGAAAGGAGGTAGGGGCTGGAAGTAAAATAATTCCAAAATACAAGATTATAACAAAGTCATCAAGAAACAAAATAGAGAATTTGGAAGAAATGTCTTTATCCAGAGGAACTCTGGCTCCTGCCAACGTAATCAAAATGGTTTTGATGAAAGTCACAAACTACATCCAATGTGAGTCTGTCAAAGGTAAATTATCCCTCCTTGTCCTTCTCAAACCATATGCAGCCTTTAACAAGGTTAGTCCCATCATCGTTTTCTGACATCTCTTCACCAATGTCCAGGTTGGTGGGACTGCTCCACCTGGCTTTATTCATTACTATCTAATTGTAGCCAGAGTATAACTTGAATGGCTTCTCTTCCTGTTCCTGCAATATTACTTCCAGTGTCTTTCTAATATCCATCCTTAACCTCCTCATATTTATCATCTACATGTTTTCCCTTCAGCTACATCATCTGACAGCACAGCGTTAGTTTCCACATGTTTGTGACACCCAGCTCTACCTTACTACGTCTCTCAACTCCTCCACTGTTGCTAAATTACCAGACTACTTATCCAATAGCCAGTGCTAGATCAGCAGAAATGTTCTCCAATTAAATATTGTTAAGAACGTAAGAAACAGAAACAATAATTTAGTCATACAGTACCTTGAGCCTGCTCCACCATTCAGTAAGGTCATGGCTGATCTGACCTGATGGGGAACTCGCCTGTTCTCAATAACACTTGATTCCCTTTAGTTCAAAAGCTTGTCGATCTCAGCCTTGAATATATTCAATGACCCAGCTTCCACAGCCCCCAGAGTAGAAAATTAAAAAGAATCATGACCATCTGAAAGAAGAAATTCCTCATCATTGCTATCTTAAATGGGTGACGCCTGATTCTGAACATGCCCTCTAATTTTGGATTTTCTCACAAGGGGAAACCTCCTTTTAGCACCTACCCTGTCAATTCCCCTCAGAATCGTGTTTGTTTCAATAAGATCGTCTCTCATTCTTCCAAATTGCAGTGAGTATGAGCCCAATCTGCTCAACATTTCCTCGAAAGAAAACTCTTTCACCTCAGGAGTCAACCAGTCAACTTGCACCGAACATTTCCGATGCAAATATATCCCTCTTTAAATAAAGAAATGAATACTGTTTGCAGTACTCTATGTGTGGTCTCACCAATACCCTGTTGTAGCAAGACTATCCTACTTTTATACTCTATCACATTTGCAATAGGCCAACATTCCACATGCCTTCCTAATTACTTGCTGCTCTCGCATGCTAACTTATGCCATTGTTTTCAGTCCCCGCTTCAAATCCATTCCCTAACTACGACTCATTCCTCTCCCTGACAACAGTCGGAGAGAAAACTGATCTGTTCACAATCTTGGTGTCATATTTGATCCCAAGATGAACTTGCGGCCACATATCTGTAAGACTGCCTATTTCCACCTATGTAACATGGCTCAACTTTGCCTCCGTCTCAGCTTATCTGCTGCTAAAAAAAACCCTTATTCATGCTGTTGCTATCTTTAGACTTCAATATTCAAATGCACTACTGGCTGGTCTCCCACATGCTACCCTCAGTAAACATCATGATCAAAAACCCTGCTACAAGAAGTGTCTTAAATCATATCAAGTCCCATCTCTCCATCACCTTGTGTTTGCTGGTCTATACTGGCTCCTGATCAAGCAATGTCCTGATTTTAAAATTCACACCCTCATTTTCAAATCTGCTCATAACATCACCCCTCCTCTCTTAGTAACCTCCTCCAGCCCACACCTCTGAGATGTCTGAGCTCATCTAATTCTGGATTCTTGAACATTACAGTTTTTCATTATTCCACTATTGGCACCTGTGCCTCCAGTTGCTGAGGCTCTAGACTCTGAAATCCCCTCCCTAACCCTCTCTACCTCTTTACCTTTCCTCCTTTAAGAAACTTCTTAAAAGCTATGGGCGGGATTCTCTGATTGCCAACACCGAAATCGTGTTCGGCGATCGGCGGGAGAATACCTGTTTCTGACAAAATCTGAGGGCGGTGTTGCTTTCATGATGCTTCGCCCCCTCCACAGCAGCGTACTCTAGGAGTACACACACACCGTTGCCTGAAGCCTGCCCCCAGATGCTCCGCCCCTGACCGGCCGCGTTCCCGACGGTGTCGGTCGCGTGTGCTATTCATCGTCGGGAACTTGGTGTGGCAGCTGTGGACTCAGTCCAGCACCGTCACAGAAGGGGGTGGCCGAATCCACAGGCAGAGGGGACTTTGGCATGGGCTGAGGGTGCTTTTGGGGGTGGTCTGAGGCTGGCGAGCAGGCCTAAGGGGGGCACTATTTTGCAAACTGGGTCCTCGGCAGCTGGCGCATGTTGGACGGCGCAGCTGCTGCAGGCCGCCACCACGCGCATGCACGGCCACAGACCCGGCAATTCTCCGGACTTTATCCGGTGCTAGCCCCCAGACAAACGGTGGATCGGTGGTTTTGTATCGTCCTGCATGCTGATTTTGGTCATGTTTCTTAATATCAGGGCAGCACGGTGGCCTAGTGGTTAGCACAACCGCCTCATGGCGCTGAGGTCCCAGGTTCAATCCCAGCTCTGGGTCACTGTCCGTGTGGAGTTTGCACATTCTCCCCGTGTCTACGTGGGTTTCGCCCCCACAACCCAAAAATGTGCAGAGTAGGTGGATTGGCCACGCTACATTGCCCCTTAATTGGAAAAAATAATTGGCTAATCTAAATTTTTAAAAAAAAATTATGTTTCTTAATATCTTCCAATCTGCTCTGTGGCTGCTTGGGTGAATATTCTATGTAATCGTTTATTAAAAGAAGACTAAAAGATTGAATGTGGAACCAAGGAGTGATGAATCAGTGTCAATCCAGAGTCTGAAAAATGGAGGTATTGAGTTAAAACATAATGCTGAAGATCATTCCAGTTGGATGCTATGAGCTTTGACAAAGAGTCATCGGACTCGAAACGTTAGCTCTTTTCTCTCCCTACAGATGCTGCCAGACTTGCTGAGATTTTCCAGCATTTTCCCTTTCGTTTCAGATTCCAGCATCCGCAGTAATTTGCTTTTCTCTGGATGTTATGAGGTTCAGGATAAGGAGGAAAATATCTCAATTAAGTTAGTTGTTCAAGGGAACTTTAGGTGCTTGTTATTAATTAATTGGCGGTTATGGAAACCAGCAAAATAGTCAAAAATAGTCTTCTAAAAGCCTGCTTATTCCAGTGTAGTGCTGGAGGAATTGCTGCATTGTCAAGAGGTGGCACATTTGGAATGAGCTCCCACCTGCTGGTTAAAAGATCCTCTGAATCTGGTTGAAGAATTGCAGGCAGATTTCGCCTGGTGTCCTGGCCAACATTCTTCCCTCCAATAACAGCGCGAGAAATCAGATTGACTGGTTATTACTGACAGAGTGGCTGTTGGGTTTATCAAAGCATGTCATTCTACATTGAGAATAACATTTCACAATGAAACAGAGCTTTTGGATGTTGAGACAAGGAACAAGTGTTGGTTAATATAATAAATAGTATTATTGGTGGCAGGGTGTATTAACGTGACTGCAGTTTTACATGCACAGAAATAGAATACTGCTAGTGGACAGCAACACACCTTCACCAAGCTGAGACGTTAGCTTAAATCCTTATCTGAAACGTTTGTATAAAGGTAGGTTTGTAATGTTGATGATGAAATCCAAAAGGGCAGAGCCTTCCCTTTATGCTGACTAACAAAATAAATATTCCTACCAAATCTATCTAACTCCCTATGCAGCCTATCAGTTGTGTTAATTGGATAGTTAGGTAAATAGTGCACACAGCAGGTCTGTGACATGTATCCTAACTGTTTCTTCAAAAGTTAATATAAGCAATTAACTTGCGACAGGATTTTTTCTTGCCAGTACAGACACTGTTGTCTTGATGTGTGAGTAACCAGGTAGCTCATCTAAATGCTTCAATTTTTGCACCTCAACTCGAGAATCCATATATATTTAGAAAAGCCTATTTTCAAATGATTATATACAATCTACAATGGACTTAGTGCAAAACTTTAGATGGAATATAATCAGTGGTTAAAATAGCATGACGAGCTCTGCGGGGCGATTCTCCGAGCCCTGCGCCGGAGAATCGCTGCAACCGCGCCACGACACCTCGACGCCGACGGGTGATTCTCCAGCGTGGCGCTGGCAGCGGGCCGCTGGAATCAGCGCAGCCACCGATTCTTGGCCCGCATGGGGGCGCGTGCCGATACGACAGAGTCCCACTGGCGCCGTTCACCCCTGGTCTCTGCCGGCGGGAACTCTGTGCGAACGTTCGGGGGCGGCCTGTAAGGGGGGGGGGGAGAGGGGGGGAGGGGGGGCTCCTTCACCGGGGGGGGGAGCCTCCGATGGGGTCTGGCCTGCTATCAGGGGCCCACTGATCGGCAGGCCGGCCTCTCCTCTGTTGCACGTTTTACTTGAGTGTAATTCGCGTTTATTGGAGTGTATTAACACGCCTCCGTTTAAAGGCCGTGTGCTTAACACTGCTAGGCTCTATATGTGTATTTTCAGCTCGGGAGTCGCCAGGTGTCGTATAAACACCTCACAAATATTCCAAGGTCAGGTTCAAAGTAATAAAACTATACACCGATTAGTAAGTTCCAAACGATTAGTATTTATTATTACAAATATAATAAATACGCATGCACACGCTAAGGGACTAAGCTACTACTAAACTAAGCGATCAGAATACTTAACTAAACAGGAACAGGCAAGGTCAGGGAGCGAGGCCTTCGTTTCGATCTTGGTCTGTAACCTTCAGAGAGTGTGCTGGTCGCTGGGGGTCTAGTGGGGCTGGTTCGCGTAGCGAGCGTCGTATTGTCACTTACGGTTCGGCGGCTGGTGCTCAACGGCTGGAGTCAGGATACAAGTCGAAGTTCTGGGTCGAAGTCAAAGCCGGAGCACGAAAACAGACCGGACTATGTGTGGGGGTCTATCTTTTATAGGGCCCCCAATGTCCGTGCCTTTTTGGGGCGGGCTTTTACCTTCAGGTATCGATTGGATCAGCTCCCAATCGATATCTTTCGAATCCCCCAATGTGAGGGTCTCTCCTCGATGGAGGGGGCGGTCTCTTGTGGTGGATACCTTTGGTGCCGCTCTGTCTGGACATCCACTTAAAGTATCTATTCAAACCCAAATGTTGCCATTGTGTGTGCCCAGATCTGGATTGCCTCATTAATATGCAAAGCGTTTTGCTATTAACACCTTTGGTTGAGATCTTCCACCTGGCCAGAAACTAGTTTTGCTCCGTGCAAAATGCTAATCAGTCTTTGCAGACTGCTTGTCTTGGCTAAACTGCTTTTTCCCTGCAGTCTTAGCAGTTCTCCATCTTGTTAGCCCAGTGTCCATCTTAGGTGGCTACATCTCTCCCGGGCCTACTTTCCTACTTTCTGTCGCAGCCGGCCCCTGAACACCGCTGCCCTGTTGGTCGGGCCGGCGCACTACAGAAGTCCCCCGCACATGCGCAGGTTGGCTTGGCCCAACTGCGCATGCACAGGTTGGCACGGCGGCCATTTGGCGCTGCGAAAGGAGGCTGGAGCGGCTTGAACCGATACAGCGCCGTGCTGGCCCCCTGTTGGGGCCAGAATCGGTCGTACGCGGGCCCGGTTCACGCCGCGTTCACGACGGCGTGAACACTTAAGCTCCATATTGGAGAATCACCCCCTGTTCTATGATTTCCAAATAGTGAAAGTGAAAGCTATTCCCCTCCCCGACTTTAATTATTAATATTACATGTACCAGCATCTAACTACATGTACTGGTAACACATCACATGTACTGGTGCCTGATATATATCCCGGTTTCTGCAGACACCAACACACACCATTGTTTCATTATAGGTACCGGATGCTGGATTTTATATTATGTTATAAATTATGCTGGGTTATGTTTGGTGGTATAGTGGCAATGTTACTGGATTAATAATCCAGAGGCCCAGGCTAATGGTCTGGCGACAGAGGTTCAAATTGCACCAAAGTTGCTGGTGGAATTTAATTAATCTGAAATAAACAGCTCATCCCAGTACTGGTGACCATGACAACTATCATTGATCATCGTAAAAACTTATGGGCGAGATTCTCCACAAATGCGGAGAATCGTAAAGGCTGCCATGGGACAGGCCGTGACCCACGGCAGCCTTCACGCCCACTTCCGGGGCCGAGTGCGGCCCTGTGCGTCACGGCGGAGCGGCCTTGACGATGGTCATCAAGGCCGCACGTCAAGCGTCACGCCGGCTGACACGGCCGATGATGTCGGCCGCGCATGCGCAGTTGCCTTCTTTTCCCTCAGCCGCCCCGCAAGACGTGGCGGCTTGAACTTGCGGGACGGCGAAGGGAAAAGAGTGCGTCCGTTACGGATGCACGGCCCGTGATCGGTGGGCACCGATCGCGGGCCTATGCCCCCCTTGGCACGGCCGTGGTACTTCCCAAACGGGCATCTGGCGCCCGTTTCACGATGGCAGCAAGCAGGTGTGTTTGCTGCCGTGTTGAAACGGGCGTGAAGGCCCGGCCGCTCAGCCCATCGGCCTCGGAGAATCGCCGCTCGCCGATTTGTACGGCGAGCGGTGATTCGTGGCGTGGGCCGGGCGTGGGGGGGGGGGAGAATAGCGGGAGGGCGTGAAAAATGTCGGGAGGCCCTCCCGCTATTCTCCCACCCGGCGTGGGGGGGGGCGGAGAATCGCGCCCTATGTTTTTAAGGGAAGGAAATCTCCATTCTTACCTGTTCTGGCCTACATGTGCCTCCAGATCCACAGAAATGTGGTTGACTCTTAACTGCTCTCGGAAATGGCCTGGCAAACGATTCAGTTGAAGGACAATTAGGGATAGGCAACAAATGCTGGCCTTGCCACTGATGCCCAAATCCCATGAAAGAATCAATAAATTATATCTATTAGTGCCTCATTACATGTGCTCATGCCTGATTGCATTTACTGGCAGTTTATTTTCGTACAAGTGTTTGATTACAGATTTCAGAGCACAACTACAAGTATCAACGCCTGATTACATGTAACAGCATCTAAATACATGATTCCAATTATAGATACCAATGCTTGATTACATGTACCTGCATATCTATATGTATCGGTGTCCAATTACATGTGCCTGCTCCTGATTGTATAGAATACTTAGAAATATAAAAGATAGGAGCAGGAGTTGGCCATTTGGCCATTCAAGCCTGCTCCACTATATATCAAAGAGATATATCAAAAATAAGTTTTTGCGTTTTCAATTGAACTGCAAGACATGAAGGGCTTGGACAAACTTTTTCTATATCATCTATGCCACAGCCCTATTGAAATGAAGAACTACAGTTGCCAAAAGTTTGACGAAGAGCTTGCTAATGAAAAGATCCTTGAAAAATGTATGACCATTAGAAGCAGCTGAACCTTGTTTGGATTGATGGGCTGAACTACTTTCAGTGCTGTAATGATTCTGTGAGTGTACAGATCAGGAGCAGTCCCAATCTCATGCAACAACTAAAACCAGGAAATACCCTCACTGATCTCCCCCTGCACATGCAGAGAGTGGTGTTTAATGCAGGCAATGGGGATTTAATCTGCTGGCTGGGCAGTAGCGAGAGCCCCATGTCACCAAGTCTTGGAAAAGCAGACCAAATTAAGTGTCTCTCAGGCACCCAACTGCCAGGTTTGATTTGATTTGATTTATTGTCACAAGTACTGAAGTACAGTGAAAAGTATTTTTCTGCGGCCGAGGGAACGTACACAGTACGTACATAGTAGACAAAAAGTATAATCAACAAAGAACATTGACAAATGGTACATCGACAAACAGTGATTGGTTACAGTGTGGAATAAGGGGCCAAGCAAAGCAAATACATGAGCAAGAGCAGCTTTGGGCATCGTGAATAGTGTTCTTACAGGGAACAGATCAGTCCGAGGGGGAGTCATTGAGGAGTCTGGTAGCTGTGGGGAAGAAGCTGTTCCTATGTCTGGCTGTGCGGATCTTCAGACTTCTGTACCTTCTGCCTGATGGAAGGGTCTGGAAGAAGGCAATGCCTGGGTGGGAGGGGTCTCTGATAATGCTGTCTGCCTTCCTGAGGCAGCGGGAGGTGTATACAGAATCAATGTGGGGGTGGCAAGCTTGTGTGATATGTTGGGCTGAGAGCACCATACTCTGCAATTTCTTGCGATCTTGGGCCAAGCAGTTGCCATACCAGGCTGTAATGCAACCGAATATGATGCTCTCTATGGCACATCTGTAGAAGTTTGTGAGAGTCGATGCAGACATGCCAAATTTCTTTAGCTTCCGTAGGAAGTAGAGATGTTGTTGAGCTTTCTTGACTGTTACATTAATGTGAATGGACCAGGACAGACTGTTGGTGATGGTGACCCCCAGGAACTTAAAGCTATCGACCATCTCCATTTTGGAGCCATTGATGCAGATGGGTGTGTGTGTCGTGCTGCACTTCCTGAAGTCGATGATCAGTTCCTTGGTCTTTGCAACATTTAGAGAGGTTGGTTTCAGTACACCATGCAACCAAGTGATTTATCTCCCGCCTGTAGTCTGATTCGTCGTTGTTTGAGATGCGGCCCACCACAGTCGTCTCATCTGCAAACGTATGGATTGAGTTGGAGTTAAATCTTGCCACACAGTCATGTGTGTATAGGGAGTACAGTAGAGGACTGAGCACACATCCTTGTGGGGCCCCGGTGTTGGGGACTATTGTGGAGGAGGTGCTGCTGCCGATCCTGACAGATTGCAGTCTGTTGGTGAGGAAGTCAAGGATCCTGCTGCACAGGGAGGGGTCAAGTCCAAGATTACTGAGTTTGGTTATTAGTCTTGTCGGGATAATGGCGTTGAAGGTGGAGCTGTAGTCAATGAACAGCAGTCTTACATAGGTGTCCTTGTGTTCGAGGAGTTCGAGTGTTGATTGCAGAGCCAGTGAGATAGCGTCTGCTGTGGACCGGTTGCGGTGATAGGCAAACTGCAGTGGATCGAGACCGCCTGGGAGGCTGGCAGTGATCCATCTCATGACTAGCCGCTCGGAGCATTTCATGATAACAGACGTCAGGGCCACCGGTCAGTAGTCGTTGAGGCAGACTACCTTGTTCTTCTTTGGTACTGGTATTATGGTGATCTTCTTGAAGGAGGTGGGGACCTCAGAGCGGAGGAGTGAGTTGGGCAGCATGGTGACACAGTAAAGTGTGTTGAGTGCTATTTCAGAGGGTCGGTACATTGGGCTGAATGGCCTCCTGCTGCACTGGAGGAATTCTATAATTCAATGATTCCATGTGCAATGAGTCTTCCCCGAGTTCAAGAATGCCGGAGACGCAAATCCTGCACCGAGAGTTGCTGGCCAATTAGAGACTGGCAGCTGTGCACTGCAGGCAGCACCATCGGTTGAGAGGTGGTAGCTGCCGGTAATGCACCTACCAGAGGCGGATGATCAACAAGGAACTAAGTCACATGTGAGTGAGGACAGTGTGAGGATTGTTGAACGGGGTGGTTCTCAGTAAGCCCTTACCCCTGCACTTCTTAATACTGAGTCCCTCGATCAAGCCCAAATGGCTTTGAATCATGGTCCACCCCATGGGATCCTTCAAGCAATTCTGTCAGGCTTTGTTTCTTGGACTTTCTTGTACATGGTGAATACCAGCAGTAGCGGGATGAGGCACTTAAGTGGATATTAATTGCTAATTTAAAGATCTAAATTGGTGGTGGGTTAGGAAAACAATCCATAAGCATTGCCACCCTAGACTTAATGAGGGAGTGGCAGGTAGGCATCAGGGTCCCCATCCACCATCCTCCCACCTGATTAAATAGACCAATGTCTCCAAATTCACCTTGAGAAAGGGGATCAAATTCCACCCACAGAGTTGTATAACCTTGAAAAGACCAGTGTAGAAGGTATAAATATACAAACGTTTTTAATATCTGGTCAGTTCCAGTTGCTTGGTCTGTTCGGATACGGGACCAGATTTCAACCTGTGTAAGGATACCGGATGAAAACACCAAACAATTTTTTGTAATTTTTAAAACCATGAGGAAAGGATACGTCTTCCCAGGATTGATGACTCTAATAAATAGGTATCTTTTTTATATTAAAACAAACTTTAATTTAACCACAGAATTAACATCAAAGAAATAGCTTTACAATGATCAGTTAAATAGTTCTTCAATGAAAGGAAAAACTTGAATTTACGGCCTACACCTGCTCCTAATTCCAATTAAGCAACTCAATACAATTCAAATGCCACTTATAAATAAAGTTTACACAACAGGTTCACTTGGATATCTGTGTAGAGACTTTGGAGAGAGTTCCTTTCAAGAGCAAATCCTGTACACTTCTGCTCAACCCAAGCATTTGGTAACACTGCTGTTCAACTTAAAATCCTATAACAGACTGCAAAACTACAGACAGATCTGGATCCTCCCATTAGTTACATCATCTGTATCCCACTAAGCTACAACTAAACAACAACACTACCTCATAAATTATCTACACTACAAGGAATCTCTCGCAATCAAAACAGTATTCCATTAGCCCTTTATCTGTAACCAAGTAAGTGGTTGGAATCAATCATTTCCTCATCTTTTATGACTCTTTAATTACAGCTTTAGCAGACATACTGCTGGTATGTATTTTAAACCAGGGTTTTTAATAACATTACTGCAACAGAATATAAAATATAACCTATAACAATTTCTATATTCATTACAGGTCTGAGTGGAATGGTCCGTTTAGAAACTGTTGCCCTTTCGATTGGTCTTCACCTTACCTCCCCAAAGGTTTAGGTGCAGAGAGAATGAAAATCTCTTCGGGGTGAAATCAGTCTTGGGTAGTAGGGCACAATGCTCAATAGTAAACCTGTGTTACACCCGAACATGACCAGAAGAATATGACAGAAAAGAATGAATTGGCAGCCCTTTTATACCCCGCACAAGTTAATTTTCCTCAACAAGTTTAAGGAAGGAAAAGCTTCCCAAACCATTGGTATACTATAAAGGAATGCTCCTGGGTTATGTAGCCACAGACCATCTGCCTCAATGTTTGCAGAACAAATGGATCTACAAAAGACACATTAATAACACAAGGCAATTTGAACAGTACTAAATGCATTAAAATAAAGAACTTGAGTTTTCTGGACCAATTGCACAACCTCAGGATGTCCCGAAGTGCTTTACAGTTGATTAAGTACTTCTGAAGCGTGGCCACCTTTGTGATGTAGGAAACATGGCTTGCCAAATTGCACACAACAGGCTCCCCTATACAGCAAAGGCCGTTCGCGCCGATCGGCGGGGCGCCAACCACTCCAGCGTGGGCCTAGCCCCTAAAGGTGCGGAGAATTCCGCATCTTTGGGGAGGCCCGACGCCGGAGTGGTTCTCGCCACTCCGGTACGCCGGGAACCCCCGCCCCGACGGGTAGGGGAGAATTCTGCCCCAGATCTTTTGTTTTTCGGCATTGGTTGGTTAAGGGGGAAATGATTTGTGACAGGTTAACATCTTCTTTAATTACACACGAGCACCGTAATCGACGCCTGCGATTTTGAGCCAATGATCTATACTTTGCCAGTGACTCTGAACATTTGGTTTAACTGAAAAACATTCTTAGCCTGTTTTACTTGGAATTACCACATGTTTGATGTTTTGTCATCTTCCGAATATATTTTATTATAGTAAAAACATGAATACCTGGATGCTTGAAATCGGCAGTAAAAACAAAGAATGTTTTAAGCACTCGACAAGTCAGCCAATTAGTTAGCGGTGACCTTTATGGAAGAAGTTAGAAATATAACAGTTTATTAACAAGTGGAGGGAGATGTGAAAGGGAAGGAAATAACAAAAGGGAAGGTGTGTGATCAGGTGGGTGACAGGAGAAATTTAATGACAAAGAGGTTGATGGTGCAAAGAAAAACAGAGTGATAATAGGAGAAGCAAAATAAATGATGGGTCCAAAGGAAGTGTGAATGACAACAGAGGAGGGGGAAGTATGAGAAACATGGCAAGGAGAACAAGGCTCCTGTGGCTTAGATATTGTGAATGAATAAAGCAGGTTTTAGGAGTGTGGAGAATAAAACCGTTTGAAAATGTGGAGGAGTAAGGAAAGTAGAGGAATATGGTGGACAGCAACTGGAGGTCAGGAGTAGCCCACTGGCATTGTAACAATTAGGGATTCTACCTCAAGAACTATCCCACAGCTCCTCCACTCTCAGTGACTCTTCTGTAGCTGACTTCCATTGCCAGCACCTGTTATAGGACAAAACAATGGTTAGAAGTCAAATCTACTTTATATTTGCATTTTTCTTATTCTTGTGTTAATTTGGATTAGTTTGATGTTCAGGTCCCTTCCAAAAATGTCTTGGGTGCCAATAACTAATCACATCCCAGATAATTTTCTGCTTTTATTTCCAGTTTGTCGCTTTTATTTCTACAGATGCAGTCTGCAAGGCTGTAGGGGGCTTTCTCTCATTTCTAGTAAGGTTAGAGTACTGGGCACTGAATGCTAAAAAACACAAAGTTTATGCATGCAGAACCAAACTCCCTTCTTGCCATTGAGCCAAGGCCGACACCCAAATTCAGGAACCAGTCCCCATTACCCCATCCTATACTTAATGTGAAATACAGTTGCCATGTAATAGAATTACACAGACTGGTGCAGTGAAAATGGCATGGTCATTTATAATGTGCTAATAAAAAAGCTGGTGCTGAGAGTGCAGTTACTACTTTGTTAAAGTACTGTCCTGTTCCATTGAGAATTCATTCTGTTCTTGCAACATACGTCACATTCAATAAAGAGACTTCAGTGCAACAATGCAATTAATTGCAAAGATTTGGAAATTATGTGTAATTACTGTGTTTTGATATGATTTGAAATGCAGATATCAGTGTTTACAAGTTGTTGCCAGGATTGAAGAATAATAGGCAATTAAGATTCATTAAACAATAAAAAGAAAAAAAACTGTCGACAGGTTGCTTATCACTCAAGTTATCAAAAGTGGGCAAGGGAGGGAAAACTGAGGCAATGGGATCATGAAAGAGAGTGAGACAAAATAGAAAGACACTAATCCATTAGATGCTTGGTATGACCTTTGCTGACAGTAGTTAACAGTTAGATCTGTTCCGGAAATAATATTCCATCCTTGGAAATGTGCCAAATTAATTAATACAATGGAATATCTTACAGCAGGAGCTACAGGGAAATAAGTGCCTTTGGAAAGGACATTTAGGAGCCTGGAAGTTAAGTGACATTTTACAATGCATTATTTGAAAAGTGCAGAAGTGAAGAGTGCAGGGAGCAAATTCTTAACTCATTAGGAAGCACTTTTGATCCCAGAGATATTGGTGTTGGTTGATAGTCCTTATCCAGAAGTGTTGATGGATAGTCATTGAATCAGCACTTTTGCATCACACTGTATCATGTGCAGTCAAACATTTATGCAATGGTTATTACAAATCTCCTATTAATATAACAAGATTCTTCCTGGTCCCGCCTCAAGGTCTATAGGAGACTGAACCTCTGAGATTAACGACTGAAGTGATGAATTGCTTTTTTTCTTTACGCTTGTGATAACTGAGACTGACGGCACTGCACAAAATTTTAACAATTTACTCTGTAGCAGTAGATGTTGAACATTCAAGCAAATGTTTAGCAGAGAAGGTTTTTCTCCCATGTTTCTCTTTATAGTGTTATAATCTGACTAAATCCTAAAGTGAGAGAGGAAAAGGAGGAAAGGGAGGAGAAAAGAGGGGGAAAGGGAGAAAAGAGGAGTGGAAGGAAGGATATAAGAGGGGAAGAGAAGAAATAGAAAGAGGGGAATGGTCTTGTAGATTTGTCCTGATACTTATTAATATGACGACCACAAATTTTCATCAAAGTAAAAAAAAAATCAGAATTAAAAATGTGATGCAGCTAACACAAATGCTCCAGCATCTGACAGCATAAAACAGGATAATGAATCATAAAAAATAGACTCTTGACCAAATTGTTCACTTTATTTTTGGTGCCAATGTTCTTTACAGCAAGTTCCTGCTTCAACTTTCAAATGTATGTCTTCGTATCACAACCCCAAGAATTAAGGGGAAGGGGGGAACTGAAATTCTCTTAACAGCTTTTGGTGTTTGATTTAATTTTCTAAACTATCTACTCCCCCACTTGTCTCTATCTTGCATTGATTGATGCCAAGGTACAGTTCCACAGAGTGAGCATAGTCTTCCATTAGCTCCTCCAATTGTAGTGCTTTATTTGTGGTCCTAATTGCAAGTGTCAGTGTGCTAATAGGTAGTAAATCATCTCACTCATGTCTCATGGGCGTTTTTAACTTACAATGCTTCTCACCAGAGTGCGAATCGAGAAATTGGCCTTTAGCTCTGTGCTTGCTTAAATTTGAATTTCTCCCCAGCTTTTAATTTTGTTGTTTTAAGTCCCCAATACTGTGCTGATTTTTCAGATGGACTGCCCATGCCACACACCATGCCCTACAGAGGGTGCTGTTGGTATCTTGAATGTCCAAGAATTCTGATGTCCAAATATTCAATGATGCCATAAAATGCTTGCAAATGTAGCTCTGCATGCCCAAAGGTTGACACTGTTAGTCTGGCAACCTGTTTGGATTTATAGTTGCATTTCTCAAAGTGGTGCTGAGACCTAGGATTGTAATTTTACATCCTTTGGATAAGATGTTTAATTGAGATGCCTGTCTACCCTCTCTGCTAGGTGCGATAGATCCCATGCTACTATTTTAAAGAAGGGCAGTTGTGTTCTCCCCAGTGTCCTGGCCAATATTTGTCCCTCAATTAACTTCTGGCCATTATCTCATTTCTGTAAGTGGGATCTCACAGTGCAGAAATTGGTTGTCACATTTCATATGTTGCAACTGTGATCACACTTCAAAAGTACTTGATTGGTTGTAAAGCATGCTGGGATGACCTGAGGCCAGGAATGGTGTTTATGTTCTCCCGCTGGAGGAGAATTGCAACCGATTTACGATCCCCCTGGGAGTGCAAATTGGGGTGCAATTCCAAATCCCTTGTCATGCAAATTTATGCATGGTGAGGAATATGAGGGATTCCCGCTTTCAGGCTGCCATTTTGAGTGGGCGGCCAGATAACAAAGCCCCGTGGATGGCCAGCCCCCCGCAATGCAAATCAGGACCAAACCTTCCCCACACCGGAAAGCAGCCCCCAGCCCCAGATTGCCTGGAAGCCCCCCTTCCCCCAAGTATGAGGGTGACTCTACCCCCCCCCCCCCCCGTGACCCCCCTAATGAGGGACACACCCCAGGGACCCCTGTAATAGAGACTGGGATACCTGCAATAGGGAGACCACCCAGAGATCCCTGTAATAGAGAGACACCCCAGGGACCCGTAACTAAAGGAATCCCACATAGACCCCCTAACTAAAGGGATACCCGCACAGAGACCCCCTAACTAAAGGTACCACCACAGACACCCCCAACTAAACAGACACCCCACAGGACCCCCGGACTAAAGGGAGCCCCCACCCCACAGAAAAGAGATTTCTGCCTGGAAGCTCAAGAGCAGCCAAACAGGGGCAGTGAAAAGCATTACAGCTGTAACACTAACCTGGAAGCTCCAGCTGTTCATTCCTCAGAACAACTATGCCCTGTGTTTCAACCCCGCAGATCCATTAACTGCAAGCCATTCATAACTTTCCAGTAGTGGGCTGTGATTGACAGCTCCCACAAACCAGCTGTACCCTTGATTCAGTCATCTCCCTTCATGGATCAGTGACTTTCAATGGTGAAACCCCAATGTTTACAAACATTAACCACACCAAAGAGAGGTAAGTGCACTCCAAGCACAAAGTCCAATCCAATCACTCAAGCGTGTAATTATAAATCTTGAAAATAAATTTCAATCGCAGCTTTAGCGTGAACAGAACACCTTAGCAGTTTGTTGTTTCTACCTTATCGGAGTGAACAGGTATGAATGGTGAGTATCTGAGTAATCTTTGGTGTGAGGTTGCAGTACCGTGATTGTTGAATTTCACATCAAAGGACATTTTGACTAGTGGTTAACACTGTTACTTCACAGCTCCAGGGTTTCAGGTTCAATTTCCGGTTCAGGTCACTGTCTGCGTGGGTTTTCTTTGGGTGCTCCAGTTTCCTCCCACAGTCAAAAGATGTGCAGGTTAGGTGGATTGGCCATGCCAAATTGCCCCTTAGTGGCCCAAGGTTAGGTGGGGTTACGGGGTTAAGGGGATAGGATGGAGGCGTGGGCTTAAGTAGGGTGCTCTTTCCAAGGACCGGTGCTTGCTTGATGGACCGAATGGTCTCTTTCTGCTTTGTGAATTCTACGATTAGCGTCCTGAGATGGAGAGCCAAGAGATTGTTATGTTTCTTAACCTAAGAGGAGAGAATTGCCTGCCTTCCATTTAGGACCCTATTCCTACCCTGGTACTGGTGAAAACAGCCACCTCTTGTTCTGGAAACTGATATCTATAAACTCAATCTGACCATCCAAGGCATACGCAACACAATTAATTATTCTTTCTTTGCAAAAGTTTTTGATTTGGTCTTAAAATCTTTTCAACTGAGCTGCAAACAATCCCTGAGAGCAACTTTGTTATCATTGCCAAGCACTTGCCATAGCTTCTGTGATTCAGAAAGGATCCTTCCTGCTTTCTCTCGTGTCTCTTTATAAAAGATTCCAATCAAAACTTTCAAAACCAACAAATAATCCATAACTAAGATGCATTATTCATGTGGAGAAGTGTTTTACATTATTAGAAGTATCTTTTGTGATTCCCTCTGCTGTTAGTTATAGTTTTGACAATTTTTCTGCAATGAGAAAATAAAATGTATTTATGGCACGCAATTTTATTATTTTTACTAATCACGAAATATTATGGCATCCATATATGATTCTTTATTTATCTGTTGAGCAGCAGACACCAGAAACTGCTACACGATTAGGGACATTTTTTTGTGATATCTTGAATTGTGCAGCATAATAATAAAGATAAAACTCACAGCTCCAGAACAGGTTAAAATAATGCTGAGATCCAACTCATGAACCATTTGGCCGAATCTTTCCAGTCCCGCCGAAACGTTTTGAAGGGGTGTTGGGAGCAATGTTGGACCTGAGGAAGTTGGCCAGCTGCCTCCTAGAATTGGGGAGGACTACCTGCCCGGTAGCACCAACTAGTGACAATTAAGCAGCCACTTACGAACAGGCTGGGATATGCTGGGATCATACCGGCAGCGTACGGCCTCCCGACTGAGGCCAACACTGGGAAAATGGAAGGAGGCAGCGTCCCAGCGACAGACTGGCCGGCGAGCCCTCTTATCTTCCTCTCCCACGTTTGCAAGAGAGCCAAAGCTACGGCTACAGGGTGTCTTCCCCCTGCAATCATGGTCTGGCAGTTATGGTCACACATATCTTTGTTCTTGACATCTTCACAGGGCACCTGCATCTTTGCCCTCACTCTCCCTCCTACACAGGCAGCACCCACCTCTCCAAATGGCACTGCCAGCTGTCCACAACCCCGAGGAACACCATTGACATTCCCACTTGCTGTGCCCGCCTGCCGTCCCTAAATGGACGGGGCTCCAGGAGATGGTCTCTTCATTGACGAACTCCAGGAAGATCACTCAAGCGGGTGGCGAGGGGGACCCATGGACGGACGGACTCACAGAGCTAGGACTGATTTTGAACTACACAAATGTCAAAAGTGGGAAGAACCCGGCCATTCTCTTTGACTGGAAAGAAAGATATCTGCCCGCTTAATGTCAAACCTCTACTCAATCAGTTACTCATTGCTGTCCTCTCTGTTGTCTCCTCCTCTCTACTCCCCTCTTTATTCGCTCTCATATTTTCTTTCCCACTCACCTTTTTCTCTATTTCTCACATTTTCTTGCCATTTCTCTGCCCCCCCCCCCCCCCCCCCCCCCCCTCTATCTATCCAATTCTCCCTATTTCTCTTTCTCTCCCACCTATTGACTTCCCGTTTCTGCTTCCCTGACTGGGAGAGGTGGGTGGAAGAGTATTGGAATTCCAACTTGCAGCCTGAAACCATTTCCCCAAACAAGTTATGATGCTTTTGTAGTTTTCAATCGAATGTTGTAGCTAATGGCTCTGGAATGTCAGAAAGAGCTTGTTTTGTATACTTTAAATTGCAAAGCATTGGGAACTTATTACAGTAAGGTTGAACAGTTTAGGAGAGATGAGGTCAGTTATGATTGTTTGGTTGACACTGTCTTCCCAAAAGGGAACAAAGTCCCAAACGAGCGCATTTAGCTGGATGTTTTCCCGGAACTCGCAGTGCTGAGAAACACATGACTTTTCAACGCTACTCCCGTTGAATAAGTGGCCTGAACGGGGAACGTATGGCTGAGGCCGCAAATAGACCCTTTTTTTTTACAATGGAGAGCGCCGCTCACTAGAACTCCCCATTGTAGTGAGACATCCCAATCTCCGAGACCCCCAAAATAATCCCCCCCCCTCCAGCCGAATGCAATATGGGAGAGTCTCCCACACCCTCAACCCTGTTGCCAGGCAACCCCAGCCCAATCATGCGTGTGAAAAAAATGCCAGCCTAGCACCCTGACAGTGCCCATGCCAGCTGGCAGTACCACCTGGGACATGCCAGGCTGGCACCAGGTGGCACTGCCAGGGTACCCAGGTCACACCAGCAATGCCAGGGAACCAACCTGCCCAAAAGGCATGCAGCTGGGGGCCTTTGATCCCCTTGGAGACCCCATGAGTGCCGTTCTATCTGGTCCCCATTTGTGGACGCCAGTACCAAACGGCGCTCACCCGAGGTCTCCAAAGTAAAGGCGTTGAATCCCAAAGCCTCAGGTACCTCGGGAATCTGCACATTACTGTGAGGCTAGCTGTCTCGCTCTAATATGCAGATTTACCAAAAAGTGATCTTGCATTGAATCTCGCGAGGCGTTGTGAACGGGATAGATCCCAGAAGGGGGACTCCAAGCTTTCAACTTCACACTGCACCATGACGAGCTGCTGTTCGGGTGCAGCATGGCTGTTAGATTGTGCTCTTCATGTTTAGGTTTGATTATAGGAGGAATGAAAGACTGGAAGGTGGTGTAGAATTCCAGTTTAGAGCTTCTAGGAAGAATAAGTTCAAAAAGAAGATGATTTGTTCGAAGGCAGATGAATACATAGGATGATGTAATCAGAATTTAGATGGAAAAAGAGTTCCGATGTGAGGAACAATGACCAGAGTAGCATTGAAAATGGAGAAAAAGGATGTGACCAGATTAGACGTCGGAGTCTTGAGGTAAAATGATTACTCATCCGATGAGGCGCTGAATGTTACCATCCAAGATACTAATCATAGCTTCTAAGTTGCTGAATGTGAGTCTGTAGCCACTACATCAATGGCTGTGGTGTTTTGGGGGATTATATGAGGTTAAACCTGTCACTGCTGTTTTCTTAGGCACACAGCCAAGAATCTTATTTTAATCTATATGTTCTAAATTTAATCTACAGTCCACTGAGCATCTAATAACATTTTCTCTTCCTTTTATGAATTTTTCATAATCATGTTTGACACCAGGCAGCCTCATCATATTGGTGTAACAGCACAGATGTTGAGGAAACAAAAAAAATGTTTCTGTTCACATTTACTGATGGTCCTTATTAAGAGCTGGTGTTTTGCTAACCTTTAATTGACAGCAAATATTAAATAGAGGATGCACATCAAGCACCTTTTCTTTTGGTTACGATACTTATTTAATGCTTGTGAGTTGTAATGATAGTTTACCTGTTGTGCACTTCGTCAAATTCACTGGGTGCCTGAAATATACACATCCGGTTTTCAAATAAGACCAAAATTAATCTAAAATAAATAATGTGGTATTTGTTACTATAATGTGACAGAATTTGTAGTAATGGCGATAATGAACTGTGATGGATTTGATGGACCAACTGGTCTTTTGCTGCCTGTCAGTTTCATGGCCTTGCCAATCAATTTTGTATCTATGTTGCTACTGTCCCTTTTATTTTATCAGCTTCACTTGATGACAAACAGGGCAGCACAATGGCGCAGTGGTTAGCACTGCTGCCCCACGTCACGAGGACCCGGGTTTGATCCCGGCCCCGGGTCACTGTCCATGTGGAGTTTGCACATTCTCTCCGTGTCTGCGTGGGTCTCACACCCGAAACCCAAAGATTTACAGGATAGGTGGATTGGCCACGCTAACTTGCCCCTTAATCGGGAAACAAACTTTGTTGACAAGCCGGTATGTATTTTATTAAATGCATTTTTGGAGCTTCATGTACATGACATCACTACATTACCCTCAGCAGCCCTCTGCTACCGCATCATCTACAGTTAGCTATCTGACTGTTCATTTTGTCTTGATTTGTTGTTTCTGAAAGCTTCCCTACTACTATGGTGAAATTAACTGGCGTATCATGGCTTAACCAGACAAGAAAGGGAATATAAATCTGCAAATCTTTCTCCTCAAAGGCTATCGATAAATTGAAATTTAAGATTGAAATTGGTATTCAGAGATATGTGTGAAGAAAGGCAAATGGTGTTGAAGTACAGATCAGCCATGACCTAACTGATGAGCAGAACAAGCTGAAGTAGCTGAATGGTTGTTCTATGTGATTCCACACAGACATAGATATCTTAAGGTGATGTAACTACCTGCTGTAAAAGATACAAACCTGGAAAGTTCTTACTGGTTAGGGTAAGAAAACGTGCTGAAAATCCAGAAATTCCACACAGTGCAGTGCAGAACATGCTCCAACACTGCTCATATTCTATTTTAATTCTGGGATGGCTGAATGGTGCAGAGAGTTCAGCAGCTTAAGCAAATGACCAGGAGTGAAAAAAGTATAAATCCAGGACTCTTCTGTCACTAAAGGGCACATTATTGCAACAGATGGGTTTTGAGCTGGATTTTGTGCTCCATGAAAGTGTAGTACATCTGAGGAGGTTACACCATCTAAAGACTCCATATTCTAATTATCAAGCAGTACTGCAAAGTGTAGAAATCTAGATTGTTGACCCCCACAAACCCACCTTCTCAAGTAAGAGAATAAGAGAATGAATTGCTCAGATGATGAAGCAAGAGTAAGAATATATGGCAGGAAATTGGCTTGTCCTGATTTTGTGGTGCAGGAGGTCACCATTTCCAATGTGCCTGCACAAATGGGTGCGGACAAAACACAAAATTTGTGTACCCACCTTATCTGAATGATTGTGGTGTCAACTGGCAGGTATCAACACCAGTCTGTGTTTCATAACATTGCCAGGGAACTATGCACACAACTATAGGCTCCAGCAGCCTTGTTTGCTGATCATGTGGTGGAGACATATCTTAAGAGCAGTCCGTCTCTTAAAGGCAAGCTGCACAAAATGATTGCTGCAATGTACATTCTCAGCACCAGAGGAATTTACAATGATTGATGCAACACTAGAGACATTAATGGTGCAAGTGAACATGAGGGGAGATGCCTAGGTCCTATGGGTGACTATGAGACACTCAAAAACAACCCTCAGAAGGGTATGTCTATACATGTCAACTTCCAGAGTATTACGATCCCAACAGCGGCTAGGATATTGGATAGAAACCCCAATATTTTATTTTCATTCTGTAAGCAATGAGGAAAGGATGCCTCGCTACAGGAGTGATTCCTTGAAAAATAGGGGATAGGAACGTCCGCTGGTGGGATTCTCCATTTTACCAGCGCCCGGGGGTTTCCTGACGGTGTGGGGCTGCCCCACAATGGGAAACCCCATTGACCGGCCGGTGTACCGGAGAATCCCGCCGACGGGTCGGGCCAGAAATGTGGATTGGATTGGATTTGTTTATTGTCACATGTATCGAGGTACAGTGAAAAGTATTTTTCTGCGAGCAGCTCAACAGATCATTAAGTACATGGGGAAAAAAGGAAATAAAAGAAAATATATAATAGGGCAACACAAGATATACAATGTAACTACATAAGCACCGGCATTGGATGAAGCATACAGGGTGTCGTGTTAATGAGGTCAGTCCATAAGAGGGTCATTTAGGAGTCTGGTAACAGTGGGGAAGAAGCTGTTTTTGAGATGTGGCGCGGCAGGCCAGAGAATCCAGCCCAGGGATATGGTATATTAATACAAACTTTATTACTAACTCAGTATTAACATATCTACAGCATCACATCAGAAAATAGTTTACAATTACCCTTTAAACAATTCTAATTAATACAGTAATCCATAACTGCTTTCTTTATTCCCACTCAAATAACAAAAAACATCTCAGCTCTCAATCCACCGTTAAACACAGTTATCACTCAGAAATACCTGTTTTACAGAGATGTTCTTTTTTAAACATTTTAATCTTTATTAGTGTCACACGTTGGCTTACATTAACACTGCAATGAAGTCACTGTGAAAATCCCCTAGTTGCCATACTCCGGCCCCTGTTCGGGTACATAGGGAGAATTTAGAATGTCCAATTCATCTAACCAGCACGTTTTTCAGGACTTGTGGGAGGAAACTGGATAACTTGCAGACTCCGCAAAGTGATCCAAAACGGGAATCAAACCTGGGTCCCTGGCGCTATGAAGCAACAGTACTAACCACTGTGCTACCCTGCCACCCAAGACACTGCTTTAAAGAAAATATATGAATCCTGTCAGAACCATGCTGAAACTCTTGCTGTATTTCTGAAGAAGGTGCTTCAGCTCACCTTCTAATCACACCCTTCTGAACTGCTAATCCAGCTACATACATATCTTTTAACTGAATTGAGATGCTTGACTTCTGCTCATCTCCAAATAACCCACAACTAACAATGCTTTTCTGCAAAATGCGTGATACCATGGCTCCTCTCACTAATTACATCATCTTACCACCAAGCTGAAATGTGATTAACTCCACAGGGAATCCCCTTTTCCAAACAACATTCCATTAGCCCAAGCTTTTTACGACGCTTTAATTGTACCCCATGGCTCCCAAAATGTAGCTGTCTTTCAAACTTGGATTTCTTTTAAAAACATAACTGAAGCAGTCATATACTAACTTAGAATTGCACCAAATACATACAATACAATATATCTGAAATTCTTACATTAATCACAAGAATCTGGGCCCAAAGACCTGGTCGTACTGCCACAAGATGTCCAATGACCTCACAAGGGTAGTCAACGTCCCTTGTCAGATAGCCTTCTGTCATTGTTAAGGAACATGGGGGTGTGTGGCTTCAACTTGGTTGTGGGGATAGCGCAGAGCTTGCCTTTTCTGCAGCACCTGCTTCATCTTTCTGGTGTCCTGAAGACCCAAAGGCACTGCCACAACTGTCACTATATTCCACGTAGTCTTTGGGTGCACAGATCACCTACTCCTCTGCCATTTCTTTGGGTGAGGAAACACTCTCTGAAAAATAAAGGAACTCATCAAAACATCTCCAAAATTCACTCCAGAGTACTTTCAGACACTTTTCAATAGAAAAAGTGCCAAAAATTTGACCTATCTGCAATCAAGGTGCCTGGTTTTAAATAACGCCATTGCAGAGTTTACCTTGGTGCGTCATTTTTTTTTAATGCGTAAACAATGCAGACATTGTCAGCGCATTTGTTGCTGAAATTTGGGTCCAGGTGTCATATTAACTGGTTGGGTTATGTGACATCAGGATAGTGCCAAATCAATGTGTTATGATGCATGCAAAGTGTGCCCATATCTTCAGGGGACATTGTAAGACCATGCAGGTTGCAGTTGATGGCACAGTCTACCCTCTGAAAATCCAGGTGGTCCTTCAGTGGCACTATGCAAATTAATTTCATGCCCCAAAAGTTCAATACAGTTCCCTCTCATGATCCAACGATGCTTCGCATGAGCAGAATTTCTTTCTAAAATCTGGAAGATGAACCTTTTTTACACTCTATCCTCAGAGCAGTGCTTAGGAGAACTAGCTATTTTCCAAGTTGCTGTAATCCACTTATTTAACATAGATTTGCACAGTGCTACTAAATTCTCTGTTAAAGACCAAAGATACTATTCAGTTATTTATAACTAACTATGAAGCACTATGTAGCAAAGTCCTTAAAGGATCAAAAGCAAATTACTATGGATGCTAGAAATAGGAAATAAAAACAGAAAATGCTGGAAAAGTCAGAATCCATGGAGAGAGAAATAGTTAACTTTATTTAAAAAACTATTTTCATCATTTATTTTCATTTATACAAATACCTCAAAACTGGTACAGAACAGTACTACTGCTTTTGCATACATGAGTTCAAAAAAGGCAGGGGAATGCTGCCTTTCAGGGGGCAGAGAATATGCACCTGATATGGGCATCAAAAGGGATTCTCCGCCCCATCGCCGAACCCGATTTTGCCGTTGGGGAGCGGAGAATCCAGCCCACTAAGTTTAAGAACTAACTTTATTCCTAATTCTGGTCCTCAGTTTTGATCAGTCCATGGAATATAGCACAGGGGGAATAGCCTTCTTCCTAGGTCTTCTTCCCAGTCAAAAAGACCAAGTATGTACTCGGTTTGTTTCCAAATTTGTATAACTTCTGTTTTGCAAACTTTAAAGTCCGCGCAGGCTGCTGAGTTGGCACAAGTTGCACAAATTTCTTTCAATCCTGCCATACTCACTCTCTGCTTTGGCCAATTTTGCTTCCAACCGGTACTGTTGCTCCACCTTATGCCCCCGAGCATAAGCCTTACAAGAATCTCGCAGGATAAAGGGGCTTGCATCAGAGAGGGAATTGACTGAGTAGGAGAGGTCAAATTCCATCTTAAAATATGTGATCAAAGAATTATCCCTGAGCAGAGATGTGTCAAACCTCCACAAACTAGATTTGCAGGGGTAGATCCTTCAAGTAAAAACGCTAAAAAACCAGGAGCATGGTTGGAGATCACGATACGGCCTACGGAGCAGGAGGCCACCAAATGCAGAATTGCTTTTGGCATGAAGAAATGGTCAACTCTAGTATAAATGACATTGATGAGGAGCAGGAAAAAAAGTGAATTCCTTACCCCAAGCAAGGGTGAAGTGTTCTCCACACATCTAAGTAACTCACCTCCTCACAAACTGTGTGAGCACCCCAGCCTGTTGGGTGGGAGGGTTACAGGACGTTTGTCCATCAACGGGTTACGGTGACAGTTGAAGTCCTCACCTATAAAGGAATTAACCAATTCCAGGTCAGCAAAGTCTTTGAAGACTTTAGTAACATTCATTATCAAGACAAATACCCATATAAAAGGGCCTTGACAGTCACATATCTGCCCTCTTATCTTTCACACAGTTTTCTATTTTGAAAGGCACATTTTTGTTAATACTGCTACGCCCCGACTACTGGTCGAGGGCGAGGCAAAGAAATCCTGCCCACCCAGATCTGCCTCAACTATAAGTGTTCCTTGTCATCTAAATGAGTTTCCTGCTACAAGGTTATGTCAATGTTGTCCTTTTCAAGGAAGGACAATATAATTTTCCTCTTAAGAGGATAATATTTCCTTGTACATTCCAGGAACAAATTTTTAATGTAGCTACGGCCATTCCTCAATCAGCTTGAGAAAATACAATATAAAATTTCCATGCCGAGTTGCACCTCAATATACTTCCCCCATTTCCAGTTGTGCCAGCGTCACCTAAGATATATAATGTATTTTATCGAATAAAATACCATGTACCATTGCAGCATCCAGTTCACAATTCTTTAACCACAAAACAAAAAAAAAGCCAAAAAATTTGCAACAATACTAATTCTAAGGGGACATTCTTCAACGCATGTGAGGACTTGTAGGGCTATCCCTATAACCGTTCCTTCATTACACTCAGGAGACATACTCCTCAGAAAAGAAAAAAAAAGATAAGCCTGAATGAGAATGGCAACCCAATACCCCTCCTACATTTTGACCCCACCCATGAAGACCAAAACCTCTCACCCACCTCCCAACAGTAACACTACTCGTAAAGTAAGGAGACCATAAAGCATAGATTACCATCATTAGGTACAGATAAGATGAAGAAAAGTTGGATATCTATCACACAGCCCTGCTGCCATACCACCTACAAAATGCACACATTAGCTAGAAGGAGCACGCTGCTAGGTGCTTTCTATTCAATATAAATGGTAATACCCGAGATTCTTAAGGATAAAGCATTCAATACAGTGCTCAATTGGCAACATATTCCTGCTAACATGATAAATAGCAACATACAATCAGACAAGAAGCATTATAACAGGGATAGAGTCTGGAATTTACAATAAGCCACAGATTGTTACTCCACGTTATTGCTTTCGATCGAGTTTACATAAGTCAAGGCCTTACCCAGATTATCAAATGTTTTTATGGGGTTGTCTGATACCAGCCTCACTGTTGCAGGACAAAGCAGGGAAAAATTCATTCCAACGGTCTTGATTCACTTCCTCACTTCATCAAAGCCTCTACACTTCTGCTGTGTCGCCACCGAGAAATCTTGGAACAAAGAGATCCTCATCCCTTCGTAGAGCTAGATCCAACCACACCTCACCACTTTCAACATTCTGGTGATCTCCAAAGTTATGAAAATGGATAATTACTGGCCGGGGACATTGATTGTCCCTAAGCCTCAGAGACAGGATATGGTGTGCCTTTTTGAGCATAATATGCCCAGCTTTCCTATCCAGTTTAAGAAAAGGTGGCAACCAGTTCTCAAAGAATTTAACAGGGAGCTTATCCTCCACTCTTTCTGACAAACCAATGACCCGAATATTTTTCTTCCGATTTCAGTTCTCCAGATCCACCAGATTTATGACATTCCACTTAGCCGGTTTTCCAAGAATTTCAAGCGGCCACTGCTGAGGAAATTGCATTTTCAACAATCAGGATTCTCTCCTCTGTTTCATATGGTCGGCACGGTAGCACAGTGGTCAGCTCCAGGGTCTCCGGGAAACATACTTCCCAACAATCAACTATACAGTCTGGACAGATTTTTCCCCTTTTCCACCACCTCCTCCCCCGCGCCGAAGAGCTCCTCAGACACGGTCACAAACATCCCTCACCTTTCCCAAAAACCCCTGAAGAGTCCCTTAACTCATATTTTATCTTCTCTAATCGCAGGAAGTCATACAGATCACCCAACCAAGCCACTACCCCCGGTGGCAATGCCGACCGCCACTCCTACAAAATTCGCTGCTGTTCAATCAGAGAGGCGAAGGCCAAGACATCGGCCTTCCTCCTCTCCATGAGCGCCGGCTTCTCTGAAACCCCAAATATCGACACCAAAGTGTCTGGGTCCACCTCCTCCTCCACTACCCTGGCTAAGATTGCGAATACTCCCCACCCAGAATCTTCCCAATTTTTCACAACCCAAAAACATGTGTCACTCATCTGCTACCCCTGAAAGAACCCACTCATTCTCGCCCGAGTCATATGCACCCTGTGCACCACCTTAAACTGTATCAGGTTCATCCTTGCACAAGAGGAGGTCCCGTTTACCCTACGCAGTGCCTCACTCCATATTCCCTGCTTGATCTCCCCTCCCAACTCTGCTTCCCATTTCTCCTTGATCTTCACCACCCGCTCGTCTCCCTACTCCCCCAGCCACTTGTATATCCCCAATTCTTCCCTTCCCTTCCACATCCAGAAGCAGCAGTCGCTCCAGCAGGGTTTATCCCGGCACCCTAGGAAACCCCCTCTAGACCTTTTGCGCAAAGACCCTAACCTGCAGATACTTGAACTCCCTCCCCCTCGGCAGCTCTGCCCTCTCCCTTAGCCCCTCCAGACTAGTGAACCCTTCCTCCAAATACAAATCCCTCACCTTGACCAGCCCCACTTACCTCCACCTCCTGTATCACTCACTATTCATCCCCCCCCCGGCTCAAACTCATGATTCTCGCACATCGCTGTTAGCACCGACATCCCTTCCACCCTAAAATGCCTCCTCAACTGATTCCATATCTTCACTGTGGACTGCTCCACCAGGCTCCTTGAATACCTACTCTGAGCCATTGGCTGCCGTCACCATAGCCCTCAAACTAGACCCCTTACAAGATTCCTCCTCCATCCATCCTAACCCACTCTACCCCTTCTCCTTCCCACCACCGCCGCACCTTGTCCACATTTGCCGCCCAATAATAATCATAGAATCATAGCATTTACAGTGCAGAAGGAGGCCATTCGGCCCATCGAGTCTGCACCGCCCTTGGAAAGAGCACTATCCAAGCCCACACTCCCACCCTATCCCCGTAACCCAGTAACTCCACTTAACCTTTTTGGACACTAAGGGCAATTTAGCATGGCCAATCCACCTAACCCACATATCTTTGGACTGTGGGAGGAAACGGCATCTGGAGGAAACCCACACACACACACGGGGAAAACGTGCAGACTCCGCACGCACAGTGCCCCAAGCTGGGAATCAAACCTGGGACATTGGAGATGTGAAGCAACTGTACTAACCACTATGCTACCTTGCTGCCCCAAGTAATGAAGCAATTTTGGCAACACCAACCCCCCTTGCTGCCTCTGCCTCTGTAGCAGGGTCCTCCCCACCCTTGGCACCTTCCCCACCCATACAAAGTCAGAAATGAACGTGTCCACTTTCCAAAAAAAAGTCCTTTGGTATAAAGTTCGGGAGAGCTTGAAAGATAAACAAGAATCTCGGCAGAATATTCATTTTCACCACTTGGACCCTCCCCGCCAGCTTTAAGTGCAGTGTATCCCACCTCTTAAGATCCTCCCTGGCCTCCTCCACCAGCTTTGTTAAGTTCCACTTATGGAGCCCCGTCCATTCTCTCGCTACCTGAATCCCCAAATACCTAAACCCATCCCACGCTACCATAAATGGCACCCCTCCTAAATTAGCCCGCTGTGCCAGTTCATTCACCGGGAAAGCTTTTCCCTCCATTCAGCTTGTACCCTGTGTGGTGATATGCATCACTGTAAATACACAAGGGGTTAATGTAAATACATTATGACTAAGTAAACACTAGAGGGAGCACCAGAGATATCATGACATGCAGACATACAGCTAATGAACACAGAATAGGACACGCTCAAGTGCACAGCAAGACGAATATGACAGTCTACCACGCTCACGTGAACAACAAAAAGACTATAATTCTACCCAGATTATTTGAGCTACCAGAAGAAGACTCTGACAGTCTACCCAGCTCATCTAACCGACAAAAAGACACTGAAGGTCGACCCACTATATGTGCGATAAGTGACAAAGGCTTCACAATTCCCATACAAGATGTGCGACATCTCAGCGAGACTGACAGATCTCAGCTAGTATGTACAGAGGCACTCGACAATCAAAGTGAGGCTACTAGTGACTCCAGTGACACCACGTTAATTCAAACCTTATCTACTCGAGCCTCTCCACAAGAACCTGAAATGACTCCGACAGAGGACCATCAAGAAACCAAAGATGATTCAGGTGAACCAGAACGGACTCCAGACGGGGAGCATCAACAAGCCAAAGATGATTCAAGTGAACCGGACATGACTCCGGACGGGGAGCGCCGAGGAATCAGAGACGGCACGCTCATTGAAACAGCAGATGCCACAAAAGACACTGACACAAGTAACTTTGTGAAGGACTCAAATTCTCCACTCAGTGTGGTCAGTGAGCGCAACAAACACAACAACAAAACCTACAAAAACAACAACACAGACAACAACAAGAAGCGTACCAAAGGCACTAATGTCAACGACAAGCACGACAAAACCAACAACACTGGAACAATGACTGGTACGACATGGTACAACTCTGCCCATGAAGGACACTGTGACAGCACAGCTCAAGACAATGGCAAGTGTGCAAACATACCATGGCATGTCAATGCATCTTACATAGCTACACTACGGACAAGCAAACGAGCTTATGTCTGCATATCATGACATCTTCCCTTTTTTTATGTTTTGTTGGCATATGGGAACGTACTTACATGTGGTGGCATATATTAACATATTTACAAGTGGTGGCATATATGCATCACTGTAAATTCACAAGGGGTTAATGTAAATACACTACGACTAAGTAAACACTAGAGGGAGCACCAGAGATGTCATGACATGCAGACATACAGCTAATGAACACATAGAATAGGGCACGACCAATGGGGAGTCAAGACACCCAGAGGTGACACTATCACAAGGGGGCATTACACAACCCATATATAAGGACAGGGCACACATGCTCTGTCTCTTTCCACAGGCGACACTTAGAGAGTAGGACAGGGGCAGATCAGAAGCATCATACCCACCACGTGGCTCAGAGCAGACTGGTTAGTTACACTGAGTTACTGTAGCAAGATTAGCAGGAGAGTCGAGCTCATAGAGAACTGTGCTAATGGGCAGAGAGGGGAGCGATTTTGGAGGGGAGAGCTGGAACTTAAGCTGGTTTTTTGATTTTTAACTTACTTTTTCGGAGCACAAAACCAGAAGTCAACCATGGGAAGACCTGGGAAGGTTGTATTACCCAATAAACTTGAATGGTGAGAAAAGCCGAGACACTACACGTGTAGTGTCTCCTACCCTCACTCCTCCTCTAACCTAAAAACAAGACTCAGTGCTGTGAGCAAGTAAGCTATTTACTTCTTTTATTTTTTTTTTACTGGGAGACTAAGTAGAGGTGATGGCAGCTAGGGCAGTAGAATGTTCCTCCTGCAGAATGTTTGAGGTAAGGGAGACCACCGGTGACCTTGCTGACTTCACCTGCGGGAAATGCAGCCATCTCCAGCTCCTCACAGACTGTGTTACGGAACTGGAGCTGGATGAACCGAGGATCATTCGGGAAGCTGAGGGGCTGATAGATAGAAGCTACAGGGACATAGTTACACCTGAGAACAAAGGTAGCTGGGTAACAGTTAGAGGTGGGAAGAGGAGGAAGCAGTCAGCGCAGGGATCCCCTGTGGTTGTCCCTTTCAACAATAAATATACCGCTTTGGATACTATTGGGGGGATTACCTAGCAGGGGTAGGCTGCAGTGACCGGGTCTCAATAGTTAGCGGTACAGACAGGTGGTTCTGTGGGCACAGGCAAGACACTCGGATGGTTTGTTGCCTCCCGGGTGCCAGGATCCATGGCGTCTCGGATTGTGTCTTCAGGATCCTTCAGGGGGAGGGTGAGCAGCCAGAAGTCGTGGTGCACATTGGTACCAACGACATAGGAAGGAAAAGGGGTGTGGATGTAACAAACAAGTTTAGGGAGTTAGGCTGGAAGTTAAAAGCCAGGACAGACAGAGTTGTCATCTCTGGTTTGTTGCCGGTGCCAGGTGATAGCGAGGCTAGGAATAGGGAGAGAGTGCAGTTGAACACGTGACTGCAGGAATGGTGTCGGAGGGAGGCCTTCAGGTATTTGGATAATTGGAGCGCATTCTGGGGAAGGTGGGACCTGCACAAGCAGGAAGGGTTGCATCTGAACCAGAGGGGCACCAATATCCAAGGAGGGTTTAAACGAATTTGGCAGGGTAATGGGAACCGGATTTGTAGTCCAGCAACTAAAGTAGCTGATGTCCAGGACGCCAAAGCATGTGGTGAGGCAGTGGGGAAGATAACACTGACAAAGGAGAGTACTTGCAGGCACGGAGATGGGTTGAAGTGTGTATACTTCAAAGCAAGAAGCATCAGGAATTAGGTGGGTGAAGTTAAGGCATGGATCGGTACTTGGGACTACGATATGATGGCCATCACGGAAACTTGGATAGAAGAGGGGCAGAAATGGTTGTTGGAGGTTCTTGGTTATATATGTTTCAATAAGATTAGGGAGGGTGGTAAAAGAGGTGGGGGGTGGCATTGTTAATTAGAGATAGTATAACAGCTGCAGAAAGGCAGTTTGAGGAGGATCTGCCTACTGAGGTAGTATGGGTTGAAGTCCGAAATAGGAAAGGAGCAGTCACCATGTTGAAAGTTTTCTATAGGCCCCCCAATAGCAGCAGAGATGTGGAGGAACAGATTGGGAAACAGATTTTGGAAAGGTGCAGAAGTCACAGGGTAGTAGTCATGGGTGACTTCAACTTCCCAAATATTGAGTGGAAACTCTTTAGATTAAATAGTTTGAATGGGGTGGTGTTTGTGCAGTGTGTCCAGGAAGCTTTTCTAACACAGTATGTAGATTGTCCGACCAGAGGGGAGGCCATATTGGATTTGGTACTTGGTAATGAACCAGGGCAATTGATAGATTTGTTAGTGGGGGAGCATTTTGGAGATAGTTACCACAATTCTGTGACTTTCACTTTAGTAATGGAGAGGGAGAGGTGCGTGCAACAGGGCAAGGTTTACTATTGGGGGAAGGGTAAATGCGATGCTGTCAGACAATAACTGAAGTGCATAAGTTGGGAACATAGGCTGTCAGGGAAGGACACAATTGAAATGTGGAACTTGTTCTAGGAACAGATACTACGTGTCCTTGATATGTATGTCCCTGTCAGGCAGGGAAGAGATGGTCGAGTGAGGGAACCATGGTTGACAAGAGAGGTTGAATGTCTTGTTAAGAGGAAGAAATATACTTCTGTAAGGCTGAGGAAACAAACTTGAGACAGGGCACTGGAGGGATACAGGATAGCCAGGAGGGAACTGAAGAAAGGGATTAGGAAAGTTAAGAAAAATCTTTGGCGGATAGGATCAAGGAAAACCCCAAGGCCTTTTACACGCATGTGAGAAATATGAGAATGACTAGAGCGAAGGTAGGTCCGATCAAGGACAGTAGCGGGTGATTGTGTATTGAATCTGAAGAAATAGGAGAGGTCTTGATTGAGTACTTTTCTTCAGTATTTACGAATGAGAGGGGCCATATTGTTGGAGAAGACAGTGTGAAACAGACTGGTAAGCTCGAGATGATACTTATTAGGAAGGAAGATGTGTTGGGCATTTTGAAAAACTTGAGGATGGACAAGTCCCCCGGGCCTGACGGGATATATCCAAAGATTCTATGGGAAGCAAGAGATGAAATTGCAGAGCCATTGGCAATGGTCTTTTCGTCCTCTCAGTCAACAGGGGTGGTACCAGGGGATTGGAGAGTGGCCAATGTCATGCCCCTGTTCAAAAAAGGGAATAGGGATAACCCTGAGGAATACAGGCCAGTTAGTCTTACTTTGGTGGTAGGTAAAGTAAAGGAAAGGGTACTGAGGGATAAGATTTCTGAGCATCTGGAAAGACACTGCTTGATTAGGGATAGTCAGCACGGATTTGTGAGGGATAGGTCTTGCCTCACAATTTTTATTGAATTCTTTGAGCAGCTGACCAAGCACGTGCATGAAGGTAAAGCAGTGGATGTAGTGTACATGGATTTTAGTAAGGCATATGATAAGGTTCCCCATGGTAGGCTTATGCAGAAAGTAAGGAGGCATGGGATAGTGGGACATTTGGCCAGTTGGATAATAAACTGGCTCACTGATAGAAGTCAGGGAGTGGTGGTGGATGGCAAATATTCAGCCTGGAGCCCAGTTACCAGTGGCGTACCGCAGGGTTCAGTTCTGGGTCCTCTGCTGTTTGTGATTTTCATTAATGATTTGGATGAAGGAGTTGAAGGGTGGGTCAATAAATTTGCTGACAGTACGAAGATTGGTGGAGTTGTGGATAGTGAGGAGGTCTGTTGTCGGCTGCAAAGAGACATAGATAGGATGCAGAGCTGGGCTGAGAAGTGGTAGAAGGAGTTCAACCCTGAAAAGTGTGAGGTTGTCCATTTTGGAAGGACAAATATGAATGTGGAATACAGGGTTAACGGTAGGGTTCTTGGCAATATGGAGGAGCAGAGAGATCTTGGGGTCTTTGTTCATAGATCTTTGAAAGTTGCCACTCAAGTGAATAGAGCTGTGCAGCTGTGCTAGTGTTCATTAGCAGAGGGATTGAATTTAAGAGCCGTGAGGTGATGATGCATCTGTACAAAACCTTGGTAAGGCCACATTTGGAGTACTGTGTGCAGTTCTGGTCGGCTCATTTTAGGAAGGATGTGGAAGCTTTGGAAAAGGTGCAAAGGAGATTTACCAGGATGTTGCCTGGAATGGAGAGTAGGTCTTACGAGGAAAGGTTGAGGGTGCTAGGCCTTTTCTCATTAGAACGGAGAAGCATGAGGGGCCACTTGATAGAGGTTTATAAGATGATCAGGGGAATAGATAGAGTAGACAGTCAGAGACTTTTTCCTTGGGTGGAACAAACCATTACAAGGGGACATAAATTTAAGGTGAATGGTGGAAGATATAGGGGGGTGTCAGATGTAGGTTCTTTACCCAGAGAGTAGTGGGGGCATGGAGCGCACTACCTGTGGAAGTAGTTGAGTCAGAAACATTAGGGACTTGCAAGGGGCTATTGGATAGGTACATGGATTACGGCAGAATGCTGGGGTGTAGATTGATTTGTTCTTAATCTAGGACAGAAGTTCGGCACAACATCGTGGGCCGAAGGGCCTGTTCTGTGCTGTATTTTCTATGTTCTATGATCCTCGCAGCCATCATCTGCAATGCCTTAGAGAGTGCCGAATCAAGAGTCCGCTCGAGGATCAGGTCGCAATATTGAGGAGCCAGCTCCACCCCAGTTGTATCTGAATGCTCACTTTTATCAACAATTAGTTTAGGATTCCTCAGCATTTTTTTCTCATCACTTAACCAGAAATCTTCTAGGGATATACTATGGAGTATTCACTCCCGGATTTGGTGGAATATGTGATGTCAACAGGAAAATGTGAGGATTAAAGGATGAATAGCGCCAGAGCAACGCAAATATGGGCAACCCCACACGGGCATCCCGACCCCACCCACGGACATCAGGATCCCCTGGCAGATAAGGGGAACACCCCCCAGAAACCACCTGCAGAAGGGGACTTTCCTCACCTACATGTTCCTCCCACATGGGTAAGGAGAGCACCCCCGACATGCAGAAGGGGCAGTCCCATGAATGGAGGAGGTAGCCCCCTGGCATTTCCCCCTGCCAGTGCCCCCTGCCAGTGCAAGGGGGCCCTGCTAGGGTGCCAGATGCCAATCCCCATGCCTGCCCCTAAACCCTCAGGGCTAGAGACACCTCCACGCCACTGGCATGGTCACCATGATTGTTTTTCACTTTTGAAAACCAGCAGTGATTCGTGCCAATGTGACGTCACACCGCCGGGTTGGGGTGTGGGGTGGGGAAAGAATCATCATGGGTGTTACGGCATCAAGCTCAGTAATCACATGCAAATATATTAAAATGTATGGAAATGAGGTAAACATCCATTCTGATTACGTCACTGGTGGGGTGTCAGGGAAGATCTCAAACAGTTCTTGGTGGCACAAATCCCATTTTTGGCCACTGGCATGATTTAGTGGCCATTGTGGGTTTTGTGCCTCAGCGACATGGCTGCTGGATTGCGTTCTATAAATACAGAGGTAGGAAAAAGGGAAGCATATTGTGTGGTGGTAGGAGGATGAAGAAAGAACATAGGAAAGGTTTGTGGTAACGTGGTAGGTAGACGTGCTTAAATTGCAAAAGAGATGATGGTAAAAGAGAATGGTAATGAGACAAATAAAGAATCAAGCAAATGAAGAAAGTGCACACCTCGGCCACATTGTACTAACTCAATGTTATTACAATTACACAACTCTTCCTTGAGGCTTTTCCCTGCCTGTTTGGTGCTCTGTAATTACACAGTTGAAAAAATGTGGACTCATCATGCCTGGTTTGGTATCGGGACAGAACCATTGACTCCTATGGGAGGCCTCGCCAGAGATTTGCGACACTTGAAATGCCTCGCAAGATTTAACGAAATCATGCGAGACGTCACAATCTGGATCTTGCCCTCACTGGGCATGGCCCAGATCTGCATATCTAAAGAAGTCATTAGGTTCATTTAAATAAGCGGTTGTGGAATTCTCTCTGTCCCGGAGAATTTGCCAGGGCAGCATTAAGTATTGGTTTCCACAAACGTGGACCATTGATAATGGCACTTGGGGGGTATCCCAAAGCCGGACATAGATTCTTTTCTATGGGGGGTGCGGGGCAGCGAACCATGTCCCCATGTTTGGGGGGATTTGGCAGGGGTTTGCCGACACCATGTCCAGGGCAGCACGGTAGCATGGTGGTTAGCATAAATGCTTCACAGCTCCAGGGTCCCAGGTTCGATTCCCGGCTGGGTCACTGTCTGTGCGGAGTCTGCACGTCCTCCCCGTGTGTGCGTCCCCTCCGGGTGCTCCGGTTTCCTCCCATAGTCCAAAGATGTGTGTGTTAGGTGGATTGGCCATGCTAAATTGCCCGTAGTGTCCTAAAAAGTAAGGTTAAGGAGGGGGGGGGGGGGGGGGGGTTGTTGGGTTACGGGTATAGGGTGGATTTGTGGGTTTGAGTAGGGTGATCATTGCTCGGCACAACATTGAGGGCCGAAGGGCCTGTTCTGTGCTGTACTGTTCTATGTTCTATGTATTAAATACAAGGGTGGCAATGATTCCGGAAGTGGCAATTTTTGGGGTATTGCAGGACCCAGGAATCCAGGAGGAGAAAGAGACAGATGTTCTGGCCTTTGCTTCCCTGGTAGTCCGGAGGTATATATTGCTGGCATGAAGGGACTCAAAGCCCCCGAAATCGGAGACCTGGCTATCTGACATGGCAGGCTTCCTCTGCCTGGTAAAAATTAAGTTTGCCACGAGAGGGTCTCTGCTAGGCTTCGCCCGGAGGTGGTAAACATTCGTTGACTTCCTCGCAGAGAATTAAGCGTCAGCAGACGTGGGGGGGTTAGGTTAGTGTAGTGTAGGGGGGTAAGTTAGGTTAGCGTAATGGCAGGACCTGTGGGAGAGAGTGGTGGAATTTGCACTATGTATATATATTTTTTTCTTCTCTTGTTATTTATATTGTGGATTTTGTTGCTGTTAAACTGCCAAAGAAAATACCTCAATAAAACATTTATTTTAAAAAAAAGAGCTCCCACCTCACTGAAGAGACATCAGGGCAATCTACACTCAACAAACTGCTCTGAAAACTCTGCTCACATGTTCACAGCTGTGACAAATTCCACTACAGCAGCTGAGCCAATCCACAGCATTGTAAAACAATCAATAGGTGCTAAATATTACAACCCACACCTTTTTAAAAACAAATATTTGTCTTATTTCCTAATGTTAACAGATTCTTTAAAAAAATCTCTTGATCTAGAGGTGCATCTTCACCAAAAACGAATCAATTCTTCCTGTCTGTGTACCAAGTTTCATTGAAATCCATCCATTATCTTTTGAGATATATTATTTACAGACATGCAAACTGTCCAGAGCAGACAAAATAAGAATCATTATCAACACCTGCTGTCTGAGAAAATGAACTATAATTTAAAGATGTTGAACTCAATGTTGTGGTTGAAAGGCTGTAAAATGCCAGATTGAAAGATGAGGTACTCTTCTGAACATTATAGGAAATCAAGGACAGAGAGGTCAGAGTGGGGCTGGATTTGAAATTTAATGTGGTGTAGGATCCTTAATGGACCAAATGTCTTTCATAAACATAGCTCCAGATTGAGCTCAGGGATCTATTTAAACTGGATAGACAAAGGTTTCTGGGTGGCAAGATCAGGATGTGCTGTAAATTTTCAAACCTTATGTAAAAATTAGGAACAAAAAGGAACAAAAAACAATCTTGTTGAGACCAAACATCAGCACTTGAAAGGTCTGTTTCAAACTCCTGCTTTTAAAGTCTTGGACATCAGAATCAAAATCTCCGAGACACAGGGGTTTTTTAAGTAAACTCACTTATTACACATGGATAATAGCATACAGATGTTGAAAATGCACTACTGAATATTCATGCTGCTAAAATGAATGAATGATTTGCGCTAAGTGTGTGTGTGAGATGTATTCACTAAGTAAGATTGGTTTCCAGACGATGCTGATTAGTTTATTTGAATACCAAAAAGGAATTAAAGGGTGTTAAATGGAGTACTTGTGTTTCTCAGTAAATTCGGTCTTGATGTTAAGTTCAACCTTTCTTGCAGTGGTGTGCACAAATGACGCTGAGTCATCACAATTCAGGTTGCACTGGTTGTTCTAACGGTCTGACTCCCTTCTCCCATTTTATTTTTAGAACTATGACTAATTCTGTTCCTTCCATCCATGGAATCACGATGGAATATAAGAGAAGAACTGCACTGCACTTGACACAATATTAAATGCATATCCGCTGCAAACTGATAGGATTCTGGTGCATTTACCCCCTATGAATACATACAAATCTGGTACATGCACCTATTATAAACACGCACCTGATTGTAATACATGCAACTGTGTTGCATGTACCTGGTGCATGGATATGATTCTGATTTATGAATTTCATAATTTGAGGTAAAGATGTTTGCTTCCACCTCCTCCTCACTGCCTCCATATCAATGGAAAGGAAAGTTGTGCTATGGGTAAAACTTCTGTTATAACCTGTCTGCTTACCACTGGCTGGGGACTAATGGCAATCCCATAATCCTTAGGGAGTATGAGCTTCCCCAATGAGGGGGGCGGAGAAATCATTAGCAGCAGGGTAGCATGGTGGTTAGCATAAATGCTTCACAGCTCCAGGGTCCCAGGTTCGATTCCCGGCTGGGTCACTGTCTGTGTGGAGTCTGCACGTCCTCCCCCTGTGTGCGTGGGTTTCCTCCGGGTGCTCCGGTTTCCTCCCACAGTCCAAAGATGTGCGGGTTAGGTGGATTGGCCATGCTAAATTGCCCTTAGTGTCCTAATAAAAGTAAGGTTAAGGGGGGGGTTGTTGGGTTACGGGTATAGGGTGGATACGTGGGTTTGAGTAGGGTGATCATGGCTCGGCACAACATTGAGGGCCGAAGGGCCTGTTCTGTGCTGTACTGTTCTATGTCTATGTCTAAAACTGGTGTCAAGGGTTAAAATGGATTGACGTCTACGCTGCTGAAGCCACCTCCCTGGATTTTTGTTGGATACAGGTTGGAAGTTTTTTTTCTGTTACACCATGTCTCTTTCTGGATGTTTGGATGTCTTTCATACTGCGCTGGATAGCTGGAACCAGTACGCACAATGGATGCGTTACTATTTCCGGGCAAACAACATCACCGAAAATGAGCGCCAGGTGGTCATTTTGCTCACCGCCTGCTTCCCGCGCACGTTTGGGGTGATTAGGAGCCTTACGTACCCAGCTGCGCCGGACACCAAGACGTTTGGTGAACTTGTGACCTTAGTGGGGCAACATTTTAATCCAACCCCGTCCACGATAGTCCACTGTTACTGGTTTAATACAGCTGAGAGGACCCCAGGAGAATCCCTCGCAGAGTTTCTATCCAGGCTGCGCAGGATTGCGGAGTACTGTGACTAAGGTGAGACCTTGTCAGAAATGTTACGCGACTGTATGGTTTGCGGTATTAACAATGCGGCCACCCAGAGAAAGTTGTTAGCTGAGCCAACATTGACTTTTCAACAGGCCATTCAAATAGTATTGTCCTGAGAGAGCCCAGAACGGGGAGTGCAGGAGCTACAGGGAATGGAGGTGCATGCCTTGGGGCGCAACCCCCTCTGTCGAAAAGTGTTTCCCCGCACCCCTGTGGTACCTTGGGCGAGGCGAAGTCTGGATCGACGCTAGTTGCTGTTGGACGTTCCTCCCCGAAGGGAGTCTTCTCCAGAACCGGCAGATGAGGAGCCATGTCAGTGTCGGACTTGTGGGCGCCGACTCCGTCGCAAACGCCGGTCCTGGGGGCACCAGAGGCACCGTCGTTCCGAAAGAAACTGGAGCCAGCCCAGGGGGCATACCTTCCGTTTGGATAAACCTGCGGGGACTACTCCCGAGGATGTGGAGACAGAGGGCGACTGCCTGCAGCTGTGTTGTGTGGCAACTCCCGTCTGGCCCTCATTAAGGTGACAGTACGGGTTAATGGTCACCCGCTTAAGATGGCGTTGGACACTGGCACAGCGGTCTCCATGATCGCCCAGAGGACATTTTACCACATCAAGCAGGGCATGCAGACCCTTACATTAACTGAAACACAGGCCAGGTTGGCCACCTATACGGGGGAACCATTGGACATTGCAGGAACTACGATGACCCCTGTTGTTTATGGACACCAGGAGGGGTGTGTCCCACTTATCGTGGTGCGAGGCCATGGGCCCAGCTGTTGGGTCGGGACTGATTGCGCCATTTGCAGTTGCAGTGGCAGCACATCCTCCAAATAGTTTCTGGAGGGTTGACTGAGGTGCTAGGACGATACCCAGATGTATTCCAGCCCGGTTTAGGGAAAATAAAAGGGGCCAGAGCCCGTATTCAAGTTGAACCAGGAGCTTGGTCGCGCTATTTCTGGACGCACCGGTGCCTTACGCCTTGCTCAAAGGTAGAAGGGGAGCTCACTCATTTGGAGTCCTTGGGTATTATCAGGCCCGTTGTTTCGCTGACTGGGCAGCACCAATTGTACCTGTAATGAAGCCAGAGGCCACAGTTCGCTTGTGCGGCGACTATAAACTTACAGTGAATACGGCTTCCCGACTCGACCGATACCCAATGCCTCGCATAGAGGATCTCTACGCGAAGCTTGCAGGCAGACTCTCGTTCACAAAATTAGATATGAGTCACGCCTACCTACAGTTGGAGCTGGACCCTGCCTCCCGGCCATATGTAACTATTAATACACACCGGGGCCTGTATGAATATACACGGTTGCCCTTTGGGGTATCCTCTGCTTGCGCTATCTTTCAATGCGTCATGGAGGGCACCTTGAGAGGTTTACCGCATGATGCTGTCTACTTAGACGACGTTTTGATTACTGGAAAGTCGGAGCAGGAACATTTGGAAAATTTGGAGGCTGTCCTTAAGACGCTTTACAGAGGTACATCGTACAAAGTGTGTTTTCAGGCTAAGGAAGTAGTCTACCTGGGTTATCGGGTGAACCGCGAAGGTTTGCACTATGTCGCAGAGAAGGTGCGCGTAATTCAACAGGCTCCCGCCCCAACTGACACTTCGCATCTTTGTTCTTTTCTCGGCCTCGTAAACTATTACGGGAAGTTCCTCCCCAATCTGGCAACTACGCTGGCCCCGTTGCACCTTCTGCTAAAGAAGAATCACACCTGGGTTGGGGTCAGCCGCAAGAAACCACTTTCCGGCGGGTAAAACAACAATTGTCGTCGTCTGGGTTACTAACCCACTATGATCCTGGAAAGCCTTTGCTCGTCACATGTGATGCACCCCGTATGGTATTGGGGCCGTCCTGTCCCACAAGATGGAGAACGGGGCTGAGCGGCTGATAGCTTTCACCTCCCGCACATTGACTGCAGCAGAAAAGAAGTACGCGCAGATCGAGAAGGAGGGCCTGGCAGTGGTCTTTGCGGTGAAACACTTCGACCAGTATGTGTATGGCCGCCACTTCACTATCGTGACAGATCATAAGCCTCTGCTGGGACTTTTCCGAGAGGATAAGCCAATACCACCCATTGCGTCCGCACGGAACCAACGCTGGGCTTTGTTGCTCGCTGCATACGTGTATTCTGTGGAGCATAAACCAGGGACCCAGAGAGCGAATGCTGATACACTGAGCTGATTGCCTTTGTCGACCGGCCCCATGTCAACCCTGACAACTGGTGAGGTGGTTGCAACCCTAGATTTTATGGACTCCTTGCCTGTCACGGCATCACAGATCCGTGAGTGGACCCAAACGGAGCCAATCCTGTCAAAGGTTTGGCACATAAGTCCTGTATGTTGGGCAACATAGGCAACTCCCAGGCGACTTGCGGGCATTTTACTCCAAGCTGTCAGAATTTAGCGTGGAAGACGGTATCCTCTTATGTGGAATGCGTGTGATTGTCCCGGAAAAAGGACAGGAGCTGATACTAAGGGACTTGCACAATGGGCGTCCGGGTGTGACCAAAATGAAAATGTTGGTCCGGAGTTATGTCTGGTGGCCAGGCCTCGACACCGACATTGGGAAGGTGGCCCAAAACTGCTCCATTTGCTAAGAGCATCAGATGCTTCCGCCGGCCGTGCCCTTACTTCACTGGGAATGGCCAGGGTGGCCTTGGGCGCACTTGCATGCGGATTTTGCCGGCCCTTTTCAAGGATCCATGTTCCTTCTATTAATCGATGCCCAGTCTAAATGGTTAGAGGTGCATAAGATGGCAGGCACAACGTTCTGCGCAACAATTGAGAAGATGCGTTTGTCTTTCAGTACACATGGCCTCCCTCCCCGAGGTGCTGGTCACGGACAACGGAACTCAGTTCACAAGTCAGCAGTTTGCGGGGTTCATGAAGATGAATGGCATACGCCATATCCGCACC